>NC_138779.1:15178667-15428667 GCF_965119305.1 Pelophylax lessonae | reverse complement strand
AATACCACATATTAAAGTGGGGTGGTATTTAACAGTATAATTTTCTAAGATTGTATTTTAGTCCTGCCAAAATTTGGCCTCTTTTGCTGTGTTAACTGTGCTACACACAGTGACAACAGTTACTGGCCAATTATTTGTAGAACTAGTGTGATAAACCTGTGGCCCCCCAATACCACAGATTGAAGTGAGGTGTTATTTAACAGTATAATTTTCTAAGATTGTATTTTAGTCCTGCAAAAATGTGGCCTCTTTTGTTGTGTTAACTGTGCTACACACAGTGACAACAGTTACTGGCCAATTATTTGTAGAACTGGTGTCATAAACCTGTGGCCCCTCAATACCACATATTGAAGTGAGGTGTTATTCAAGAGTATAATTTTCTAAGATTGTATTTTAGTCCTGCAAAAATGTGGCCTCTTTTGCTGTGTTAACTGTGCTACACACAGTGACAACAGTTACTGGCCAATTATTTGTAGACCTGGTGTGATAAACCTGTGGCCCCTCAATACCACAGATTGAAGTGAGGTGTTATTTAACAGTATACTTTTCTAAGATTGTATTTTTAGTCCTGCAAAACTTTGGCCTCTTTTGCTGTGTTAACTGTGCTACACACAGTGACAACAGTTACTGGCCAATTATTTGTAGAACTGGCGGACTGACGGACCGGCAGATAGGGAGGAGAGGCAGGCAGAACTTGCATTGCACAAGAGGTACAAAGCAGACTGCAAATGTATCAGGAGCGAGCCATCAACCATGTACAGTCACATCTGGCGCTCCCAGGACGCCGGCACATAGCTCTGCAGTGTGGGCTTTTTTTAATGTGTCCGTTGCTGACAACATTGTTGCGATCTGCAGCCTTTGCAGTCAACGCATAAGTCGCGGTAAGCCCAACACTCACCTAGGGACAACCGCCTTAAAAAGGCACCTGAAATCCCATCACCGAGCCCAGTGGGAGCAACACCGTGAGAACCCACAAAGCCACACTCCAGGCTCTCACGGTCCAGCCTCTTCTCCTTCTCCTCTCTCCTCACATTTGTCCTCCACTCCACCTTCCATGATGCCGTCATCACGTTGTTCTGGAAAAAGGCAGGCTTCTGTGGCCCAAATGTTGGAGCGTAAAAAAAGGTGTCCGACAGGTGTCCGACTACATTGGGTTAACGGCCGATGTGGACGCTCTGAGGAGTGATGAACCCCTGGACTACTGGGTGGGCAGGCTTGACCTCTGGCCAGAGCTTGCACAATTTGCAATAGAACTGTTGGCTTGCCCCCGTCCAGTGTCCTGTCCGAAAGTACATTCAGCACAGCAGGGGGGATCGTGACCGATAAGCACATGCGCCTAGCTCATGACAGTGTAGACTACCTCACATTTATAAAAATGAATGAGGCATGGATCTCTGAGGAATACAACACATGTGACCAGTAGACCATGTTTCATTGAAATTCCTCATGCCAGGCCACAAATATCTGCCAGACCGCCATCCACCTACAGCAATTCCTGGTCCTTGGCTTTGCTACATACAGGGGCATAAAAGGCATTTCATGTCCATTGAATGGCTAATTTTTTGAGCCTATTCAGGCCGACACTTACTTCTGTATACTGTGAATGCCTAATGTACCTCTAGCCATTAAATACACTACGTTCTTAGCTGTCAGTTAAACCCATGTGGGCTAATTTTTGGGGCCTATACAGGCCGACACTTACTTCTGTATACTGTGTGAATGCCTAATGTACCTCCAGCCATCAAATACACTGCATTCTTAGCTGTCAGTTAAACCCATGTGGGCTAATTTTTGGGGCCTATACAGGCCGACACTTACTTCTGTATACTGTGAATGCCTAATGTACCTCCAGCCATCAAATACTACGTTCTTTGCTGTCAGTTAAACCCATGTGAGATCATTTTTGGGGCCTATACAGGCCGACACTTACTTCTGTATACTGTGAATGCCTAATGTACCTCCAGCCATCAAATACACTACGTTCTTAGCTGTCAGTTAAACCCATGTGGGCTAATTTTTGGAGCCTATACAGGCCGACACTTACTTCTGTATCCTGTGTGAATGCCTAATGTACCTTTAGCCATCAAATACACTACGTTCTTAGCTGTCAGTTAAACCCATGTGAACTAATTTTTGGGGCCGATACAGGCCAACACTTACTTCTGTATCCCGTGAATGCCTAATGTACCTCCAGCCATCAAATACTACGTTCTTTGCTGTCAGTTAAACTCATGTGGGCTAATTTTTGGGGCCTATACAGGCTGACACTTACTTCTGTATCCTGTGTGAATGCCTAATGTACCTCTAGCCATCAAATACACTACATTCTTAGCTGTCAGTTAAACCCATGTGGGCTAATTTTTGGGGCCTATACTGGCCGACACTTACATCTGTATCCCGTGAATGCCTAATGTACCTTCAGCCACAGAATACTACATTCTTAGCTGTCAGGTAAACGCATGTGGGCTAATTTTTGGGGCCTTTTATGGTCGACACTTACTTCTGTATCATGTGAATGCCTAATGTACCTTCACTGACACATGGGTGCTTCTGTGTGCACCAGTGCACATCAGTGCATACATCTGTGTGCATTGGTGCACACCTGTACACGCCCGACCCCGGTAATGGCAACAAGTTGCCTATTCAAAGGTGAACCTTATGCGAGCTACTTGCGTGATGTTCTTCAGCTTCCCCTTGACTTGTGCTCCTGTGTTTCTGTTCCTGCTGAGTGATCTTCATTGCTATATGTAATCAATATATGTTATTTTTTTGTAGAAAAATTGTCTAGAAGGTCTCTCCTGCCCTGAAGAGTCCTTGGCGAAACGCGTTGGTTTTTTGAGGACCTACAGACTTTGTTTAGCAGGGACATTGCGTTTGCCAGTTTGGTATTTTTGTATCCAATATACTCCTATGAGAATATGTTTTTTATGTGTACTATATTGTATGAATTCATACCTTTTTAGCTTGATGGAATAATATTTTGATATTGTTTAATTATTTGTGATCATCCCTCCTTTTTTGGCCTTGAAAGTCCCATTTTGTTCTTCTTTATTTGTTTTGTCTGATATAATTGGGATGAAGACCATTAGTTCACGGTGCTTTGTGAATATTCCATTGCTAGCCCAGCTAACTCCTGACTTTGCTCTGTAAAACCCAAAAACCAACCTCGGCTTGCTTTTGACTATGCTCTGATTGCTTCTTTGATCCTGACCTCGGCCTGCTACTTGACTACGCTCTGCCTGCTTCCCTGGTACTGGCCTAACCCTACTACCTGACTATGCTTCCTCCTGCCTAATTGTATATATGACCATACCTCTCAAAATTTTGATATGGGAATGAGGGACATCTATTAGCAAAAGTATGTAGGCATAGGGCACACCCCCTGCCACACCCCCTTAAAGGAGAATTATAGATATTAATTAGTATTAAAAAACAATTAGTTAAACCTAATGTTTTTTTTTTGTTTTTTTTTTAACCACTATTTCCTTTATATTGGTTTTTAAAATTTACAAATTTGTAAATGAAACAATTTAGAAATTTGATAGAAGGTTAAGCACTGGGAAACACTTTTTGAAATATAAATAGAGCATTTTATATACAACTATATAGATCAAACCAAAATGAGGGACATATGAGAAGGAAAGAGGGGAGAGGGACTTTGTTCCAAATCAGGGACAGTCCCTCGAAATCAGGGACAGTTGTGAGCTATGTATAACCCTGGCTTGCCTTGACCACATCTCTGACCCAGGCAGTTACCTGCATCTGTTTCTTAGTATACTCTTGCTCAAATCTGACATGATGATGATGACATTGCTCCCCAAATCATCACTGACTGTGGAAAATGTTGCATTTCATTTGGAAATAAAGGTCCCAGAGTCTGGAGGAAGAGCGAAGAGGCACAAAATCCAAGTTGCATGAGGTCCAGTGTGAAGTTTCCACAGTCAGTGGAACCTGCCCACGCTGCCAAAAGTACCAATACCTGGTTTAATGATCATGGTATCACTGTAGAGTAGTGTAGTGTTGATGCTATAACCTAATCGGTATACTCTTATTGGGATTTTTTTATTTTTCTTTTACCAAAAATGTGTAGCAGAATACATATTGATCAAAATTAGAAATTTTTAAAGAAATTAGATTTTTTTAAATTTTTTTATTTTTTTTTTATTGGATGTGTTTTATAGCAAAAAGTAAAAAAAATATATATATATATATATATATATATATATATATATATATATATATATATATATATATATATATATATATATATATATATATATATATATATGTGTGTGTTTTTTGGGGGGGTTTTTTTCAAAATTCTCAGTCTTTTTTCATTTATAGCAAAATAAAAAATTTAAAACCCAGAGGTAATCAAATACCAGCAAAAGAAAGCTCTATTTGTTTAAAAAAAAAAAAAAAAAAAAAAAAATTAATTTGAGTGCAGCATAGCATGAATGTGCAGTAGTCAACACAATACCAAAACAGTAACAAAAAGCAAAAAAAGGTCTAATCAGGAAGGGAGGAGAGGGAGGGGGGTTCAATCTTCTAGGGTTAAAGCGGTTAAGACTTTAATACTGAGAGTTGGGCACCAAAAAAATCCCATGCTTTTCTTTTTTTTCTTTTGCGTTGATATTTCCCCGTAATGCCTAATCTCTCTGTAAATTCTCCCGGTGTTTGTTTTACCAGCACCTCAGCGCACTTCAAAAATAGACACACATTTAAGATAATTATGCCTGTTGCATTTTTAAAACTTTAATTTTCTTTTAATTTAAGTAAACGAGCAACATTTCAATAATGAACTTTAATTAGCTGCTTAAAAATGTTTTCGCTTAGTTGATAATCGATATTTGTTTTGTTTCATTGTCTTCCTGCAGCTGAGTACGGAGAACAGAGAATTCTGTTCTGTCTCGGCAATGATTGTACAGCACAAACCCAGCTCAACATCATAGAAGGAACATTTCAAACCGTTATGGTTGGGGAAAAATAATACCTTAGTGATTAGCTGTTCCAGTTGCATGGTTAGGATGGAAAAAGACATATGTCTGTAAAGTTCAACTAATAGAGAAAAAAAAACAATTAATTAAAAACCTGTGCAACGCTAACCCCAAAGCAGCTGTTGATTACGTTAGGTACTTCTGTCCTCTGGAGCAGGGGTCTCCATACTTTCTAAACAAGGGACCAGTTGACTGTCCTTCAAACTTTACAGGGGCCGGACTGTGGAAGTAGTAGAAAATGCCCCAGCATTAGTGGGAATAGACTGTGTCTCAGGTGGAGGTCAGGGGGATTATAAAAATACATAATGCCTGTGCCCAGGAGGTGGAGGAATAGTGCCCTATCACTGGTGTCAGTGGCAGGGATTAGTGCCCCATCATTGGTGTCAGTGGTTGGGATTAGTGCCCCATCATTGGTGCCAGTTGGAGGAATAGTGCCCCATCATTAGTATCAGTGGGAGGAATAGTACCCTATTGTTGGTTCCTGTACAAGGAATAGTGCCCCATCATTAGTATCAGTGGTAGGTATTAGTGCCCCATCATTGGTGCCAGTGGGAGGAATAGTGTCCCATCATTGGTATCAGTGGGAGGAATAGTGCCCCATCATTGGTATCAGTGGGAGGAATAGTGCCCCATCATTAGTATCAGTGGGAGGAATAATGCCCCATCATTGGTGTCAGTGGAAGGAATAGTGCACTATCATTGGTATCAGTGGTAGCTATTAGTGCCCCATCATTGGTGCTAGTGGGGGGAATAGTGTCCCATCATTGGTATCAGTGGGAGGAATAGTGCCCCATCATTGGTATCAGTGGGAGGAATAGTGCCCCATCATTAGTATCAGTGGGAGGAATAATGTCCCATCATTGGTGTCAGTGGAAGGAATAGTGCCCTATCATTGGTATCAGTGGTAGCTATTAGTGCCCCATCATTGGTGCCAGTGGGAGGAATAGTGCCCCATCATTGGTGTCAGTGGGAGGAATAGTGCCCCATCATTGGTGTCAGTGGGAGGAATAGTGCCCCATCATTGGTATCAGTGGGAGGAATAGTGCCCCATCATTAGTATCAGTGGGAGGAATAATGCCCCATCATTGGTGTCAGTGGAAGGAATAGTGCACTATCATTGGTATCAGTGGTAGCTATTAGTGCCCCATCATTTGTGCCAGTGGGAGGAATAGTGCCCCATCATTGGTGTCAGTGGGAGGAATAGTGCCCCATCATTAGTATCAGTGGGAGGAATAGTGCCCCATCATTGGTGTCAGTGGGAGGAATAGTGCCCCATCATTAGTATTAGTGGGAGGAATAGTGCCCCATCATTAGTATCAGTGGGAGGAATAGTGCCCCGTCATTAGTATTAGTGGGAGGAGTAGTGCTCCATCATTGGTATCAGTGGGAGGAATAGTGCCCCATCATTGGTGTCAGTGGGAGGAATAGTGCCCCATTATTGGTGTCAGTGGGAGGAATAGTGCCCCATCATTGGTATCAAAACATTACTACACCGACCAGGATTGATGGATCAGCGCTCACTGCAATCACATAATGAAGGACTGTACATAATGTTATATATGGCACATAGTCGTAAAATCCAAAAAACCTGTCCGCAGGTGTGCTTCAGTGCGGTGTCCTGGGTTGAAAGATGAGATGGTCTCTGTAGTTTATGTGGGGGAGGGAGTCCAGTTATGTTGAGGTGCAAGACCGGCTGCTCCATGAAGAGGTGAGGGATCCCTCCAGACATGCAGAATAAACGAAACAAGGGCGCCAGGTCAGAGTAGTGTTTAAATTAAATTTGTTCTTAATTTAAACACTACTCTGACATGGTGCCCTTGTTTCGTTTATATCCATCATTGGTATCAGTGGTAGGTATTAGTGCCCCATCATTGGTGCCAGTGGGAGGAATAGTGCCCCATCATTAGTGTCAGTGGGAGGAATAGTGCCCCGTCACTGGTATCAGTGGGAGGAATAGTGCCCCGTACTTGGTATTAGTGGGAGGAATAGTGCTCCATCATTGGTGCCAGTGGGAGGAATAGTGCCTCATCATTGGTGTCAGTGGGAGGAATTTTGCCCCATCGTTGGTGCCAGTGGGAGGAATAGTGCCCCATCATTGGTATCAGTGGTAGAGAATTAGTGCCCTATCATTGGTGCCAGTGGGAGGAATAGTGCCCCATCATTACTGTCAGTGGGAGGAATAGTGCCCGATCATTAGTGTCAGTGGGGGGTATTATGCCCCATTGTTGGTATCAGTGGATGAAATAGAGTCCCAAGGGGCAAGCAAAGGGCCACATCTGGGCCCCGGGCCACGCTTTGGAGACTACTGCTCTAATACAATGAAGCCAGCTACACGGTAACCTCCATTGCAACCATTTTTTATTGGCTACATGGCATGATACAGCAGTCACTTGCTAACATGTTTAGGCTGAAACTCATGTAGGGATGGCCAAATCTGCATAGCTACACTCAGAAAACTGGAACCAGACCATATATATTTAAATTAAGATCTATTTACAGTGAAACCAAAATCTATACAAACATCAGCAAACATAACGATATACATGAACCAAAAACCCAGTGACAAAATACCAAACTAAACAACCTAACAGAGTAACAGAAAGCCTAAACAACAACATACATTATATACAAATAGGGAACACAAAAAAGCAGGGTAAAACTTGAGGTGCTGGGAACATATAGGAAGGGTGAACCTAAACTAGGATCAGGAACAAGGGTGAGTAGGAACAAGGCAGCAGGTCTCAGGATATAGTTACAAGGTGAAGAGCACGATCAAGAGCAGGAGCAGGACAAATGGTTAGCAGTATACAGTATGGCGGAAAAGTAAAACACTGGAGCAAGAGGGAAATTTAGAGGAGAAACAAAATATCCTCCCAGCAGCCATCATCAGGGAGATGCCCATGTGTGGACAGTGGAAGCACAGTACCACCAGCAGGTGATCCAGGTCCTGACACTAAGGTTTCAGCTGAAACACGTTAGTGTGTTACTACTGTATCCTGCCATGTAGCCAATAATAAATTGCAATGCATGTTACAGAGTAGTCGGCTTCATTGTATTAGAAGTCTCATCAACATACCTTGGGCCGTTTTTACAATTTCTTGACCAAAATTGACCAGAAGAAAAAAAGATCTATATATATATTTATACATGTAAATGTTAAATAGGTAATAGCACAATGTGTTAGTTGACTGTTTTGCTAATAGCAGTACACAACATAATGCTATTAATGCAACAATTCAATAAACACCAATGCTATGACAGGAAAGGTACAGGACAGTGGTCTCCAAACTATGGCCCTCCAGTTGTTCAGGAACTACAATTCCCATCGTGCCTAGTCATGTCTGTGAATGTCAGAGTTTTACAATGCATCAAGGGATGTGTAGTTCTGCAACAGCTGGAGGGCCGTAGTTTGGAGGTCCCTGGTATAGGATAACAATACTCTATATCCTACCAGTACTAAGAAACTAGAGTCCTTTTCACTCACTGTTCTGTGGCTTTTTAGAGTCTGCTAGCATTGGGGCCGTTTAGCAGGTGGAGCACTCATATGGAGAGATATGTATTCCTCAGGATGGTTAAAAAAAAGGAAACTTGTAATTGTCCCCAGCGGCCAAATCCCCTTTCTTTGCAATGGTAAAGTATCTCTGGTAAAGGATCATGAGCAAGGGTGGTTAAGTGGTCATTACCCACTCCGATATCCCATATGGACTGTCACTTTATCTCTCTTCTGGGAGTTAGAAACACTGTCTGTCAGTCAGCAGTTTCTGCATCAGTGATCTCTTTCTCAGCAGTCTCTGGATCATCAGTCTTTGGCTCAGCATTCTCAGGATCATCAGTCTTTGGCTCAGCAGTCTCTTAGTCAGCAAGGTCTGGATCAGCAGTCTCTGGATCAGCAGTTTCTGGATCTGCAGTCTCTGGATCAGTAGTTTCTGGATCTGCAGTCTCTGGATCTGCAGTCTCTGAAATAGCAAGGTCTGGATCTGCAGTCCCTTGATCAGCAGGTTCTGATACAGCAGTCTCTGGTTCGTGGTCTCTGGATTAGCAGTCTCTGGTACAACAGTCTCTGGAACAGTGGTCTCTGGAACAGCGGTCTCTAGAACAGCGGTCTCTAGAACAGCTGTCTCTATGTAACGCTCATGCGTTTTTTGTTAATGAATGGATTTGCAGCTGCAGAATTGTTACACTCAGTAGTCGTGTAGAGATTCTGTTGAACAACATATCCAACTCTCAGGACTTCATCACCGTGCACAGCCTGTTATGCAATATACATACACTCAATATGATGTTCCTGGAGTGATAGAATATATGATAGTATAGAGGTGAGAGACAGGCGATAGTATGGTGAGCACTCAGTAATAGTATTCAGGAGAGTGGTAGGTGATGGTAGTATGCAGATAGGTTCTAGCAATCATGTATAGTACAGATGGTAGGGGACAGCAGAATGTATACAAGATAGAGTAACCTAGTGCAATGATAGATGATGGTAGTCCCAAGAGCTAACAATCTATGCAGATGATAGGAATAGATTAGATAGTATAGTCTTTGTAATATGCAGTAGATGATAGTGAAAGTATAGGTTAGGAAGGAATCCCCTGCGGGGTACTTATCACTAGATAGTTAGTAGTAGCAAGGTCCAGTAGTAAGGAGTGATCCGGTAGCGAGATACGGGATCGGCAGCGAGGTTCCGGTTCAGTTCAGGCAAAGGGTATAGCTAGAAGCTTCCGGCAGCACAAGACAAGGTAAGGTGAACATGCGGTTTGATCGAGCAATGAGTGAGAGCAAACCGGCGATTGAAATAGCCGCTCATAGTGGCGCTCGGCGATGATGTCATTGCCCTTAAAGGTGTATGCGTTCCATTTGGATAGCAAGATGGGACGCAATGTTAGGAGAGAAATGGAAATAAGGGTACCATAGGTACCAGAACATTACACTCTAGAACAGCTGTCTCTGGATTAGCAGTCTCTGGAACAGTGGTCTCTGGAACAGCGGTCCCTGGAACAGTGGTCTCTAGAACAGCGGTCTCTAGAACAGCGGTCTCTGGATTAGCAGTCTCTGAATCAGCGGTCTCTGGATCAGCACCACGGCCGCAGCCAGCACTAGTACCACCCCTCCCTCCCTTGCAGTCCCTCCAACCAATCTGTGAATCCTCTTCTAAAATGGCTGGCCCCTGTGTTGTGAACACTATTTTTTGTTAAGCACAGGTCACCAATTACAAAGGAGGGAATGACAAGCTGCAATGGAGAGATGATATACCAGCTATAGTCCACGTTACACCTACATTCACAGAACCATAAACCCCAAGTTCATTCAGAGGATCAGTCTACTAGGTAGTATCACGAGGCATTTGCTGTTTCAAATCTAAAGCTTACAATCTTACAGTCTGATTGTACAATATTTTTACAATCTCCTTTAGATTTACCAAAGCTATGAAATATGAGGGCCAACCTAAATCATCTATTTAAAATGTAGCCAATCAGATTGTAAATGTACTGGTCAGCTTAAAGTGCACCTTATAAGCTTTCCTAAGATATTATGACCTGGCAAGGTAACCCACAAAAGAAGCTGCTCAGATTCAGTCCTGGTGGAACCAACAGAGAGAAGGTGCATAAACAGTTGTCAAAGCCAGAAAAAAAATTGTAAACAGGAAGGGGGAATCTGAACTGGGTACAAAAACCGAGAAAATGGCTAAGCCAGAGGCGTAACTAGAACCTTTAGGGCCCCCGGTGCAAGAAACCATGAAGGGCCCACCGGACCCCTGGCCGGGTCCCTTCCCTTCAAGCCTGGGGCTCTTCCCACTGATCCTGGGGCCCTTTAATCTTGTAATGGGGCCCTTTATCATAGTCCTGCAGCGGGACCCTTTCACAAGTTCTGCAGTGGGCCCCTTTCCTGCCATCTTGGGGCCTCCCCACAGTGGTGGAATGCCAGGGCCTGGTTGCAAGTGTGACCTTTGCGATCCTGGAAGTTCACCCACTGGTGTCAGTCGTTTTTATTTTTTGGTAATTTAATTGTATTATTTTTTATCATTTTTTTTTTTTTTTTTTTACAATGTGACTGACTTTGACTCTGTCCATTCAGAAAAGGAAGGAGCTGGTAAATTACATATTTACCAACACCTTCCTGGTTATCTATTGTGACACATCCCCTGCAGCAGCTGGCAGGAGAGGAGAGGGAGCATAGTAGGGGGGGCCAGGGGAGCACACAGGGGCCCAGAGACAGCAGAACACAAGTGAACTGGATAGGAGGAGTAGCGGGGGCAGCATACAGAGGAACCAATCTCCTCCATTTTCCTCCTGCAGCTACAGGAGGAAAAAGGAGGACAGTGATTTCTCTGCATGCTGCCCCCGCCGCCCCTCCTATCCAGGTGTACAGGGGCGCTGCATGGGCCCCCTGGAGCATGGGGCGCCGTTGCAATTGCAACCCCTGTAGTTACGCCCCTGGGCTAAGCTCAAGGTGGATAACCCAGAAGAGGGGTCAAGAGGCTGGAGTCTAAATCGCTGTCACTAGTTCTATTTGCAGATAATATGGCCATAAATTAAGGGTAAAGTGTATCTATAGCAAAACCTTTTTATTTATTTATTAATTTTATTTTTTTCAGGGGGAATGTGAACCTGGCTGTGATTTGCCGAAAACAACACACGTGATCATCATGTGCCTCCATCTTCTTTGTCCAGTCCAGGATAACACGTAGAACCTTAGCATGCAGAGACCGGTTGATAGTTGTGCCATTGATCTTCACAGAGAAGTCAGGGGAAGAGGCACGTGGGAGAGCAGGCCTGGACTGGCCATGGGGCACACCGGGCACCTGCATCATCCCATACCGCCTGTTCTGCTAGTCAAACAGAGTCGGAGAAGCTTTCCTTAGGCTCCTCCTTGACTCTGATGTGCCCTATGAGAGAAGACAAGGGGGAGCCTGAAAGGACGAACATCTCCCGCCCCTGCATTGAGCTATGATGTATACAGTCTGAGAGTTCTGTATGGAGGAAATGGCAGTGGACTTTGTTGGATCACAGAAGGGTAAGCCCTCATTCAGCGGAACTCACACAATTTCAAACCCGCATTTCAGTGCGAGTTCGGGGGCGATTTGAAAGACATCTGTGCGGGTTTATGCACAGATGTCTATTGAAATCACCCCCAAAGTCACCAAAAGTAGTGCAGAAACTCCTCTTGGAAATCGGTGCGGCACTGCGATTGGGACAGTGCCATTGCCGGCGATAGGCTGGGATTTGACATGTCAGATTACGCCAATGTGAACAGGGGCTAAAGGAGAGAAGGTATGGAGGGATGTGGAGGAAAACGATCATCGAGAAGTAGGGTAGGCATTGATAGAAAAGAATGACAATGACCATAGAGGGAAATTGCTGTGGATAGAAGGGAAAGAGAATGGATGAGAGAGGAGCGTGGCAACGATGAAGGTAAAGGAGAATGTTCAGGTGCAGAGCGTGTATTTATAGAGCTGAAGAATCTACATACACTATATTGTCAAAAGTATTGGGACGCCTGCCTTTACACACACATGAACTTTAATGGCATCCCAGTCTTAGTCCGTAGGGTTCAATATTGAGTTGGCCCACCCTTTGCAGCTATAACAGCTTCAATTCTTCTGGGAAGGCTGTCCACAAGGTTTAGGAGTGTCTATGGGAATGTTTGACCATTCTTCCAGAAGCACATTTATGAGGTCAGGCACTGATGTTGGACAAGAAGACCTGGCTTGCAGTCTCCACTCTAATTCATCCCAAAGGTGTTCTATCAGGTTGAGATCAGGACTCTGTGTAGGCCAGTTAAATTCCTCCACCCCAAACTCGCTCATCCATGTCTTTATGGACCTTGCTTTGTGAACTGGTCCAAATCAAATGGTGGAGAGGGGATTATGGTGTGGGGGTGATTTTCAGGGGTTGGGATTGGCCCCTTAGTTCCAGTGAAGGGAATTCTTAAGGCATCAGCATAACAAGACGTTTTGGTCAATTTCATGCTTCCAACTTTGTGGGAACAGATTTGGGATGGCCCCTTTCTGTTCCAACATAACGGTGCACCAGTGCACTAAGCAAGGTCCATGAATACATGGATGATCGAGTTTGGGGTGGAGGAACTTGACTGGCCTGCACAGAGTCCTGACCTCAACCCGATAGAACACCTTTGGGATGAAGCCAGGTCTTCTCATTCAACATCAGTGCCTGACCTCACAAATGCACTTCTGGAAGAATGGTCAAACATTCCCATAGACACTCCTAAACCTTGTGGACAGCCTTCCCAGAAGAGTTGAAGCTGTTATAGCTGCAAAGGGTGGGCCAACTCAATATTGAACCCTACGGACTAAGACTGGGATGCTATTAAAGCTCATGTACATGTAAAGGCAGGTGTCCCAATACTTTTGACAATATAGTGTATATACAGTATATAACTACAAAACATTGAGAAATCGGTAGTTGTCATTATTTGTAATCTTGGAAAAAAAAAAAAATGGGCTGCTCAGTCTAAAGCAGTGTTTCTCAATCTAACACAGTGTATCCTCAGGGCACACTAACAGGCCAGGGTTGCAAGAAAACTGAAATACAACATAGGTGATATCATTTGCTACTCAATGATTGCAGTATTCTAGTCTTCATCTCCCCAAGGTAACACCTAAAATCTGGCCTGTTAGTGTGCCCCGAGGACCTGAGTTGAGAAACACCCTAAACACACTAAAATGCCCTGTTTTTTGGCCCGTAGGAAAGGAAATATTATGAGCTCAGTTTTGGATAGATTGAATTTGAGGAAGTGGCGTGACGTCCACACCGATATGTCTGTGTAAAAGTGAGAGATGGTCATGCTTTAGGCCAGGGGTCTTCAAACTTTGGACCTCCAGTTGTTCAGGAACTACAATTCCCATCATGCCTAGTCATATCTGTGAATGTCAGAGTTTTACAATGCCTCATGGGACGTGTAGTTCCGAAACAGCTGAAGGGCCGTAGTTTGGAGAACCCTGCTTTAGGCCGTGACCGTGGGCAATTAGTAGGCCTAGACCAGGGTTTCTCAAACAGGGTTCCATGGATCTCTAGGGTTCCTCCAGAGGTTGCCAGGGTTCCTTGAGAGATGAGCAATTTCTATTTCTCAGATGTGTTCCCACTGACACCATTGATCTTTTTAGCTAGAGGTACGGGGGTAATTCCTCCCAATGTCCCCAGTGGAAGGAGCTTTCTTCCCACTGACCATCCCAATAATGTATTTGTAACAGAACCTTACCTTTGACAGAGAATATTTGTGCTTACCTGGTTCATCTGTGTGAAGGATTTCCCAGCAACCATTCGGTTATTTACACTCCCTGCTATCATATCTCTCTTTGCACTGTGAGCCCCAGGAAGTGACTCCTTATATGGACATTCCATGAAGTCAAGGTATGGCCAGCCTAGAGAGGGAATGTCCGCTGATTAACCACTTTACCACCGGAGGATTTTGCTGTCTTACGTCTGAGCCACTTTTTGCGATTCGGCACTGTGCGACTTTAACTGACAATTGTGTGGTCATGCAATGCCGTACCCAAACGAAATTTACGTCCTTTTTTTCCCCACAAACAGAGCTTTCTTTTGGTGGTATTTGATCACCTGTGCGATTTTTACTTTTTGCACTATAAACAAAAAAAGAGCGTCAATTTTGAAAAAATAACAATATTTTTCAAATTTTTTTTATATGAAATTCCCCCCAAAAAAATGTAAAAATCTAATTTTTTTATCATTTTAGGCCAATTTGTTTTCTGTTACATATTTTTGGTAAAAAAAAAATCGCAATAAGCGTATTTTGATTGGTTTGCGCAAAAGTTATTGCGTTTACTAACTAAGGGAAAGATTTCTGTAGTTTTTGGTGTTTTTTTTTTTTAACGAGTAATGGCGGCGATCTGCGATTTTTTTTAGCGGGACTGCGACATTGTGGCGGACAGATCGGACCCTTGACAGACATTTTTGACACTTTTGGGGTTACCAGTGACATTACTACAGTAATCAGTGCTATACATATGCACTGTTACTGTAAAAATGATACTGGCAGGGAAGGGGTTAATTTTATTGGAGAGGGAGGGGTTAATGTATGCCTGGTGCTTACTGACATGTGTGGGGGGAGGTGACTATGTGACACAGGGACAGATAGCAGGTTCAGCTATGCTGAACCCGGCAATCTGACCCTGCCTGTCACTTAGGAGATCCGCCAGCTTTGTTTACACAAGCGGGCGGATCTCCAGACTCGATTCCCAGACGATCGGGGAAGAGCAGCGGCAATCGCCGCTGCTCCTCCCCTGGCCCGACTCCCGTTGTGACTGAATACAGCGGCAGCGAGCCTCTGGCTGCGCGCGCGCGCCTCCAAGAAGGGGGAGTGTCTGGCGACGTAGGTCTACGTCGTCAGACCTACAAGGGCCACTGTGCCGCAGTAGAGCTCTAGTGAGCAGCGGCAAAGTGCTTAACGATGTGCTTTTGTCTACATTATGTTGATTTGGGCTGAGGCAGCTTTTGTTAATTGTGGTAATGACCCTACCTATTTGTCTGGGTGGATGTCGGGCCATTGTTTAAATAGTGTCTGATATACTCCCCAGGTGTATAAAAGCCTGTAATCTTGTTTCAATAAACAGTTTTTTCTTGACCCTTCAAAACGTAGCTCCGTCTCGTTCCTGGAGGGGGATTTTACTGCATTATTACCCGGTCGTTCAACAGCTGAACCTGACTCTCCTCTTGGATCTTATGGTTGGGATTATACTACTCCATTACTACACAGGGACTTGCCGGGGAAAAAGGACGTCTCCAACGGCTGATACCCTCTCACCATCCGGGTAGCCGTTACAGTATTATAAGTTGAAGATATAGTCATTTTTAGCAGTAGTTCCGTAAGAGCAGAAAGTTATTTCAAGGGTTCCTCCCGGTTGAAAAGGTTGAGAAAGGCTGACCTAGACTAACTAAAACCCAGAAGCAGATACAGCAAAATATCTCTACCGTCTGTACCGTAAATATGAAATTCTATATTTTTTTTCCCTTTGTTTGGATAAAAGAAACACTTTAAATCACAGTTTGTTTTTTTGGAGACTTGGCATAATCAACAAACAGTTTAGCATGTATAATGTAGAGCCGCTGATTTACAAGGTATAAGTTAAATGTATTACGGAGTTATGAGAATAGAAATATTTCAGCCTGTCCTATCTTAACTATGTCTATGCTGCTGCGCAGTTTTTACAATGCCTAATGCGTCATAAATTATTCACATTACGGTCATTTATGTAACCACTAAGGATCTTTTTTAATGAGAAAATACATTTTAAATAATAGTGCTTGAAGTTTTAATAGTTACTCCAGTCACGTGACCCAGCATGAGGAATATCTTAACTCCGAAACACTACAAGTTAATTATCCCCAAAGTAAGTCGGAATGATTTAACAAAATGTCGGCTCGCCAAATGCCTCAACGGTAGCGCGCGAAGCTGGGGGCTGCGTAAGTGCGGGCCGATTCCATGATTCACTTAAGCAGACAGCTTGGCATCGGAGACCAGTCTCATGGGTGCCGAGAGAAACTAGAGAAGAAAAGTTTAACTAGATATCTGCGTAAAATAATAGAGCTGTGAACATTTATAGTGGACGTATTTATAAAATTAAAGGAAAAAATTGTGATGTTCCATATGCTATTTTTTTTTCAATCATACAAGCTGATTAAATAAAGGTTTTATGTTGATGTGTTATGTCTTTTATTTTTTTTTTTTTCGTTTCCAGTTTGTCATGAATTTTTTCCCCTTTAAATCTTGAACCCTTTTGTAACCAAAAGACAATGAAGCCAGGGTCAAATTTTGCAGTGTCAGAGCCCTGTCTGCTTTTATTATAAGAAACAAACAAAGATAAAATTCCCAGTTCAATTTGCCAACCAGTCTGCTTACCAACCAAATTGGCCTGTCTAACAGTTTGCGTCAATACAGGGGTTTAGTTAGCACACATTTGCAAACGCATGTGAAAGCTGCAGGGCCACGTCAAGGCTCCCTGTTACCTGCAGTCCTAACTCTAATGAATTGCTTTTATTATAGCAGGACAAATGCACACAAAAAAAAAAAAAAAATCAAATATATATATATATACATAGCTAGGTAACATATTTTTTGTATTATTATTATTTATTTATTATTATTATTATTTTGATATTAGATCAAATTTTGCAGTGTCAGAGCCCTGTCTGCTTTTATTATAGCATGACAAATGTACACAAAAAAAATTTAATATATATATATATATATATATATATATATATATATATATATATATACATAGCTAGGTAACATATTTTTGGTATTATTATTATTTATTTTTTATTATTATTATTTTGATATTAGATCAAATTTTGCAGTGTCAGAGCCCTGCTCTGCTTTTCATTATAACATGACAAGTGCACTATAAATATATTTTAGTTTCCAGTCTGTCATTAATTTTTTCCCCCTTTGAATCTCGTAACCCTTTTGTGACCAAAAGACAATGAAGCCAGGGTCAAATTTTGCAGCGTCAGAGCCCTGTCTGCTTTTATTATAGCATGACAAATGCACAAAAAAAAAAAAAAAAAATATATATATATATATATATATATATATATATATATATATATATATATATATACATAGCTAGGTAACATATATTATTTGTATTATTATTATTATTTTTTTATTATTATTTTAACAATAGATCAAAAATTTGCAGTGTCAGAGCCCTGTTGACTTTTATTATAGCATGACAAGTGCACACAAAAAAAAAAAAAATAAAAAATAAAAAAAAAAAATATATATATATACATAGCTAGGTAACATATTTTTTGTATCATTATTATTTATTTGTTATTATTATTATTTTGATAATAGATCAAATTTTGTAGTGTCAGAGCCCTGCTCTGCTTTTATTATAACATGACAAGTGCACTATATATATATATTTTAGTTTCCAGTCTGTCATTAATTTTTTTCCCCTTTAAATCTCATAACCTTTTTGTAACCAAAAGACAATGAATCTAAGGTCAAATTTTGCAGTGTCAGAGCCCTGTCTGCTTTTATTATAGCATGACAAATGCACACAAAAAAAAAATTAAATATATAATATACACATAGCTAGGTAACATATTTTTTGTATTATTATTATTTATTTTTTATTATTATTATTTTGATATTAGATCAAATTTTGCAGTGTCAGAGCCCTGTTCTGCTTTTATTATAACATGACAAGTGCACTATATATATATTTTAGTTTCCAGTCTGTCATTAATTTTTTCCCCTTTGAATCTCGTAACCCTTTTGTGACCAAAAGACAAGGAAACCAGGGTCAAATTTTGCAGTGTCAGAGCCCTGTCTGCATTTATTTTAGCATGACAAATGCACAAAAAAAAATTATATATATATATATATATATATATATATATATATATATATATATATATATATATATACACATAGCTAGGTAACATATTTTTTGTATCATTATTATTTTTTTTTTTATTATTATTATTTTGATAATAGATCAAATTTTGCAGTGTCAGAGCCCTGCTCTGCTTTTATTATAACATGACAAGTGCACTATATATATATTTTAGTTTCCAGTCTGTCATTAGTTTTTTCCCCTTTAGATCTCATAACCCTTTTGTGACCAAAAGACAATGAAGCCAGGGTCAAATTTTGCAGTGTCAGAGCCCTGCCTGCTTTTATTATAGCATGACAAATGCACAAAAAAAAAAAAAATTAAATATATATATATACACATAGCTAGGTAGCATATTTTTTGTATTATTATTATTTATTTTTTATTATTATTATTATTTTGATAATAGATCAAATTCTGCAGTGTCAGAGCCCTGCTCTGCTTTTATTATAACATGACAAGTGCACTATATATATATTTTAGTTTCCAGTCTGTCATTAGTTTTTTCCCCTTTAGATCTCATAACCCTTTTGTGACCAAAAGACAATGAAGCCAGGGTCAAATTTTGCAGTGTCAGAGCCCTGCTCTGCTTTTATTATAGCATGACAAATGCACACAAAACAAATAAAAAATTAAATATATATATATATATATATATATATATATATATATACACACACACACATAGCTAGGAAACATATTTTTTCTATTATTATTATTATTTTTTTTTTATTATTATTATTATTTTGATAATAGATCAAATTTTGCAACGTCAGAGCCCTGCTCTGCTTTTATTATAGCATGACAAATGCACAAATGCACAAAAAAAAATTAAATAAATATATATATGTATCAAAAGATAAGGGAAAGGGAGATGGAGTTACCATATAGTCACCGGGTTGTGGGATAGAAACCCAGGTGATACTCCCAGTGGGGGGGGATATGGACTTTAGAGGGCTGGTAATATAGTGAACAACAAGGAGATTAAAAATATAATATTTTATTAATCAAAAAGAAAATGCATCATTAAAAACATATACAAAATACACGGATATAATAGCATGTGTATCACAAAAATGACTTATCCATGTAATAACATTGAGATGTGGCTATAGTTGGTTCGACGCGTTTCGCCTGATTGAAACAGTTAGCTTCTTCAGGAACCAAAAAGTTCTAGGCAGCAGAGGCCTCTAATATAAACATTAACAAAAAAGAAGAAAAAACAAAAATTATAAAGAAACACATCATGTATACATATAGTCAACAAGCTATGCCTTTGACAGTTAATATCAAGGCAAGTATACAAGGATATATTAGTATGTTAACTTGCTCACCTAGGTCATATTGTAGGTTAGCTGGGAAAGGGTTCAAGATGCCCAAATCGTCCAATGCGAGCCGGGACAAACAAAGCTTCCCTCCAACAGATCCTACAGAGGGATCAGGGTCCCTCTGATGAGATAGGGTGGATCGGACCTCTTCCAAGTATACCCCAATGATTGATTATATCATTATTCAGTGCAGATGGATGCCCCCCATATATTAGTATGGAGGTGCTAGCAAAAATTAGCACGATGGTAAAGGGTAATATATATCAGCCCAGATAACTATGCAGTGCTGGTATGAAAACAAAATATGGAAAAAAGACAATAATAAGAATATATTGTGGCTAAACAGCCAAAAGATATACTATAAGTAAAATGTAGCAAGTCAAAGTTCCTTTGTTGTTATTGCTTACCTATATTGGAGGTAGATAACGCATGGAGGTCCGAGTGCCGATGCTTGCGGCACAGTTTGCCGCTGTTATCGGCGTGCTCGCCTCGTGGGCTTATAAATAGGAAGAGATCTCTCTGCTACATTTTACTTATAGTATATCTTTTGGCTGTTTAGCCACAATATATTCTTATTATTGTCTTTTTTCCATATTTTGTTTTCATACCAGCACTGCAGAGTTATCTGGGCTGATATATATTACCCTTTACCATCGTGCTAATTTTTGCTAGCACCTCCATACTAATATATGGGGGGCATCCATCTGCACTGAATAATGATATAATCAATCATTGGGGTATACCTGGAAGAGGTCCGATCCACCCTATCTCATCAGAGGGACCCTGATCCCTCTGTAGGATCTGTTGGAGGGAAGCTTTGTTTGTCCCGGCTCGCATTGGACGATTTGGGCATCTTGAACCCTTTCCCAGCTAACCTACAATATGACCTAGGTGAGCAAGTTAACATACTAATATATCCTTGTATACTTGCCTTGATATTAACTGTCAAAGGCATAGCTTGTTGACTATATGTATACATGATGTGTTTCTTTATAATTTTTGTTTTTTCTTCTTTTTTGTTAATGTTTATATTAGAGGCCTCTGCTGCCTAGAACTTTTTGGTTCCTGAAGAAGCTAACTGTTTCAATCAGGCGAAACGCGTCGAACCAACTATAGCCACATCTCAATGTTATTACATGGATAAGTCATTTTTGTGATACACATGCTATTATGTCCGTGTATTTTGTATATGTTTTTAATGATGCATTTTCTTTTTGATTAATAAAATATTATATTTTTAATCTCCTTGTTGTTCACTATATTACCAGCCCTCTAAAGTCCATATCCCCCCCTACTGGGAGTATCACCTGGGTTTCTATCCCACAACCCGGTGACTATATGGTAACTCCATCTCCCTTTCCCTTATCTTTTGATACATTTTACTAATAGGATGCGGGCTCGGTATTAAGGTCTATGATCAACTGTATATTTATGTTTTCCCAAATAAATAAATATATATATATATATATATATATATATATATATATACACACATAGCTAGGTAACATATTTTTTGTATTATTATTATTTATTTTTTATTATTATTATTTTGATAATAGATCAAATTTTGCAGTGTCAGAGCCCTGCTCTGCTTTTATTATAACATGACAAGTTATAGATTTTTTAGTTTCCAGTCTGTCATTAATTTTTTCCCCTTTAGATCTCATAACCCTTTTGTGACCAAAAGACAATGAAGCCAAGGTCAAATTTTGCAGCGTCAGAGCCCTGCCTGCTTTTATTATAGCATGACAAATGCACACACAAAAAACAAAAATAAATATATATATATATATATATATATATATATATATATATATATATATATATATATATATATATATATATATATATATATATATATATATATAAATATATATATATATATATATATATATATATATATATATATACATAGCTAGGTAATATATTTTTTGTATTATTATTATTTATTTTTTATTATTATTATTTTGATATTAGATCAAATTTTGCAGTGTCAGAGCCCTGCTCTGCTTTTATTATAACATGACAAGTGCACTATATATATATATATTTTAGTTTCCAGTCTGTCATTAATTTTTTCCCCTTTAAATCTCATAACCCTTTTGTAACCAAAAGACAATGAAGCCAAGGTCAAATTTTGCAGCGTCAGAGCCCTGCCTGCTTTTATTATAGCATGACAAATGCACACACAAAAAAATTAAATATATAATATACACATAGCTAGGTAACATATTTTTTGTATTATTATTATTTATTTTTTATTATTATTATTTTGATAATAGATCATATTTTTCAGTGTCAGAGCCCTGCTCTGCTTTTATTATAACATGACAAGTGCACTATATATATATATATATATATATATTTTAGTTTCCAGTCTGTCATTAATTTTTTCCCCTTTGAATCTCGTAACCCTTTTGTGACCAAAAGACAATGAAGCCAGGGTCAAATTTTGCAGCGTCAGAGCCCTGTCTGCTTTTATTATAGCATGACAAATGCACACACAAAAAACATAAATAAATATATACATATATACACATAGCTAGGTAACATATATTATGTGTATTATTATTATTATTTTTTTATTATTATTTTAACAATAGATCAAAAATTTGCAGTGTCAGAGCCCTGTTGGCTTTTGTTATAGCGTGACAAGTGCACAAAAAAAAAAAAAATAAATAATAAAAAAATATATATATATATATATACACATAGCTAGGTAACATATTTTTTGTATCATTATTATTTTTTTTTTTATTATTATTATTTTGATATTAGATCAAATTTTGCAGTGTCAGAGCCCTGCTCTGCTTTTATTATAACATGACAAGTGCACTATATATATATTTTAGTTTCCAGTCTGTCATTAGTTTTTTCCCCTTTAGATCTCATAACCCTTTTGTGACCAAAAGACAATGAAGCCAGGGTCAAATTTTGCAGTGTCAGAGCCCTGCCTGCTTTTATTATAGCATGACAAATGCACAAAAAAAAAAAAAATTAAATATATATATATACACATAGCTAGGTAGCATATTTTTTGTATTATTATTATTTATTTTTTATTATTATTATTATTTTGATAATAGATCAAATTCTGCAGTGTAAGAGCCCTGCTCTGCTTTTATTATAACATGACAAGTGCACTATATATATATTTTAGTTTCCAGTCTGTCATTAATTTTTTCCCCTTTAAATCTCATAACCTTTTTGTAACCAAAAGACAATGAATCCAGGGTCAAATTTTGCAGTGTCAGAGCCCTGTCTGCTTTTATTATAGCATGACAAATGCACACACAAAAAACATAAATAAATATATATATATATATATATATATATACACATATCTAGGTAACATATATTATTTGTATTATTGTTATTATTTTTTTATTATCATTTTAACAATAATATATAGATTATATTATATATAATCTGTCATTATTTTTTCCCCTTTTAATCCCATAACCCTTTTGTGACCAAAAGACAATGAAGCCAAGGTCAAATTTTGCAGTGTCAGAGCCCTGTCTGCTTTTATTATAGCATGACAAATGCACACAAAAAAAAATGATATATATATATATATATATATATATATATATATACGAAATCATGTACAGGTACGTGATTTTGCGCATGAGGACCGCCCTGCCACATTATATATGCATGGGGCAGTCCAGAAGGGGTTCAAGGCATATAATCACCTGTGTGCAGAGTTTTCATTGTCCCCTAAACAATTCTATCAAAAGCTCCATCTTTACCTGTATCTAGTTCCTCACTACTGTCGGAGGTCCTGCAAGCCACTAGTGGTAAAGGCCTGATATCGTGTGGTTATTCTGTATTATTATCTTCTAATCAGGACCAAGCTTCACTAAAACGTAGGGCTCGTTGGGTCACTGATATTGGAGATATTGATGGTGATCAGTGTGGTATGGCTCTGGAATTGATCCCTGCTGTATCCATTTGATTTCATGACAATGGTAAGACAGATGCAAATCCCACATTAACACTACTGCTCCCCTTACTTAGAATCTACAAAATAATAAATAAATCAAAGACACCCTTTTGGAATAAATTGGCCCTACTGGACGATTATTAACAAATAACCATAAGACACATTCCTTTAACAAAACATAATAATAGTCACAGATAAATACTAAAACCAGGTTGCCGATCTTTGAAGGCACTAAAGAACCCCAAATTGTTTTTGCATCTGTGTGACCACACAAGGTCCTCAGCCACAACACACCGACTCAGGGACCATCACAGCTCTTCCACATTTTTATGGAACATATTTTTAATTAGTTTTTTTTGGGAATGTTCTATAGCAGAATGTGAAAAATATTGTTTTTTTTTTTCAGAATTGTCGCTTTTTTTTTTGTTTTTAGTGCAAAAAATAAAAACCGCAGAGGTGATCAAATACCACCAAAAGAAATCTCTATTTGTGGGGAAAAAAGGACATTAATTATATTTAGGTGCAGCGTCGCACAACCGTGCAATTTTTCGTTAAAGTAACGCAGTGCCGAATCGCAAAAAATGGCCTGGTCATTAAGGGGGAAAATCTTCCGGTCCAGAAGTGGTTAACCACTTCAGCTCTGGAAGGTTTTACCCCCTTGATGACCAGGCCATAACTGTGTTACTTTAATGAAAAATTGCGCGGTCATGCGATGCTGCACCTAAATATAATTAATGTCATTTTTTCCCACAAATAGAGCTTTCTTTTGGTGGTATTTGATCACCTCTGCGCTTTTTTTTTTTTTTCGATTTTGCGCTATAAACAAAAAAAGAGCAAAAATTCTGCAAAAAACGCCATATTTGTTTACTTTCTGCTATAAAACATTCCCAAAAAAAAAATTTAAAACTCAATTTTTTTTATTAGTTTAGGCCAATTTGTTTTCTGCTACATATTTTTGGTAAAAAAAAAATCGCAATAAGCGTATTTTGATTGGTTTGCGCAAAAGTTATAGCGTTTACAAACTACAGTATAGATTTTTGGAATTTTTATTTATTTTTTTATTTTTACTGGTAATGGCAGCGATCTGCGATTTTTAGCGGGACTGCGACATTGTGGCGGACAGATCGGACCCCTAACTGACATTTTTTACACTTTTGGGGGGACCAGTGACATTACTACAGTAATCAGTGCTAAATAATATGCACTGTTACTGTATAAATGACACTGACAGGGAAGGGGTTAACACTGGGGGTGATCAAAGGGGTTAATGTATGCCTAACTGTGCTTACTGACTGTGGGGGGGGGGGGGTTCTGTGACAGGCAAAGAGAGATTGGGGGTTGTAGCTTAGCTGAAACTCCTGATTTCTCCCTGCCTGTGTGACAGAAGATCAGCCTGCTTTGTTTACATAAACAGGCGGGTCTTCTGTCAGTTTCTCTGATGATTGCAGGAGGCCGGCGCCAATCGCTGCCTCTCCTCCCGCGGCCCGCCTCCCGATGTGTCTAAACACAGCGGGAGCACGGCGCACGTCACTGAGACCTCGTGCACAAAATCACGTAGATCTACAGTACGTGATTTTGCGCAGCCGAGCCGCCCTGCCGCAGTAATACTGTGGTGAGCGGTCGACAAGAGGTTAAAGTAACGCAGTGCCGAATCGCAAAAAAATGGCCTGGTCATTAACCACTTGCCGACCGCGGCAAGTACATATACTGCGGCCGTCAGCCCCTCCTGGGCAAAGTGACATACCGATACATCACTCGTCCACGAGCCAAAAGGGGGCGAGCGCGCGCCGCCGGAGGCACGCTCCCGTCTCCCTGATATAACTGCAGAAACTATGCGATCCTGCTATGTAGGATCGTATGTCTCTGTGGTTACATCACAAGCCACGCCCCCTAACAGTTAGAATCACGCCCCTAGGGACACACTTAACCCCTTGATCACTAATAAAGTTAACCCCTTCCCTGCCAGTGTCATTTTTACAGTAACAGTGCATATTTTTAGCACTGATTACTGTAGTAATGTCACTGGTACCCCCAAAAGTGTCAAAAATGCCAGTCAGGGGTCCGATCTGTCCGCCGCAATGTGGCAGTCCCGCAAAAAAATCGCATATCGCCGCCATTACTAAAAAAAAAAAAACAATAAAAATGACATAAATCTTTCCTGTAGTTAGTAAATGCAATAACTTTTGCGCAAACCAATCAAAATCCACTTATTGCGATTTTTTTTTTACCAAAAAATATGTAGCAGAAAACAAATTGGTCTGAAATGTTAAAAAATTTTGATTTTTAAATTTTTTTTTTTGAGAATTTCATATAAAAAAAATGTGTAAAATATTGTTATTTTTTCAAAATTGTCGCTCTTTTTTTGTTTATAGCGCAAAAAGTAAAAATCGCACAGGTGATCAAATACCACCAAAAGAAAGCTCTATTTGTGGGAAAAAAAGGACGTCAATTTAATTTGGGTACAGCGTCGCACAACCGCGCAATTGTCTGTTAAAGTCACTCAGTGCCGAATCGCAAAATAGGACCTGGTCTTTGAGCAGCCAAATCCTCTGGGGCTTAAGTGGTTAATGGGGTAAAACCTTCCTGTCCAGAAGTGGTTAAAGAGAAAAAAAAATGCAAAATGCATGAAAACTGCATGCAAAAACGCATCAAAAACACGGGTTTAAAATCACAGAAACGCACCTAAAAATGGCATCAACCGCGACTGCTTGGATGTGAACCTAGCCTTAGCGGTTTGCCTGGAGTTCAGCTTCTGTGTCCTCGCTGATAATGCACCTAAGTGACCTTATTTATCTGTAGTCACCGGTCGCGGTCGGTAATTGTTTATTCCTCCTCGGCTGCCTGAACAGGACCCTATAGTCAGCGCGAGGTCACACCGTCGCCATGTCCTGATTCATCG
The DNA here is from genome assembly GCF_965119305.1 of Pelophylax lessonae. Lineage (NCBI taxonomy): Eukaryota > Metazoa > Chordata > Amphibia > Anura > Ranidae > Pelophylax > Pelophylax lessonae. Next base: position 15,402,110 of record NC_138779.1, on the reverse strand, counting down.
CGGTGTCGCCGGTGTCTCGAGTAAGCAAAATAACAATTATACCGGAATAAATTGGATTCCTTCAAAAAAGATCTACTGCCAAAATGTGCGCGCGCCAAAAGCGGTGCCAAAGCAAAAAAAAAAAAAGGTGACAGCGCCCACTCCTGCGGATGCATATTTCAGGCTCTGGGTAAAGTTATGGCTTCTATTAGTTACAGGACCACGTGATGCTTAGGCCCCCACACTAGAGTTTATTGGCTCTCAATAAGAGAAGGAGAGCTGGATGTGGGATATTCGTCTCGTTCGCCCTCATCAATGACCTTGCTCGGCTCGGTTTGATGAGAAGCAACTCCTTCAGAAACTGCCAGCGGAGTGAAGAACGGAGAAATAGATTAGAATAATGTGCTGCCGGGGATGGTGAGTAAACCCGACTCCTCGCTGGGCTGTAACTCATGGCTTTGCCGTCTGCGCTTTTCTCTCATTGTAAAAAAATAAAAATAAAAAATAATATTCATTAATGTAGCGTATTCAATTTAATGGAAGCCGCAAATTCTGTAGTTCCCTACTGAGTGGCCATTCATGGGGAGAACTGACCGTCCATTGTCCCTAAACACTCACCGGTCACTTTATTAGGTACACCTGTTCAATTGCTTGGTAACACAAACTGCTATTTAGCCAATCACATGGCAGCAACTCAATTTAGGTACCTAAATGTGGTGAAGACGACTTGCTGAAGTTCAAATCGAGCATCAGAATGGGGAAAAAGAGGGATTTAAGTGACTTTGAACGTGGCATGGTTGTTGGTGGCAGACGGACTGGTCTGAGTATTTCTGGGATTTTTACACACAACCATCTCTCAGGTGTATAGAGAATGGTGGGAAAAAGAGAAAATATCCATTGGGCAGGGTTGTGTGGAGGAAAATGCCTTGTTGATGTCAGAGGTCAGAGGAGAATGGGCAGTGTAACGGGACCGCCGACCCACACTGTACTTGTGGGCTTCCGTCAGTATACGGCTTCCTACAGTCTGAACATAGATAGATATTCCAGCCGCCCTACATACAAAACTAGCCTGAACTTAGCTTGTATGTGTCTGAAAAACAACTGTTTATTGAAACACAGGCACAAAGAGATATACACTGTGGGACAACCCCCCTCCCCCTTAGCATCCAATCCACATACACATATACATCCCATAATTGGTTGATCTTAAGGCAGACAGGAACAATAGAACAATGGGATACAGGTACTTAATAATAACAAACCCCACCCCACCTCACTATCTAGCAAGGGTCTATGAGACACTCTTGCAATATTCTAGCAATCTGAAAAGTCAAACCATTCATCTTCATACATTTCCTGAGGGACACTGTTCAGAAATATTATTGTCCAAAGTGGAAGAGCCCCTCACTCTTTCAACACAAACCACACATATAGAACCCAGGATAACCGGGGTAACACGAAAGGTTGAGTCCGGTGTGGTTGTACAGCGAGTCTGATTAGTGAAGACCAGACTGGGGTTCTTGGTCACCCTGTGCCCCTAATAGACACAGGGTGACTTACACATAAGATGGGACGGGGAAGCTGGACAAGGAGTTTCCCAACCCCTCTAAAGTAATCTGGGTTCCCCAAGCCCCCCAACCAAAGTGACTCCTGTCACAGGCAGATTGGTTCCAGATGATAGAAAGGCAACAGTAACTCAAATAACCACTCGTTACATCCAACGTATGCAGAATACCATCTCTGAAAGCACAACACATCCAACCTTAAAGAAGACGGGCTACAGAAGCAGAAGACCACCCCGGGTGCCACTCCTGTCCGCTAAGAACAGGAAACTAAGACTACAATTTGCACAGGATCACCAAAATTAGACAACAGAAGTTTGGAAAAACCTTGCCTGGTCTGATGAGTCTGGATTTCAGCTGAGACATTCAGATGATGGGGTCAGAATTTGGTGCATGGATTTTTCCTGCCTTGTATCACCGGTTCAGGCTGGTGGTGGTGTAACGGTGTGGGGGAGGAGGGGTGTAATGGTTCAGGCTGGTGGTGTAATTGTGTGGGAGAGGAGGGGAGGGGGGAGTAACGGCTCAGACTGGTGGTGTAATGGTGTGGGAGAGGAGGGGGGGGAGTAACGGCTCAGACTGGTGCTGTAATGGTGTGGGGGGAGGAGGGGGGTGACGGTCCAGGCTGGTGGTGGTGGTGTAATGGTGTGGGAGGAGGAGGGGGGTGACGATCCAGGCTGGTGGTGGTGTAATGGTGTGGGGGGAGGAGGGGGTGTAATGGTTCAGGCTGGTGGTGGTGGTGTAATGGTGTGTGGGAGGAGGGGGGGTAACGGCTCAGACTGGTGCTGTAATGGTGTGGGGGGAGGAGGGGGGTGATGGTCTAGGCTGGTGGTGGTGGTGTAATGGTGTGGGGGGGAGGAGGGGGTGTAATGGTTCAGGCTGGTGGTGTAATGGTGTGGGAGAGGAGGGGAGGGGGGAGTAACGGCTCAGACTGGTGGTGTAATGGTGTGGGAGAGGAGGGGGGGGGAGTAACGGCTCAGACTGGTGCTGTAATGGTGTGGGGGGAGGAGGGGGGTGACGGTCCAGGCTGGTGGTGGTGGTGTAATGGTGTGGGGGGAGGAGGGGGGTGACGATCCAGGCTGGTGGTGGTGGTGTAATGGTGTGGGGGGAGGAGGGGGTGTAATGGTTCAGGCTGGTGGTGGTGGTGTAATGGTGTGTGGGAGGAGGGGGGGTAACGGCTCAGACTGGTGCTGTAATGGTGTGGGGAGAGGAGGGGGGTGATGGTCTAGGCTGGTGGTGGTGGTGTAATGGTGTGGGGGGGAGGAGGGGGTGTAATGGTTCAGGCTGGTGGTGGTGGTGTAATGGTGTGTGGGAGGAGGGGGATAACGGTTCAGGCTGGTGGTGTAATGATGTGGGGGATATTTTCTTGGCACACTTCGGGCGTGGGGGGAGGAGGGGGGGTTAACGGTTCAGGCTGGTGATGGTGGTGTAATGGTGTGTGGTGTAATGGGGTGTGGGAGGAGGGGGGGATGGTGGTGTAATGGTGTGTGGGAGGAGGGGGGGATAACGGTTCATGCTGGTGGTGGTGGTGTAATGGTGTGGGGGATATTTTCTAGGCACACTTTGGGCCCCTTAGTACCAATTAAGCATGGATTACACACCATGGCCTGCCTGAGTATTGTTGCTGGCCATGTCCATCCCTTTATGACTGCAGTGTCCCCATCTTCTGATGGCTCCTCCAGCAGGATAATGCACCATGTCACAAAGCTTCAATCATCTCACCACTGGTTTTTTCACCATGACAATGAGGTCACTGTCCTCCAATGGCCTCCACACTCACCACATCTCATACTATAGAGCACCTTTGGGATGTGGTGGACGGGAGATTGGCATAATGGATGTTCTGCCGACAAATCTGCAGCAACTGTGCGATGCTATCATGTCACTATGGAGGGAAATCTCTGAGGAACGTTCCCAACACCTTGTTGTATCTATGCCAAGAAGAATGAAGGCAAAAGGGGGTCCAACCCCAGACTAGCAAGGTGTATCTAATAAAGTGACCGGTGAGTGTATTTGTACAGTAAAAGTGCTGTGTAAGTAGTTGGTGCGATATAAATATTGGTAATAAATAATAAATATCTAGCAGCAGAAATAAAAAAAAAAGTAATGGGAGCCAATTTTCCTGGAATATTGCAACAAACGCTGTGATTGTTATTTTATCTTTTAATGGGATATTCAAATCTATCCCGTTATATGTGGCTGGAATTCTGCTAGTAGACATATGTATGATGTAACCAATCAGACTGAACGGTCATTTACATTAAAAATTATTTTCAGTGACTCCCATCTACTACACAACATGCAGAAATACAAAAATAGGAAACAATTGTATAGCAAGTTATACTATTTTATAAGGAATTCATTACAATAAATCATACAGAAATAGAACATACTAATGCACAATAAGTATCAATATACAACGATACACAGTTGTATAAACAAATTGTATTGATTTTAAAAGAATAAACTATATTAAATAATACACAATAACAACCCACTAATACACAATAAATACGTATACACAAAAATGCACAATTTATAATAAATTATGTTAACTTTTAATGAATTAATAATATAACTAATACACAATAGGTATCCATAAACAAAAATGCACAATTTTATAATTAAATTTATTAATACGTAAAGTGCTGCATAAATTGACAGCACTATATAAACACCAAAAATAAAATAATGAATTATTTATATTAAATAATACACAATAGCAACATCCGAACACACACCCAGAGTCCTTATAAAAAAAAAAAAAAAAATGCACAGTTTTATATTTAATTATATTAATACGTAAAGTGCTGCATCAATTGACAGCACTATATCAATACCAATAATAAATAATAAAAGAATGAATTAATTATATTAAATAATACACAATAATAACATATATGAACACACAATCAGTGTCCTTTTACACAAATGCACAATAATACATAATAACAATACAGTAATGCACAATAAGGTTCCATATACAATAATACACACTTGTGTAATGAATTATATTGATGTAAGTATATTAAATAATACACAATACCAACACACTAATACACAATTTTTAAATTAATTATATTAATACATAAAGTGCTGCATACAGTGCCTTGCGAAAGTATTCGGCCCCCTTAAACTTTGCAACCTTTTGCCACATTTCAGGCTTCAAACATAAAGATATAAGACCCGGTCCACACTAGCGCGACTTGTCAGGCTGACAAGTCGCGCTCCCTCGCGGTCCATTGACCACTACAGGACCCCCGTTCTAATAGGAGCGACACAAGTCGCTCCGACTTAGAAAAAGGGTCCTGTGCTACTTCCATTATGTGAAGTCCATGCAAGTCGTTCCGAAGTCGTGGTGCATGGCAATGCACAAGTCGCCCCCCGAAGTAGTACAGAGTCGCGTCGCCTTAGTGTGAACCGACTCTAAAACTGTAATTTTTTTGTGAAGAATCAACAACGAGTGGGACACAATCATGAAGTGGAACGAAATTTATTGGATATTTCAAACTTTGTTAACAAATAAAAAACTGAAAAATTGGGCGTGCAAAATTATTCAGCCCCTTTACTTTCAGTGCAGCAAACTCTCTCCAGAAGATCAGTGAGGATCTCTGAATGATCCAATGTTGACCTAATTGACTAATGATGATAAATAGAAACCACCATCAAGTCTCCGTATAAATGCACCTGCACTGTGATAGTCTCAGAGGTCTGTTTAAAGCGCAGAGAGCATCATGAAGAACAAGGAACACACCAGGCAGGTCCGAGATACTGTTGTGGAGAAGTTTAAAGCCGGATTTGGATACAAAAAGATTTCCCAAGCTTTAAACATCCCAAGGAGCACTGTGCAAGCGATAATATTGAAATGGAAGGAGTATCAGACCACTGCAAATCTACGAAGACCTGGCCGTCCCTCTAAACTTTCAGCTCATACAAGGAGAAGACTGATCAGAGATGCAGCCAAGAGGCCCATGATCACTCTGGATGAACTGCAGAGATCTACAGCTGAGGTGGGAGACTCTGTCCATAGGACAACAATCACATTAACAGCACTATATAAACACCAATAATAAATAATATAATAATGAATTAATTATATTAAATAATACACGATAACAACATACAAACACAATCAGTGTCCTTATACACAAATGCACAGTTTTATAATAAATTATATTAACTTATAATGAATTAATAATATAAATAATACACAGTAAACAACACAGTAAGTTTCCATACACAAAAATGGACAATTTTATAATTAAATTTATTAATATGTAAAGTGCTCCATAAATTGACAGCACTATATAAACACCAATAACAAATAATAAAAAAATGAATTAATTATATTAAATAATACACAATAAAATATGAACACACAATCAGTGTCCTTATACAAAAATAAATAATTTTAAAATAAATTATAATGAATTAATACTATAAATAATACGTAATAACAACACAGTAATGCACAATAAGTTTCCATACACAATAATATACACTCGTGCAATGAATTATAATAATTTATATTGATCTAAGTATATTAAATAATACACCATAACAACACAGTTATATACAATAAGTATCCATACACAAAAATGCATCATTTTAAAAAACATCATAATAACTTCTAATGAGTTAATTACATGAAATAATACACAATAAGAACACACTGACGCCCAATAAGTTTAAATATATAATATTACTCACTTGTGTAATTCTATAAATGTATAAAGATCTAATTATATTTAATATTACACAACAACCTGCTAATATACTAGTAACCCTATATATAATAAATCATTTTACTTTTTTAATAAATCAATTAAATAAAATAATACACATTAACAACACACTAATACACAATTATAGAACAAATTATATTACTTTATAATGAACTAATTATATTAAAATATGGACAATAACTACACACTATAGCACAAGAAGTATCAAAAGACTATCATATCAAATTATGACAGTCTTTTGAATTGACTATCAGACATAGAATAGAATATATATATAGAATATATAGAATAGAATAGCATAGTCAATAAATTCTAATAATTTATAATGATTAAAATATGTAAAATAACACACAATACGTCTCCATACACAACTGTAGAATAACTTATATGATTTTAATGTATTAATGATAAAAAATACATAACATCACACCAACAAACAATACTTTTCCATACACAATAACAAACAATTGTATAATAAATCATTCATTTACAATCAATTCATTTTATTTAGAAATGTACATTAACAACACACGGGAAGTATCAATACAGAATAATACGCAATTGTATAATAAATAATATTAAATATAGTATCTCACAAAAGTGAGTACACCCCTCACATGTTTGTAAATCTTTTATTCTATCTTTTCATGTGACAACACTGAAGAAATGACACTTTGCTACAAAGTAAAGTAGTGAGTGTACAGCTTGTATAACAGTGTAAATTTGCTGTCCCCTCAAAATAACTCAACACACAGCCATTAATGTCTAAACCGCTGGCAACAAAAGTGAGTACACCCCTAAGTGAAAATGTCCAAATTGGGCCCAAAGTGTCAATATTTTGTGCAGCCACCATTATTTTCCAGCACTGCCTTAACCCTCTTGGGCATGGAGTTCACCAGAGCTTCACAGGTTACCACTGGAGTTCTCTTCCACTCCTCCATGATGACATCACAGAGCTGGTGGATGTTAGAGACCTTGCGCTCCTCCACCTTCTGTTTGAGGATGCCCCACAGATGCTCAATAGGGTTTAGGTCTGGAGACATGCTTGGCCAGTCCATCACCTTTGCCCTCAGCTTCTTTAGCAAGGCAGTGGTCGTCTTGGAGATGTGTTTGGGATCATTATGTTGGAATACTGCCCTGCAGCCCAGTCTCCGAAGGGAGGGGATTATTCTCTGCTTCAATATGTCACAGTACATGTTGGCATTCATGGTTCTCTCAATGAACTGTAGCTCCCCAGTGCCGGAAGCACTCATGCAGCACCAGACCATGACACTCCCACCACCATGCTTGACTGTAGGCAAGACACACTTGTCTTTGTACTCCTCACCTGGTTGCCGTCACGCACGCTTGACACCATCTGAACCAAATAAGATTATCTTGGTCTCATCAGACCCCAGGACATGGTTCCAGTAATCCATGTCCTTAGTCTGCTTGTCTTCAGAAAACTGTTTACGGGCTTTCTTGTGCATTATCTTTAGAAGAGGCTTCCTTCTGGGACGACAGCCATGCAGACCAATTTGATGCAGTGTGCGGCGTATGGTCTGAGCACTGACAGGCTGACCCCCCACCCTTCTAACCTCTGCAGCAATGCTGGCAGTACTCATATGTCTATTCCCCAAAGACAACCTCTGGATATGACGCTGAGCACGTGCACTCAACTTCTTTTGACGACCATGGCGAGGCCTGTTCTGAGTGGAACCTGTCCTGTTAAACCGCTGTATGGTCTTGGCCAACATGCTGCAGCTCAGTTTCAGGGTCTTGGCCATCTTCTTATAGCCTAGACCAACTTTATGCAGAGCAACTATTATTTTTTTCAGATCCTCAGAGAGTTCTTTGCCATGAGGTGCCATGTTGAACTTCCAGTGACTGAGGGAGTGAGAGCGATAACACCAAATTTAACACACCTGCTCCCCATTCACACCTGAGACCTTGTAACACTAACGAGTCACATGACACCGGGGAGGAAAAAGTGCTAATTGGGCCCAATTTGGACATTTTCCCTTAGGCGTGTACTCACTTTTGTTGCTTAGACATTAATGACTGTGCGTTGAGTTATTTTGAGAGGACAGCAAATTTACACTGTTATACAAGCTGTACACTCACTACTTTACATTGTAGCAAAGTGTCATTTCTTCAGTGTTGTCACATGAAAAGATAGAATAAAATATTTACAAAAATGTGAGGGGTGTACTCACTTTTTTGGGATACTGTCATACACAGTAGGAGCATGGTAACACACAATAGGAATCAATACCCAATAATACAATTGTAAAATAAATTATCTTAATTTATAATGAATAAATATAAGAAACAACAATACACCATTTCTTGGCATTTATTCTCCATCATTTACCCGGGCTCTGCCTATTAATGTTTACAAGCTTTTTCTAGGTTTTTGTAGTTTATGTTTGGAAAGCGTGCTCCATTCTCCGTGCTCCGAGCTCCGTGCTCCATGCTCTGCTATTTACTGGATCCTGACAGACGAGAGCCATTGTCAGCTTTACTAAATCATCGCAGGAAGCCGAGGATTGGCAGAATCCCAAACCCGTCTCCTCCGCCAAACGCCACAGCTGGAGCAACGAAGGAAAATTATGAAGTGGATCAATACTCTGATATTATGTAGATTACTTCATTCATATCCTTGGCAATGTGGCTCTTGTATTTCCTGACGGAGGGCCTATGTCTGGGCATTAGTAAGCGTAGCTGGTTACATCCTTTGCTGTAGGCGCAGACTCTTTCTATAATGATACTATTTACTCAAGGCTCTTGGCAGTTGGCCAAAAGAAGGTGGCACCAATGCCCAATGAGTCTTAGCCTGATCAGATAAAATACACGGGATATTCACAGCATAGCAGTAGATCACTGCAGAATACATGGATGTAACAATTAGCCTTGTGCCATCTGCTGGTCATGACGCAGCACTGCAGCTCAGGTCTCTGCTGTGCACACCTGCTCTCATTAGTGAACTTCAAAATGAGTTTACAGCTTCAAACCCTCTGTTTTGTTTTCACTTCTCACAGCTCTGAAGACGTAACCGGATGTGACGAAACGCGTCAGCTTGGACCGCCTATCGTCATCACGTTACCCTGAGTGGAACGCAAGCCGGAAGTAAGCCTGTTGATTTCGTGAAGAGGACGCGCAGCCCACACCGCTGACCACCAGGGAGTGTTTTTTACTTTGTCTTCATTGTTGGAACCCTAAATATGGGTAATAAACTTTAATACAGACTTTATTACGCTATTGGGAGCTTTCTTTCTTCTCCTCCTTATTTGCACTGGGTTGCTGTACCCCGGAGTCCATAGAAGCTATACCATTCCATAGGACTGCTTAAAGGGGAACCCTTTTGGCCCAGGAGGCCACCAAAGCGCGAAAGGTCTTAATGTCATATGGCATATGAGACCCACTACATTCGGTAAGTGATCCAATTCTCACATTCACTTGGGAGAAGGAATCGACACCGTAGTCAATCAAATCACAGCATTTGCACCTTCCAATCGTGAAGAACCACTCTCACTAAGGACAATATTTATTCCTGAGCACTAAGTCACTATTTAACCTTGGACTGCGTTATTTTAATGAATTTTGTACTGCAACATTACGTATACTACACATGCAAATAATTATTGTCTGATATATTTATCAGCCACTCATGCACAAAAGGATATAATTTGAGCACATCGTCACTTTGTCACGATATATAATATTTAATTTTTACAAAATTTTATTGGTTTTGCTGTGGATTTTATATTTATTGGTATCTTTTTATTGAGTCATTTATGTATTTGGTTTCACTAATATTGGACATCTTCACATATTTATTTATTTAACCTATGGTTAGCAAGCGCTGTATGTGGTCTTTCCTTTAAATGTCCAATTTTTACAAACCCTCTGTTTTGTTTTCACTTCTCACAGGGACACCCCACAACCTGAGACATACTGAACTATCTCCTGTTCTTTCTTTAACCACTTTAGGACCGGAGGATTTTCCTGCTTTACATCCAGGCCACTTTTTGCAACTTGGCACTGCACGATTTTAACTGACAATTGCGCGGTCATGCAACGCCGTACCCAAACTAAATTTACGCCCTTTTTTTCCCCACAAACAGAGCTTACTTTTGGTGGTATTTGATCACCTCTGCACTTTTCATTTTTTGCAATATTAATAAAAAAAGAGCAACAATTTTGAAAAAATAACAATATTTTTCTACTTTTACAGTTAAAAAATATCCAATATATTCAATTTTTGTCATATATTTAGGCCAAAATGTATTTAGCTACATGTCTTTGACAAAAAAATTCTCAATGAGCGTATTTTTAACCGCTTTAAGATCAGAAGATTTGACCCCATTCCTGACCAGGCCATATTTTGTGATTCAGCACTGCATTACTTTAACGGACAATTGCGCGGTTGTGCGACAATGTACCTAAATTAAATGTATGCCCCTTTTTTCCCCACAAATTGAGCTTTCTTTTGGTGGTATTTGATCACCTGTACGATTTTTACTTTTTGCGTTATAAACAAAAAAAGAGCGACAATTTTGAAAAAATAACAATATTTTTCACAATTTTTTATATGAAATTCCCCCCCCCCAAAATGTAAAAATCTAAATCTTTTAACATTTTAGGGCAATTTGTTTTCTGCTACATATGTTTGGTAAAAAAAAATCGCAATAAGCATATTTGATTGGTTTGTGCAAAAGTTATCGCATCTACTAACTACGGGAAAGATTTATGTCATTTTTATTGTTTTATTTTTTAACGAGAAATGGCGGCGATCTGCGATTTTTTTTTGCGGGACTGTGACATTGCTGCGGACAGATCGGACCCTTGACTGACATTTTTGACACTTTTGGGGGGGACCAGTGACATTACTACAGTAATCAGTGCTATAAATATGCACTGTTACTGTAATAATGACACTGGCAGGGAAGGGGTTAACTTTATTGGTGATCAAGGGGTTAATGTATGCCTGGTGCTTACTGATGTGTGTGTGGGGGGGAGGGGATTGTGTGACACAGGCACAGATCGCAGGTTGAGCTATGCTGAATCCTGTAATCTGTCCCTGTCTGTCACATAGGAGATCCGCCCACTTTGTTTACACAAGCGGGCGGATTTCCTCACTCGATCCCCGACGATCGGGGAAGAGCGGCGGTGATCACCGCCTCTCCTCCCCTGGCCCGACTCCCGCTGTGTCTGAATACAGCGGGAGCGAGCCTCCGGCCGGCCGCAAGGGGAGGAGTCAAAGGCTGGACGGAATCATGCCACTTTGCCGTAGTACCAGCTCAGTGAGCAGTCGGCAAGTGGTTAAATGTTTTTTTAAATATATATATATATATATTTATATGTGTGTGTATATATACTGTGTAGATAGATAGATAGATAGATAGATAGATAGATAGATAGATAGATAGATAGATAGATAGATAGATAGATAGATAGATAGATAGATAGATAGATAGATAGATAGATAGATAGATAGATAGATAGATAGATAGATAGATAGATAGATAGATAGATAGATAGATAGATAGATAGATAGATAGATAGATAGATAGATAGATAGATAGATAGATAGATAGATAGATAGATAGATAGATAGATAGATAGATAGATAGATAGATAGATAGATAGATAGATAGATAGATAGATAGATAGATAGATAGATAGATAGATAGATAGATAGATAGATAGATAGATAGATAGATAGATAGATAGATAGATAGATAGATAGATAGATAGATAGATAGATAGATAGATAGATAGATAGATAGATAGATAGATAGATAGATAGATAGATAGATAGATAGATAGATAGATAGATAGATAGATAGATAGATAGATAGATAGATAGATAGTGTGTGTGTATGTATATATATATATATGTATGTGTGTGTATATATATACATATATATATATATATATATATATATATAGTGTCCGACTGACCACCACAATATCGCAGTGCCGCTAGAAGTCGGTGATCACCGCCATTACTAGTAAAAAAATAAATAAATAAAAATATCCCATCGTTTGTAGACTTTTGCGCAAACCAATCAATATACACTTATATTAAAAAAGAATAGCGCACACATGCAAAAGAAATGACTATCAAATATGGAGACAATCCATAAATAAAAATGGGGGTTTAGTCCCACCATATGGCCATATCGTGCTCAAGCCCACCACTGCGTCAATGTACCCCATTATCAGTGGGTCCTACACTATCCATAAAAAAGGATGAATCCAGCCTTTCTAACCCTTGGAGACAACACTCCTTGCTGGGAAAGATGTGTTAATGCACTACAAGGGACTCCTCCTATATCTACTTGATAGTGGACACTGATAGAGTACAGGTGTGTGTGGGGGATGGGATGCTCAACCTCAGAAGTCTGGTCAGACCGAATACATAATAAACAAGCAAAAAATTGGGGGAGCAAACCCTGAACATGTATATCTAAAGCCGGTGCAGCTTTACACTTACTGGGATTTTTTTTGTTACCAAAAATATGTAGCAGAATACAAATTGGCCTAAACTGATGAAGAAATTAATTTTTTTTTTTTTACATTTTTTATTGTATGTGTTTTATAGCAGAAAGTAAAAAATATATATATATTTATATTTTTTTTTGTTCAAAATTTTTTTTTTTTTTTATAGCACAAAAAAAAAAAAAACCAGCAGAGGTGATCAAATAAAAAAAAAACATAAATTGTATTTGGGTACAATGCCGCATGACCGCACAGTTGTCCGGTTAAAGTGCCGTATCACAAAAAATGGGCTGGTCATGAAGGGGGGGGGAGGTAAATCTTCTGGAGGTGAAGTGGGTAAAATAAAACCAGCTGAGTACTGTTTATACTTTTTTTATTTTATTTGAACTAACATTTAACCACTTAAGCCCCGGAGGATTTGGCTGCTAAACGACCAGGGGGTATTTTGCGATTCGGCACTGCGTGACTTTAACGGACAATTGCGCGGTCGTGCGACGCTGTACCTAAACGAATTTGGCGTCCTTTTTTCCCCACAAACAGAGCTTTCTTTTGGCGGTATTTGATCACCTGTGCGATTTTTTGATCACGCGCTATAAACAAAAAAAGAGCAACAATTTTGCAAAAATAGCAATATTTTTCCCTTTTTTTTATATGAAATTGCCCCAAAAAAAATGTAAAAATCAAAATTTTTTAACATTTTTGGCCAATTTGTTTTATGCTACCTATGTTTGGTAAAAAAAATCGCAAAAAGCGTATTTTGATTGGTTTGCGCAAAAGTTATTGCGTTTACTGACTAAGGGAAAGATTTCTGTCATTTTTGTTGTTTTTTTTTTTAACGCGTAATGGCGGCGATCTGCGATTTTTTTTGCGGTACTGCGACATTGCGGCGGACAGATCGGACCCTTGACTGACATTTTTGACACTTTTGGGGTTACCAGTGACATTTCTACAGTAATCAGTGCTATATATATGCACTGTTACTGTAAAAATACACTGGTAGTGAAGGGGTTAACTTTATTTGAGAGGGAGGGGCTGTGTGTGTCCCTAGGGGCGTGATTCTTACTGTGATTGGCTGTGGCTTCAGCTGTATGCAGAGTGATCAACGGATCTACATAGTAGATCCATATGATCAGCTCTCATACAGAGGGGAGAATGACAGGTGGCTTGTTTACACAAGCTGCCTGACATTCTCCCTCTCCCCCGCCGATCGCAGAGTGGCCGGCAGACATCGGGTCCGCTGGTCACACGCGCGGGGGGGTCCGTGACCACGCGGGAGCGGGAGCGCGCCTCCGGCGGCGCGCGCTCGCTCCCTAGACCCTCACAAGCTAGTGACGTAGCCCTACGTCACTTTGCCTGTGAGGGGCTGACCGCCGACGTAGATCGGCGTGCGGCGGTCGGCAAGTGGTTAAATTTTCAGGACAAACGTTAGGGGTGTACCCTCGTCTATACGGTCCAAGCAGTACTTGAAGAAGGGAATGTTCTGATGTGGAAAGTGGGGTCCCCCAAGCAGGGCTGCTGTTAGAAATCATGGGGCCCCGTACATCCTACCTGGCAGGGCTCCCCTGAATATGTCAAGACAATATTGTCACTAAAAAAACACTAAAATCATTATTGGCAGACACAAACATAACAGAGAACCCGTGTGAATCCGCCCATTTTAATTGTTTTTTAAATTTTTTTAAAGTTAAAAATGTTTACAATTTAAAAAAAAATGTTAATTACAATGTATAATTATTTTTTTTTTGTTACAATTTTTTTTTTTACAGGACAGGGAAGCCTGCAGCACTGTGTGTGTGTGTGGGGGGGGGGGGGGGGCACATGGGGGGGGGGGACTCAGGAACAGGTTGAACAGGGAGGGGGATCAGAGTCAGAGAAGCAATTACAGGAATGATGCCCTATGTCTGTGTCTCTCCCTGCAGCAGCTGAAAGCTGGCAAGAGGGGGGAGAAATCGGCTTTCAGATGCTGCAGAGAGCTGCACAGGGCTTTCTTCTGTAATTACCCCTCTGCCCAACCGCTCTGATTCCTCCTGCTGTTGGGGCCCCCCATGTGCCCGGGCCCCCTACAGGAGGACTGGTGGTCCCCCCCCTATCAGCGGCCCTGCCCCCAAGGATCTGTCCTGGGACCAATCCTGTTTAATTTATTCATAAACGACCTAGAGCAGTGGTTCTCAACCAGGGTTCCGTGGATCTCTAGGGTTCCTCCAGAGGTTGCTAGGGGTTCCTTGAGCAATGAGCAATTTCTGCCTCTCAGATAAGTTCCTACTGACACCAGTGGTCTTTCTAGCTATCTGTAAGGGGGGAATTCTTCCCAACGACCACAAGTGTAAGGAGCATTCTTCCCACCGACCATCTCACTATTGTATCATGAGTTGTAAATATAGTCCTTTTTAGCAGGGGTTCCCTGAGACCTGAAAATGATTTCAAGGGTTCCTCCACAGTGAAAAGGTTGAGAAAGGCCGACCTACAGGATGGGAAAAAGCACTCAACCTCCGTATTTGCGGACGATACAAACCTAAGCAGGGCAATAACTTCTACGCAGGATGTGGAAACCTTACAAGAAGACCTGAACAAAATAATGGGGTGAGCATCTACATGGCAAATGATATTTAATGTTGGAAAATGTAAGGTAATGCATTTGGGTGCCAGAAATACGAACGCAAGTTACTCACTAGGGGGAGAGTTTTAGGGGAATTTAAGATGGAAAAGGGCTTGGTGGTCCTAGTAGACGACAAGCTCAGCAATGGCATGCAATGCCAAGATCCTGCAAGCAAAGCCAACAGAATACTGGGATGCATAAAAAAGGGGATTCACTCTAGAGATAAAACGATAATTCTCCCACTCTGCAAGACTCTGGTCCGGCCACATCTGGAGTATGCTGTCCAGTTCTGGGCACCGGTCCTCAGGAAGGAAGTGCCGGAACTGGAGAGAGTCCAGAGAAGGGCAACAAAGATAATAAAGGGAATGGAGGACATCAGCTATGAGGAAAGACTGGAAGAACTGAACTAGAGAAGAGACGCTTGAGGGGGGATATGCTATCAATGTACAAATACTGTACTGGTGACCCCAGCATAGGGAACAAACTTTTCAGAGTAAGGGAATATAAAAGGACTCACGGCCATTCACTACTATTAGAAGAAAAGCGGTTTAACCTTAACCACTTAAGCCCCGGAAGATTTTACCCCCATTCCGACCAGGGGTTTCTTTTTGTGATTTTTTACTGCGTGACTTTAACGGACAATTGCGCGGTCGTGCGACGCTGTACCTAAACAAATTTGACGTCCTTTTTTTCCCACAAACAGAGCTTTCTTTTGGTGGTATTTGATCACCTGTGCAATTTTTACTTTTTGCGCTATAAACAAAAAAAAGCGTAAATTTTGCAAAAATACCAATATTTTTCACATTTTTTTATATGAAATTCCCCCCCAAAAAAATGTAAAAATCTAAATTTTTTTAGCATTTTTGGCCAATTTGTTTTCTGTTACATTTGTTTGGTAAAAAAAATCACAAAAAGCGTATTTTGATTGGTTTGCGCAAAAGTTATTGTGTTTACTAACTAAGGGAAAGATTTCTGTCATTTTTGGTGTTTTTTTTTTAACGCGTAATGGCGGCGATCTGCGATTTTTTTTTCGGTACTGCGACATTGTGGCGGACAGATCAGACCCTTGACTGACATTTTTGACACTTTTGGGGTTACCAGTGACATTACTGCAGTAATCAGTGCTATACATATGCACTGTTACTGCAAAATGACAATGGCAGGGAAGGGGTTAATTTTATTGGGGAGGGAGGGGTTAAGTGTGTACCTAGGGGCGTGCTTTCTACTGTGATTGGCTGTGGCTACTAGTGTATTAACAGTGATCAACGGTCCTACATAGTAGAACCGTCTGATCACTGTTTCTAAACAGGGGAGAATGACAGGCGGCTTGTTTACATCAGCCGCCTGACTTTCTCCCTCTGTACCGACGATAGGCGAGTGACCGGCGGACATCGGATCCGCCGGTCACACACACACTAACTTCCCTGTGAACGAGCTGCGGCGGGCGCGTGCCTCCGCGGGCGCGCGCCCGCCCGCTATTGGCTCACAAGGAAGTGACAGGCAAGTGACGTACCGGTATGTCACTCTGCCTGGCCGGGGCTGACCGCCGCAGTATATAGTCGTGCAGCGGTCGGCAACCGGTTAAACTACGTAAAGGGGTCTATACCGTCAGAGCGGTAAGGATGTGGAATTCTCTTCCACAAGCAGTGGTATCAGCAGGGAGCATCGATAGTTTCAAAAATCTATTAGATGGGCACCTTAATGACCACAACATACAGGGGTATACAATGTACTATTGACACAAACAAGTATACACACACACATACTCATCATAGGTTGAACTGGCATGGACTGGTGTCTTTTTTCTTTCTCACTAACTTTGTAAGGGGGTACATCCAGGACTGGCCCAAGACATTGTGTTGCCTGGGTCCAAGAATAAAATGCTGCCCCACCCCCCCCCCCCCCAAAAAAAAAAATCGCGCCCACCAAAAGGCCTCCACATCCATTATTTCATATCATGCTAATTAAAACAAAAATAAAATGTATTAGGAAGTCAGATTTACATTCAACAGCACCTTGTCTATATGCAGAATTTTTTAGGGGCTGCATTAAAGGGGGGGTTAGGGGCTGCTGTGTGTGTGTGGGGCGGGGGTTAAGGGGCTGCTGTGTGTGTGTGGGGCGGGGGTTATGGGGATGCGGTGTGTGTGGGAGGGGGGGTTAAGGGGCTGCTGTGTGTGTGTGTATGTGGCTGGGGGGGGGTTAAGGGGCTGCTGTGTGTGTGTGTGGGGGGGGGGGGGTTAAGGGGCTGCTTTGTGTGCGTGTGGAGGGGGTTAAGGGGATGCTGCGTGTGTGTGTGTGTGTGTGGCTGGGGGGGTGTAAAGGGGCTGCTGTGTGTGTGGGGGGGGGTAAGGGGATGCTGTGTGTGTGTGTATGTGGCTGGGGGGGGGGTTAAGGGGCTGCTGTGTGTGAGTGTGTGGGGGGGGGGTGTTTCAAGGGGCTGCTGTGTGCATGTGTGGGGGGGTTAAGGGGCTGCTTTTTGTGTGTGTGGGGGGGTTAAGGGGCTGCTGTGTGTGTGTGGGGGGGGGGTGTTTCAAAGGGGCTGCTGTGTGTGTGGGGGGGGGGGTGTTTAAGGGGCTGCTTTGTGTGTGTGGGGGGGGGGGGTTAAGGGGCTGCTGTGTGTGTGTGTGTGGCGGGGGGGGTGTTTCAAGGGGCTGCTGTGTGTGTGTGGGGGGGGTTAAGGGGCTGCTGTGTGTGTGTGGGGGGGGCTAAGGGGCTGCTGTGTGTGTGTGGGGGGGGGGCTAAGGGGCCGCCGTGTGTGTGTGTGTGGGGGGCGGCTAAGGGGCTGCTGTGTGTGTGTGTGGGGGGGGGTTAAGGGGATGCTGTGTGTGTGTGTGTGGCTGGGGGGGTTAAGGGGCTGCTGTGTGTGTGTGGGGGGGTGTGTTTCAAGGGTCTGCTGTGTGTGTGGGGGGGGGGTGTTTAAGGGGCTGCTTTGTGTGTGTGGGGGGGGCGTTAAGGGGCTGCTGTGTGTGTGTGTGGCTGGGGGGGTTAAGGGGCTGCTGTGTGTGTGTGGGGGGGTGTGTTTCAAGGGTCTGCTGTGTGTGTGGGGGGGGGGGGTGTTTAAGGGGCTGCTTTGTGTGTGTGGGGGGGGGCGTTAAGGGGCTGCTGTGTGTGTGTGTGGCGGGGGGGTGTTTCAAGGGGCTGCTGTGTGTGTGTGGGGGGGGTTAAGGGGCTGCTGTGTGTGTGTGGGGGGGGGCTAAGGGGCTGCTGTGTGTGTGTGGGGGGCGGCTAAGGGGCTGCTGTGTGTGTGTGGGGGGGGGGGGGTGTTTCAACAGGCTGCTGTGTGTGTGTGGGGTGTTTAAGGGGCTGCTTTGTGTGTGTGTGTGGGGGGGGGGTTAAGGGGCTGTGTGTGTGTGGGGGGGGGGGGGGTTAAGGGGCTGCTGTGTGTGTGTGGGGGGGGGTTAAGGGGCTGCTGTGTGTGTGTGGGGGGGGGGGCTAAGGGGCTGCTGTATGTGTGTGTGGGGGGGGGCTAAGGGGCTGCTGTGTGTGTGTGTGTGTGGGGGGGGGGGGGTTAAGGGGCTGCTGTGTGTGTGTGTGGGGGGGGGTTAAGGGTCTGCTTTGTAGGGGGTAGGAACAAAAAATAAACAAAAAAATATATAATAACTTTATTCAATAATACATTTAGAAACTATTATATAGACCAGGGGTCTTCATACTGTGGCCCTCCAGTTGTTCAGGAACTACAATTCCCATCATGCCTAGTCATGTCTGTGAATGTCAGAGTTTTACAATGCCTCATGGGATATGTAGTTCTACAACAGCTGGAGGGTCGTAGTTTGAGGATCCCTGATATATATATACTGTTACCTACTTCTATAACTCACCTATGGACCGGTCCGCCAAACACTCACTGTCTGTCCTCAGTCCTCCTGTCACTCCAGTGTCTGCTACGCCCACCACCCTAGAAGATCCAGCCTGCCCTGCGTGAGATGGAGAGCGCAGATACCTGACGTCATTGCGCACACCACGATCCCGCGAGGGACCTTCCCCGGAGGAGACGCTCTGCCTCCTCATACTCATCAGTTTGCACTACGGGTGGCCGTATGAGATGGGGAAATGCCGCCTGGAACGCGCCACAAACTGATGACACACAATTACAAAAAATAAATAAAATAAATCTTGGGCGTCAATTTGCTGCCCCGCTCAAAGTTCCGCTTGGGTCCAATGGACCCAGTGGGACCCATGGTGGGGCCGGCCCTGGGTACATCCAGAAAGCTTGTCCTAAAAATGTGGGCGTTATTGCAAATAAAAATTGCGTGCTTCACTATATAGAGGGTGTCACTAACTTGGTGTCTCACGCAGCTCAGGAGTCGGCTCCGGCGGTCTTCACATGTTCCTTTAAGCCGTAACCAGGAAGGTTGAAGCGCACAGCTGAGGCTTTCATCATATGCAAAAAAAATGATTAAATCCTCCTGTGGATCCTTATCAAACATTTTCTGTTGATAGGAACTATGAATCAATAATGAGATAACTTGGATTGAAGCAATCAATTTGCAGATGACACATTAAATGATTAACTATAGTGTGTCTGCGTCTACCCTGACCTGGTTTAATCAAGTCAAGTCTAAATCAATTTGGCGTGGGTGTGTCCGGCGCGCTTCCCAGCATCCGAGAAATGCGCTTTGGTATACAACTAGGGTTCTCGGTCGGCCGCTGTGCAGCGACATCAATATGGATTTGCGATTCGCAACCTTGCCAGTGTCAATGTGACTAGATAAAGGAAAGCTCAAAGTGCAAGTCTGGGCAAAATAATAATAAAAATACATTTGCAGCATCTCTCTTCAACACATGAACATTTCCCTGGGGCTGTCTCTTTAAATAAGCTGCAAGTACAGAAAAAAAGTTGGCGATCCTGCCAGAAATCCACCATTCTCCTAACTTCCTGTAATCAGCTGACAACACCATCCCAAGCAAGGTTGTCAGCCTTTCCCAAAGTCAGCCCTACTGATCTACAGTACAGCTTCCCGTTATAGTAAGGGGATCGGGGAGGTGTTCTGTAGTCTGGCAGGGTAGACCAACCCTGCCTCGCTCCCCATGTGCACCACTGCACCACTCCCCATGTGCACCACTGCCCTGCTCCCCATGTGCACCACTGTCCCGCTCCCCATGTGCACCACTGCCCCGCTCCCCATGTGCACCACTGTCCCGCTCCCCATGTGCACCACTGCCTCGCTCCCCATGTGCACCACTGCCTCGCTCCCCATGTGCACCACTGTCCCGCTCCCCATGTGCACCACTGCCTCGCTCCCCATGTGCACCACAGCCCCGATCCCCATGTGCACCACAGCCCCGATCCCCATGTGCACCACTGCCCCGCTCCACATGTGCACCACTGTCCCGCTCCCCATGTGCACCACTGCCTCACTCCCCATGTGCACCACTGCCCCGCTCCCCATGTGCACCACTGTCCTGCTCCCCATGTGCACCACTGCCTCGCTCCCCATGTGCACCACTGTTCCGCTCCCCATGTGCACCACTGCCTCGCTCCCCATGTGCACCACTGCCTAACTCCCCATGTGCACCACTGCCTCGCTCCCCATGTGCACCACTGCCTCGCTCCCCATGTGCACCACTGCCCCGCTCCCCATGTGCACCACTGCCCCGCTCCCCATGTGCACCACAGCCCCGCTCCCTATGTGCACCACTGTCCCGCTCCCCATGTGCACCACTGCCTCGCTCCCCATGTGCACCACTGCCCCGCTCCCCATGTGCACCACTGTCCCGCTCCCCATGTGCACCACTGCCTCACTCCCCATGTGCACCACTGCCTCGCTCCCCATGTGCACCACAGCCCCCCTCCCCATGTGCACCACTGTCCTGCTCCCCATGTGCACCACTGCCCTTCTCCCCATGTGCACCACTGCCCTGCCCCCCATGTGCACGACTACCCCGCTCCGCATGTGCACCACTGCCCCGCTCCCCATGTGCACCACTGCCCCGCTCCCCATGTGCACCACTGCCCCGCTCCCCATGTGTACCACTGCCCTGCTCCCCATGTGCACCAATGCCCCGCTCTTCATGTGTTCTCTGTCTGTACCACTAACCCGCTCTCTATCTGCACCACTACCCCACTCCCCAAGTGCACCACTACCCTGCCCTCTATCTGCACCACTGCCCTTCCCCCCCCATGTGCACCACTGCCCTGCTCTCTATCTGCACCACTACCCTGCCCCGTTATGTGCACCACTGCCCCACTCTCTATCTGCACCACTACCCCACATCCATGTGCACCACTACCCCACTCTCTATCTGCACCACTACCTCACTCTCTATCTGCACCACTACCCCACATTCATGTGCACCACTGCCCTTCTCTCTATCTGCACCACTAACCTGCTCTCTATCTGCACCACTACCCCACTCCCCATCTGTATCACTGCCCCGATCCTCTATCTGCGTCCCTCATGGGATTGTGGAGTGTGCAATGGCACTATTTGCATCACTGTGAAAAGAAAGGGGTGCGCTAACCTTCCAATTTTGGGCAGCACTAGAGTTAAAAATGGTGAAAATAGAAAATAGTGTAGTGCGCTCAACAAGAATAAGAAATGAAAATAAATTCACATCTAAATAATCCAAATTGTTGGTGATTCCCACACAATATGAAAAACCTTTAAATGAAGGTGTAATGAAAAAATAGTGTACAAATAAACAGGCATGTTATCCATAACACATATAGGATGAATAAAATCCTCGGATCATTCACACTGATCTCAAAACAGCCAAAGAATGAACTTCAATGAATCAGGAGATCTTCAATCCAGTCATCAATGAATCAATATATCCTTATATGTGAAGTAGAGGGAGTAGCCCCTTACCAGATAACGTTGCAATGTGAGTCTTAATAGTGAACCAGCACTTTCCACACGTGAATAAAGTGAAAGATCACCCAAGTGTTAGTGCAAACCTCTTACCAGAAGTATGAAGAGGGTAGACATGAACCAATGTTGATGTATGGATGCCCCCCGATGAAAGGGGTCCAATGGCAGCTCCAATACGTGGACTTAGGGATTTCTCCACTACACCTTATCCAACTCGCAAATGTGGCTGGTAATAATATTCTCTAGTGTAGCTCCCCCATGGTGGAAAAAAATATAAGGTGCCAATAGTGCATTATCCTTTAAAAAACTTTATTAAAAATAAAAACACACTTACATGGCAGAGGAGGAACTAAGCACAAACAATAGTTCCGTGGCGTGGCGTGACGGCGTGGCTGCTCCCCCGACGCGTTTCTCCTTATCAGGCGTCAGCTGGGACCGGAGCTACCCTGCCCCCCCCCCATGTGTACCACTGTCCCGCTCTCTATCTGCACCACTAACCCACTCTCTATCTGCACCACTACCCCACATCCATGTGCACCACTGCCCTACTCTCTATCTGCACCACTAACTTGCTCTCTATCTGTACCACTACCCCACTCCCCATCTGTATCACTGCCCCGGTCTCTATCTGCATCCCTCATGGGATTGGTGAGTCTGCAATGACACTATTTGCATCACTACCTCACTCCCCATATGCACCATTGCCCCGCTCTCCATTTGCACCACTGCCCCGCTCTCTATCTGCACCACTTTTGCTCTCTATCTGCACCACTAACCCACTCTCTATCTGCACCACTAACCCGCTCTCTATCTGCACCACTGTTGCTCTCTATCTGCACCACTAACCCACTCTCTATCTGCACCACTAACCCGCTCTCTATCTGCACCACTAACCCCCTCTCTATCCGCACCTCTGCCCTGCTCTCTATCTGCACCACTAACCCGCTCTCTATCTGCACCACTAACCCCCTCTCTATCTGCACCACCAACCCCCTCTCTATCTGCACCTCTGCCATGTTCTCTATCTACACCACTAATCCGTTCTCTATCTGCACCACTAATTTTCTCTCTGTCTGCACCACTGCCCTGCTCTCTATCTGCACCACTACCCCTGTTCCCCATCTGTGCCACTCCTAAGCAAAAATGGCTGCCCCTATGTACCTACATAATTACAAATTATGTGAAGAAAAAGGGTTTGAGAAAATTAACACACACGCCGTGGCGGCCAGTGTAATGAGGGCGCAGGGACATCGCCCCCCCATCCATGCGTCCGGCCCCCTAATCTGCATGGGCTTTTTTTTTTTAATCACCTGATTAGAGCCAGAGGCGGGACACTCATGAGAGGAGGCGGGAGCGGGAGGACTCAGAGACGCGCCGCCAGGACTGAGGAGAAGCCAACGCCAGGACACTGATGAGAAGCCGCCCGCCGCCGCTGCTGCTCCAGGTAAGTAAGGGGGCACGCACGCTGATCTCTGCATTGGGGGAATGTATGCTGGTCACTGCATTAAAGGGGGCACGCACGCTGATCTCTGCATTGGTGGAATGTATGCTGGTCACTGCATTGAAGGGGGCATGTATGCTGGTCACTGCATTGAAGGGGGAATGTACGCTGGTCACTGCATTGAAAGGGGGCATGTATGCTGGTCACTGCATTGAACGGGGCATGTATGCTGGTCACTGCATTGAAAGGGGGCATGTACGCTGGTCACTGCATTGAAAGGGGGCATGTATGCTGGTCACTGCATTGAAGGGGCATGTATGCTGGTCACTGCATTGAAGGGGCATGTATGCTGGTCACTGCATTGAAAGGGGCATGTATGCTGGTCACTGCATTGAAAGGGGGCATGTATGCTGGTCACTGCATTGAAGGGGGCATGTACGCTGGTCACTGCATTGAAAGGGGGCATGTATGCTGGTCACTGCATTGAAGTGGGCATGCATGCTGGTCACTGCATTGAAGAGGGCATGTATGCTGGTCACTGCATTGAAGGGGGCATGTGCGCTGGTCACTGCATTGAAGGGGGCATGTACGCTGGTCACTGCATTGAAAGGGGCATGTATGCTGGTCACTGCATTGAAAGGGGCATGTATGCTGGTCACTGCATTGAAAGGGGGCATGTACGCTGGTCACTGCATTGAAGGGGGCATGTACGCTGGTCACTGCATTGAAAGGGGGCATGTACTCTGGTCACTGCATTGAAAGGGGGCATGCTGGTCACTGTGCATTGAAAGGGGGCACGCTGGTCTCTCTGCATTGAAAGGGGGCACGCTGGTCTGTCTGCATTGAAAGGGGACACACTGGTCTCTCTGCATTGAAAGGGGACACGCTGGTCTCTCTGCATTGAAAGGGGACACGCTGGTCACTCTGCATTGAAAGGGGGCACACTATACCTTATTTACTGAAGGCCCCTTTCACACTTTTGCGACCTCAAAGTCACGCAATTTTTTACAGCGTTTTTTGCCGCAAAGCAATGCCTATTACATTTTTCTGTTTGCGCCCCCCCCCCCCAAAAAAAAAATTTTTAACACCAGCCGCCACTGCACACACAGAAACGATTATTTCCATCAATCCAATCTCTTCTTTATGTATAAATGGTAGAGGGGATCTGGGACTTGCCTCTGGTGTGATTACCACTGGGTACTTCCGCCAGCTGTTCTCCAAATGTCAAAGCACCTTGTCTCCTTCTCCGCCGCATCTCATTGCAATGTTCTCATTCTGTATTTAAATACAAGATAATTTTACCTTTAAGCCAAAACATTTCCAACATCTCAGGCTTGTACCGGAGACCACGAACTGGACACCTAATTGCGGTTTTTATATTGCTTCTTTTCTGTCATTCAAGACAATAAATGTCAAAGAATCTTTTTCGACTTTCATATGTGATCATCCATTTATAACAAGGCTGACAGGAGACACTGCAATATATTGCTTAAGACTGTCCATTTACAGGAGATGAATTTCAATTTATTGGATCTGCACACTATTACCGGCCTTTTCTCCGTTCCCCGAACCCCGGCATTAGGCGCTGAAAGACATGTGCTCCTTCTAGAGTGTTTTATTTACTTTGTGATTAGATTACAGTCTAGGCATTGACTTGGGGGCTGCTTTTTCATTAGCTGTAAGCAAGGCTTTACGATCGTGGCTTTCCGTCCTCCCTATCGCCGCTGAATCCCGAGGACCATTTTTTCTAGGAAATGGAGTGATAGGACTTTTTATAACCAAGGGTAAAACTTTCTAGGGAGATGGTCAGAAGAGTTTGTGGTCTGCTTGGAGGAGGCATTTGTGAGCAGCAAAGGCTGAGGGAAGGGAATTAGGCTTCGGAGGCTTGTTTATTTGGATTTACTAAAATTTGTACAAACTTACCAAAATTTGTACAAATCTTCTACTTTTGAGAACCAGTATGACCAGTGATTTTTGCTATGACTGAACATCTAAAGGCACTTTTCCACTGCAAGCACCGGCTCGGCTCTACTCGGCCCTGCTTGGCCCTGTTTGGTTTTCCACTGCATGGTACTGCATGGTACGGTGTTGGAACGGTTCGGTACGGTTTGGTATGGTTTGCTTTTCCAGTAAAGTAGTACTAAAGTAAGTGGGTGGGATAACAACGATTCTCTGACCAATCAGTGGCTAGTAGTGACTGCATGCAAAGGATTGTGGGATATGGTACCGGTATGGTACCACTTGGAACCACAATAAAGGTGGTACTGTTTTAGAGAGCCGTACCGTTCGGGTTCCATGTAGTGGAAAAGCGCCGCCGTACCGTACCGAACCGTTCCTACACCATATCATGCGGTACCAGCAGTGGAAAAGTACAAAAGCGAGCCGAACCGTTCGGTTCCATGCAGGGGAAAAGCCCCAGGGTCTCTTTAGAGAGGCAAAACTTACCGGTTATCAGTGCAGCCATCTTCTCTAAATTGTTGGACAACATTAGGAGGTGTCCATCTCTGACATTGTAAGAAAAAAAGGCAAGGCGCCTCTAAGTGCAGTAGTAAAGGAGTTTATTGAAATAAAAAGGGTTAATAGCACTCACAATATGCAAGATGAGACATGTGTAAAACAATGCTGTGGTAGTCCAAAATCCATCCGGTATCTTCAGGGCCACTGCACTATGGTGCGGACATCCGGAGCTCCGCTTCCTGTGTGGGCGTCTGCCGAGCTGTATGCGGCGTGAAGCTCCTGACAGCAAAGCAGGGACGCAAGCGGCCGGTATCCTGTGACACGGGTGGATGGGCGGTTACATGTTTCGGAGCATACGCGCCTCCTTTGTCAGACCTCCAGCCGCTGGAGGTGAGTGAATACTTGTGCATGGCTCTAATCATCGATGAGATGGACAGGTGCAATACGGCAAGAACGGGGCTTAATAGAAAATCAGCATGATAGTATTGTGCGCACCCCCTGGAGGCTAATCAATAGTACACAAGTGCTGCAAGTTTACACTGGCTGTAAAATTTATAATACAAAAATACTTAAAACTTGTGTACTATTTATTAGCCTCCAGGTGGTGCACATTACTATCATGCTGATTTTCTATTAAGCCCCGTTCTTGCCGTATTGCACCTGTCCATCTCATCAATGATTAGAGCCATCCACATAAGTATTCACTCACCTCCAGCGGGTGGAGGTCTGACGAAGAAGCCGCGCATGCTCCAAAACATGAAACCGCCCATCCAAACGCGTCACAGGATACCGGCCGCTCGCGTCCCTGCTTTGCTGTCAGGAGCTTCACGCCGCATACAGCTCAGAAGACGCCCACACAGGAAGCGGAGCTCCGAATGTCCGCACCATAGTGCAGTGGCCCTGAAGATACCGGATGGATCTTGGACTACCACAGCATTGTTTTACACATGTCTCATCTTGCATATTGTGAGTGCTATTAACCTTTTTTATTTCAATAAACTCCTTTACTACTGCACTTAGAGGCGCCTTGCCTTTTTTTCTTATTACCTTTAGAGCAGCTTCTCCTCTCAAGTGCTGCCTGGGTGCAGTGACCTATACACCGCCTGCCCAGATCCACGGAAGCGCCCATACAACACCCATTTTTTACTATCTGACATTGTGGCCAGGCTTGCAAAACATGAGTGCAGCCCCTTGTCACGTACCTGGTCAGAGGCCGAAGTGCTAAGAGGGATTCCCTTGAGGCTAAGTGCGGGGTACACCTGAAGGTGGCGACAGGGAGTACTATGCCCAAAGAAGCAGGGGTTGACAGCTGTGACAGGCTGAATGATTAGAAGATGTCTGCTGGATGGCAGCTGGACAAGCAGGATGCACTGCTGGGCAGGAGTCCTGCAGATGAGACTTGGAAGAAGGGAGAGCCAGAAGCAGGGTCAGGAGCCAGGCCAGTTGTCATACACAGAATGTCAGCCAGGAGTAAGGTAGCAAGCAAAGTGAGTGGTAAGCCGGGTTCATACACTGGTAATAAGGCAGCAGCGGAGTCAAAGAGCAAGCCAGAGGTCATACAGAGATCAGCAGACAGAAGTGGAGTCAATGGAACCAATCAAAGGTCAAAGCCAGGAATGGAGACAAGACAGGTCAAAGGCAAGCCCGGTCAGTAACAGGAATTCCAATAATATCAGGAACAGGAACACACAAGGGGGGGGGGGGGGTTATGACCATCCAGCAACTAATGGATCAAGCTGCTGGCTTTAAATAGGCCACTGGGTTCTAGAATATTTTACGCATTGCGTGCACAGTTGCACATTGATCTTCGCAGCAGTTCGTGCCCGTGCACTCATGTGCATTTGGATTGGCAACTTTCCATGTGTCAATCTGCGATTCCGTTGGGCATTAGCAGATGTCCCAGTGCTTTTTGTGAACAATTCTCGGACACCCCACAGTAGCAGGGGCTACTGTGTCAATTTAGTTTTGAGCTGGGCTGTAGTTAGCTCAGACTGATTGTATAGTTTTTCACCTGGTTTTTCCCTAAGTTGGCTTGTGATTTTCCACTGTCACCAGTAAATGTTACTGGCATCACTGGTCACACACAAAACAAAGTCATGAATATTTATATTTTCTTAAGCCAATCAAGTGAGAGATGTATGCCTCTGGTGCATGCTGGGGGAGGATATAAATGTTTGAGACAGGCCATGTGCCCACTCTATTACCGAGGCCTAGAAAGATACTGCTGGATGGAGCTCTGCTGTCTGGTCCTGCCTGGCCTGGAGGAAGCTGTGCCAAGGAGGAGACCCGGGGGAGGCCCCTTGCTGGAGAGAGCCAGGAAGAAGGATGGTCTCTCAGAAGGGCCTTGTGACTCACTTGGAGGATGCACTGAAATTTGGGAAAGTGTGTACAGTGTCGCTAGGTCAGGCTAGAAGGTTCTGACACTGTAAAGTTGGACCTTGATCTGTATCTGGAGAGTTTGTAAGTCACCTGCTACAGCATCTGGGACCCCTAGCCCTCACCTCTCTTACCACCCTGCAATAAAACTTTAAAAAGACAAAAGTAACTGGCCCAATATCCTTTCTCGGTCCCCCCATTTTAGCCATAGATTCTGCCTTGCCGTGAAGTGCCAGCCCACCCTTGGCCCCTGGAGGTGCTATCCTGTCTTTGGGGTGTCTACATGTAGGAACATGGCACAAAGCAATACTTTGTCCCCTGGGAGACAGAACACTGAAAACAATGTGTAAGAGTTCTTCTCTAACCCTAAGACTGTAGGGAGAACAAAGGTGGAACTTACTTGTAAGTAAATTGTAATAGCAGTGATCTCCAGCAGCAGTCTCTTGCAATGTGTCTCCAGTCTATGATTGTCTCCTAAAGCATGTTCCCAGTCTCCAACAACTCCTATAGAATGTTTTCAGTCTCTGACATCCCTTTTAGTATGTTCACTTATCTCCAACTCCAAGCACTTGCCCAAGGCAAGTGGCAGCAAGAGGCATGCATTGGGTTAGACATGTTAGCCTCCCATTTCTCCGCATTCCTCTTCCCTCCACTTGTCTTAGGCAAGTGCTCGGAGCTGGAGACAAGTGCTGGTTGCCAATTCAGTTATCTCTTTGCTGTCTACGGTGTTAGATGGCAATACAGGGGTGTCCTCTCAAACCTATTAGCTAGGTTTACAAAGCATATGTAAGCAGGTGCAGTTAGCCAATTTGCCACTAGTGGGCTCTGTTCCAGAATAGTGTATGGTTACAGAGAATAGTGGCATCAGGTGCTTGGTCCCTTTAGTCCCTATAGTGATGTAATGGGTGGGTCAGTGCCCACATATCAGCCTGGTTGGGAGGAGCCCTGGGCAGTTGGGCATGGGAACCAGAGACCCCACCATCAAAGAGATGTAGTCAACATGTAGTCAACAAGTAGTCAACGGGGCTGGAGGACAGGGAGTAGTAGACCTGCACCCAGAAGAGCCAGCTATAGACTTCCTGACTCTCATAGTGGAGGAGGCTAGAGCGGGTTGCTAAAGGCGTTTTAGGCCAGGCCAAGTATTCCCTGGAGGAAGGCTAGTAGTTAAACTGTAAGGAGCAGTAAGCTGGACACAGACAGCCTAAGGCAAACCAGGACCCCCGTGAGTGTGTACTAATGACCCCAGGAGTAGAAAGACTGAATAAGGGAAGACTGTTTACTAAAATGTACTGTGTGCTGCTCTCACATGTGACTGCTGCAGATCATCCACTATATGTGTGTAGCACTACCCCCCGTAATGGCCGGTGGCAACCGACTCCCTTATTCCTGCACAGCCAGGCAACACTAATTTTTCCACTAGCAGCCAGACACAAGAAGTCAGTCCCACAACTCTTTTTTGTTGTTTTTTATTAGGGGATAACAACTTGGATAGGGTGAAGGGATTTATGGGATGCCCAGCAGATGATGAACACAGCAAAACTTGGGGACGATCCTTCTCTCTGTGTACAAAAATCCTGAACTGCTTCCTTCTGTACAGGCACAGTCCTTTGTAGATTAATAGCAAAAGTCCATTACAGACTAAGGGCCCTGGGCCCTTCTGAAAAGTAGCACAAACTTGAGGTAACTGCTTGCAGGAGTGTATCCCCTCCTTCTGTGGATCTGGTCCAGCTCCACTACTCAGCAGGACCTACCAGCCCTCTGGGCTGCTCCGGAGATTTCTCAGGGCAATGATAAAGGAAGGAAGCACACAGCTTCCCTCCAGAAAGCTGACTACATATGGCAGACTTTCCCGTTGTAGTGTTCTTAAGTATGCAAATGTCCTTTCCTTTTCTTGCTCCCAAAGCTCCCCGGTGGTGGCCCCAAACACACTGCACTGCAGACGGGATCCTTCTACAGCCAGCCCAAGCCTCTAGCCTGTGGGACCCCCCCCCCCCCTTTACTTAGAGGGCCCCTCAAGGCCACCGACAGACTCCACAGCACTCCATCTTCATCTTCTACCTGACTCCCCCTGCCAGCATGACTCACCTATACTTAAGAGATGCTTTAGCTGCCATGCCAAGCCCACTGCCTGTGGATTGGCCAAACTCCCCTGAGTATGCAGAATGATCCTTCTGGCCTCCACCCACTAACCTCTAGAAGTTTCTCCTAACTTCCAGACCCAGGAGGATTCGCCAGAGACTTGTCTGCATGAGTCATCAAGCCTAAACACAAATAAACCCTGACCAAGATTCCATGGCTTATGCTTAACCATGAGCCAAGTGATGTTTCGCCTATTTTCACACTAGTAGCACACTAGAAGGTGCTACGTGTGATTGACAAAATGCTGTAAAGTGACCCCCGGATAATATGTCTATGTCATTGTGACTGTAATGCCATCCTAAAGTAACATCAGTAAAGTGCAGCAATCCTAACTTTTTGTGTGGACATTTCTTCCTTGGGATAAAAAGGTTATTGGCTGAGAATGTCATGAGGAGGCCACTGGCATGGAGATGGGTACAAGATGGTGGAAGGTTAAAACCTCAGGCAGGAGGGTTGTTGTTCTAGTAGGGGAAGGAGCTGGACAGGGACTTGTGCTCTTGGAGCCTATACACAGCCACTTTACCTATGTAGGAATATTGGACAAAGTACTACATTTACTTTGTCCTCGGAGACAGAACAATTAAAGCGGAGTTCCAGTCCCCAAATCGATTTCTTTTAAATCCGCTGTAATTTGATCAACTTTATATGCCACATTTAGCTAGTGTCTATAGTGTATTCCTTTTTGTTTCAGTTTGAATAAAGAACTACCTTGATCTCAGAAGGTGGCAGGGTCCATGTCCACTGTGGGCATCTGAAGCCCTCTAGTATCTATTTCTGGGATTAGGTGCAGCTGGCTACCCAGCATGCACCTCCTGACATGTTGCCATAGCAATAGCTATAGCAACAGGTCAATCATGACATCCTGGTCCTCCTGTGCGCGTCATTTCCGGTGTGGAAATAACGCAAGATTTCATCACTAGGTGATTCACAAGGACTCCTGGGATACATGACGCCGCTATCCCAGGAGCCCTTGCAAATCACCTAGTGACGTAATCGCCTAGGTGGAGGCGGGATGCCCACCCATGCCATCTGGGATGCCATTCACTGCTCAGGGAGCCTGTCAGTGCCCTCCTTATCAGTGCTTCAAATCATTGCCATCTATCAGTGCCGTCCACCAGTGCCCATCATTGTCATATATCAGTGCCACCCACCAGTGCCCATCATTACACCATCCCTCCCAGGCAGGTGCTTCTACACCTTCCCCTCTCCACTAAACCGCTAGGCTGGACCAAAAACTTTCTAAAGTAAGCCAATCCTACAAAATAAAATATATCCTGGTGTACTACATGCCTCAATTATATATATATATGGATACTTGGTCACCAACCTAGTTCATGTACTTTACAGGCCCATCCCTATACAGGATCTCGCTGCAACAAGGGGGAACAAGCTCCACATCTCCTGACCCAAGCAAAGCAAGGTATACAAGGGAGCATTTCTGATGTACTATTATAAAACCATATATATATTTATATATATTTTTTCTCTCTAAAAGTATTGATATGTTACCACTATTTGATTGCATTTTCACTAATTGTAGCATTGTTCACTTTTCATAGAAATATTGGTGATACCCTTGAGAAAGGCTAAATTCCCCTATAGCCGAAACGCGTCGGAACCATCTGTTTCACTCACATCCCCTCCGTATGTCTACACAGTAAAACAACGGATCACCTTTCTGCACAAGTAAAATGGGAACAAAGCGGACATACTGCAACAGTTTGTTACGAATCAATTATATTGTTTGATCGTTCTGTTTTCAATTTGTTTATTTGCACAATAAATTATTGTTTTATAAAAAACAGTCACCTGCCTACACAATCCCGTCCTTCTGGTTTGAGGAACCACACATTTTGCTCTAGTATCATTACCCATCAGTGCCACCTATCAATGCCCATCAGTACCGCCTATTAGTGCCCATCAGTGGCACCTATCAGTGCCAATCAGTACTGCCTATCAGTGCCCACCAATGCTGCATATCAGTGCTACCTATCAGTGCCACATATCGTTGCCCATCAGTGCTACATATCAGTGCCACCTATCAGTGCCGCATATTAGTGCCTCATCATCAGTGCCATCCCATCAGTGCCACCCCATCAGAGCCTCCTCATCAGTATCTGTCAGTGCAGCCTCATCAGTGTAGAAAAAAACATATTTATTTACCAAATTTTACAACATAAACAAAAAAACTTTTTTTTTTTTTGCAAACTTTGCAGTCTTTTTTATTTGTTTAGCAAACAAGAAAAACCTTGCGGTGATCAAATACCACCAAAAGAAAGCTCTATTTGTGGGAAACAAATGATATAAATTTGGTTTAGGCCCAGTGTTGCATGACCGGGCAATTGTCATTCAAAATGCAACAGCGCTAAAAGCTGAAAATTGGCCTGGGCAGGAAGGGGGTGAAAGTGCCCGGTATTGAAGTGGTTAAAAGAAGAAAAAATAGGTGGAACTTCGCTTTAAAAAAGAAAAGAAAAGAGTGTTCTTCTTTAAAAATGACTTGTGTCCCATTTTCAATTTCTCTCTGGAAGATCCATTGTAAAATTTTATTGGAAAAAAAAAAGAGAAAAGGGGTTACAGAGAATAGTAAAGACAGTGCCATAAAGAAATATATCAAACCATTTTCCACTTTATAAAACTCTGGTCTGGAGTATTCTGTCCAATTCTGGTCACCAGTCCTCAGGAGGGATGTGTTGGAGCTGGAGAGAGCCCAGAGAAGGGCAACTAAACTAATTCGGGGATTGGAGGACCTTAATTATGAATTGCAATCTCTTGATTTATTCTCCCTGGAGAAGAGACGCCTGAGAGGGGACATGATAGCAATTTATAAATATCTCAATGGTGATCTCAGCTTAGAAAAAAAGCTATTCAGTCGAAAGGATTGCATGAGGACTCGAGGGCATACAATGCGATTAGAGGAGAAGCGTTTTAACCTCAGGCAACGTGGGGGGTTCTTTACTGTTAGGGCTACAAGATTGTGGAATTCTCTACCACAAAAGGTGGTTTCTGCGGGAAGTATGGTCGCTTTCAAAAGACTCTTAGACGTACATCTCAAGGATCAGAACATTCAGGGGTATGAGAGAGGATTAGGGCCACACACACCTACACAGGTTGAACTGGATGGACTATTGTCTTTATTCAACCTCAACTACTATGTAACTATGTAATTTACCAAAGGGAAGCCAGTCTAAAAAATATTTTTTCTCACTGGCCCAACTAGGCACCTAGGTCAAGAAACACGGACTGCTGTCTCCAGGGGCCACAGGGATTGCACAATAGGTGCCAAGGGGCCACAGGTTGGGCTCTGAAGCTCTTCCTACAATACTGTCCTGTATCCTATGTTCTGCTCCATATCCCCTCCATTAAGGACACTTATGGCCATCGGTTATTCTCCAACATTTTTGGAAATCTTTTTCTTCCCAAATCATTCTGCAAGCTTCCTTTTCTCTAGATTTTTTTTCCAAATAAGTGCCTGTGAAGCCTCTACAATCGGCAGAACCTACTTAAACTCTTATTAAGGGTTTGAAATGTCTTATCTGACTCATATGGGCATAAAAGGATCACATTTATAGGAGGAAGGCAGTATTTAAATAAAACATTTTTTTCCCTACCAACAAAAACATTAAAAATATTTATCGGAGGCGAGCTTTCGGCCGGCGCACATGACGCCGTTAAATAAATATGTGGATAAGGGCATTAGGAAGCCTGTAGCATAGTTCATTAAGTTTGGTATTGAGATGCAGGACTTGTTTGGGGAATAATATTGACGGAATGCAGGACATGTATGCGATCTCCAAATATTTGCATTTTATACTGCTTTCACAACGTAACGACCGCGTGAATCACTTTGCAGGAGTTTTATTTCCAAAGCCTCTCTCGGAATGTTAACTAACTCGCTGTTCGGGCCCGTCAGTAATCCGAGATTGGGCTGCGTTTATTTTTAATTGCCTGTTCAGTTATCATATTTTTCTGATTATTGGGATGTTTAATGCAAAATGCGGCTTAGACGTAAGGAAGACAATGGGAAAATGGCTGTCGGGTGCCAGTGAATCTTAAATGTGTGTTATAGATAAGAATGAAAGCAGGAGAGAGAGAGAGAGAGTTAGCGAAAAAGTGAAAGAGAGAGAGAAAGAGAGAGATGGAGACGAGAGAAGAGAGAGAAAGAAAGAGAGCTGGAGACGAGAGAGAGAGCTGGAGACGAGAGAGAGAGAGAGCTGGAGACAAGAGAGAGAGAGAGAGAAAAACAGAGAGAGAGGAAGCTGAGAGGAAACAAAGAGAAAGAGAGAGATGGAGACGAAAGGGAGAGAAAGAACGGGAGAATGAGTGAGAGAGATAGAAAGAAAGAAAGAAGGATAGAGAGATAAGAGAGATATAGAGTGAGAGAGAAGAGAAATTGAGAGAGAGATACAAAGAGAAAAAAAAAAGAAAGAGAGAGAGAGAGATAAAAGAGAGAGAGAGCTGGAGAAAGAAAGAAAGAAAGAAAGAAAGAAAGAGCGAGCTGGAGAAAGAAAGAAAGAAAGAAAGAAAGAGCTGGAGAAAGAAAGAAAGAAAGAAAGAAAGAAAGAAAGAGAGAGAAGAGAAAAAGAAAGAGACAA
Organism: Pelophylax lessonae; assembly: GCF_965119305.1. Lineage (NCBI taxonomy): Eukaryota > Metazoa > Chordata > Amphibia > Anura > Ranidae > Pelophylax > Pelophylax lessonae. The sequence goes on along the minus strand of NC_138779.1, from coordinate 15,366,925 downwards.
GAGAAAAAGAGAGTGAGAGATACAAAGAAAGAGAGAGAGAGAGAGAAGAGAAAAGGGGAGAGAGAGAAGAGAAAAAGGGAGAGAAAGAAAAGAGAGAGAGAGAGAGAGAGAAGAGAAAAAGGGAGAGAGAGAGAAGAGAAAAAGAGAGAGAGAGAGAGATAAGATAGAGAGAGAGAAAAAAGAGTGAGAGAGAAAAGAACGAAAGAGAGAGAAGAGAAAAAGAGAGAGAAAGAAAGAAATAAAGAAGAGAAAATAAGAGAGAGAAAGAAAGAAATGGAGACAAGAGAGTGATTGAAAGAAAGGAAGAAATGAAGGAAGGAAGGAAAGAGATAGAGAGAGAGAGAGAGAGAGAGAGCGAGAGAGAAAGGGATGGAGAGAAACAGAGAGAGAGAGAAACAAAGAGGGAGAGAGATAAGAAAAAAAGGGAGAGAGGAAGAAGAGAACGAGAGAGAGAAGAGAAAGAGTGAGTGATAGATACAAAGAGAGAGAGAGAGAGAAAGAATGAATGAGAGAGAGGGAGAGAGAGAGAGAGAGAGAGAGAGTGACGGGGGGAGAGAGAGAGATGAGAAAATAAGAGAGAGAGAGAGAGAGAAGAGAAAAAGAGAAAGAAAGAAAGAAAGAAAGAAAGAAAGAAAGAAAGAAAGAAAGAAAGAAAGAAAGAAAGGAAGGAAGGAAGGAAGGAAGGAAGGAAGGAAGGAAGGAAAGAAGGAAGGAAGGAAAGAGATGGAGAGCGAGAGAGAAAGAAAAAGGATGGAGAGAGAGAAATAGAAAGAAAGAAAGAAAGAAAGAAAGAAAGAGAAAGAAAGAAAGAAAGAAAGAAAGAAAGAAAGAGAGGCAAGAGGGAGAGAGAGAGAGAAAGAGAAAAAATAAAGAAAGAGAAGGAGAAGATAAAAGAGATGGAGACAAGAGGGAGAAAGAAATAGATTGAGAGAAAGAGAGAGAGAGGGCTGCCAGTTTGGAGCCAGTGGACGTGCCTCATGCCTCATGCCCACATGTCCTGAACATCACACATGTAGTTAGGCTTCTATGCCCATAACCATAGCTGGAATGATGCTCCTGACAGAAGTATAGAACTCACATTACATACTATAGCTACGTTAAAAAACGACACCAAGTTCCATTAAGTTAAACCTTCCCTATGATGGCCGTGACAGGGGAATCCCTCCCCATTTTGAGTAAAAGAGGAATCCCCACCACACAACAGACTGCAGGTCCAATCTTCAGGGTCAGTAGGGTTGCTCTCCTTTAAGGCATTTGTAGGAAGGTATAGTGCCATGTCCTGGTGTAGGTCAGGTTGTAGTCTTTAAGGCGGCCATTAGATATCCCCATATTTTTTTCCAGTTGGAGCAGGATTGTACTTTCAGGGAGAGTCCTACCTCGGAGGTCCCAGGCAACTGGCCTGTCACTCTAAGATGCTTACTTATAGAGGAGCTCCAGTCTCCCCAAAACAACTAAAAGTCAGCAGCTAAAAAATCCTGTAGCTGCTGACTTTTAATATGAGGACACTTACCTGTCCAGGGATCCAGGGATGCCCTCATCTGAGATGATTCTTCAAGCGGCTTCAGGTGCAGGCGCCGACATCGTAAATAAGGGAAAATGGTTTTCTACTGCGCATGCGTAAATTGCGCTGCATTTTGTGAATGGTCCCCTAGTCTTCTGGGCCCTGTGATGTGTCCAAGAAGGCTTCAGGGGAAGGAGAGGGGGCCAAACTTCCGACTCAGATCTTTGTAGCACATCCGACTGGAAGTGGGAGCAGGCGTCTGTCAAAACCAAGTACAAGTTCCCCTGGGTGCAGACAAGCAAGCAGACCTTCCCTTTTTGGGTGAACTTCCGCTTTAAGGGCTTAACCCCATTCGCACCTAAGGGTAAAACAAATGTTAATGCCTAAGCACAATTTAGCAACTTTGACATGTGTGAGTAAAACTGTACATATCAGCACAAATACTTTGTGCATCCAGGTGGATTATACTTTGTTTATTTAAAGCAGAGTTCCGGCCACAAAATCTACATAGTTGATTTTGGGCCATCCGCTTGCTTCTAGTCACCTGAAAAAGAAATGGATAGTTACGATTTTTTTCTTTTTTGTTCACTTACCTTGTTATTGCAGAAAAATATCCTCACCCTTCTTCCACTTCCTCCATAGGCGGCCGCGGCCCGCGCCGTCACTTCCTGCTTGCATTGATTCCTGGGAGCTGAACTTAATCGCTCCCAGGAATCAACGCGCCTGCACCGGCCCTGCTCGTCACTTCCGGTGCGGCGCCTCATTTCCTGCTAAACTGCTTCTGGGCATGCCCAGAAGCTGTGGAGGGATAACGCACGCGCACCGGAAGTGACGAGCGGGGCCGGTGCAGGGCATTCTGGGAGAAGAGGACACGGAAGAGGAAGCACTGGCTTCAGCTGCCCACACCTGAGATGGCAGCGCTGAAGAAGAAATTTTCAAGGTAAGTATTTCTTCTAAAAGGTAAGTGCGACCCGGGACAGTTCCGGGGGTATTTTTATTGAAAATTTTTTTTGTGGCCGAAACTCCGCTTTAAGGACAAATTGGACTTTCATTTGATGGTAAATGGTAATGGATATCTCCTGGGGTTTTTTTATTATTTTTTATTTTTATCCTGCCTAAAACACACTGACCCTGACTGACACTGATACTAATTTGAAAAATGTATTTCTTTAACCCCTTCCCGACCGCTTTTTTCTGCGGCAGTTTGGCCCCCCTGCGCAAACCGACGTAGACTATTCAGCAGCGGGGGAAGCCGATGCGCGGGACAGGCGGCTTCGATTGCCGCCTGCCACCCGTGATCGTTCCCCGCTGAGAGAGAAGAGAAAGAGAGGTTGGCTGTTGTAAACACAGCTGACCGTTCTTCTCTCTGGAATGATCACAGAGCCCCTGTGATCCTTCTATATAGGAACACAGGTCTCTAGGATGATTTCACAAGCCACGCCCCCACATTTAGAATCACTCCCCTAGGCTCACATTTAACCCCTTGATCACCCACAATGTTAACCCCTTCCCTGCCAGTGTCATTAGTACAGTAACAGTGCATATTTTTTTAGCACTGATTACTGTAGTAATGTCACTGGTCCCCCCAAAAGTGTTAAAAAAAAGTCAGTTAGGGGTCCGATCTGTCCGCCGCAATGTCGCAGTCCCGCTAAATATCGCAGATCGCTGCCATTACTAGTAAAAAAAAAAAAAAACAATAAAAATGGTATAAATCTTTCCTGTAATTAGTAGACACAATAACTTTTACGCAAACCAATCAAAATACGCCTATTGCGATTTTTTTTTACCAAAAATATGTAGCAGAAAACAAATTGGCCTAAAATGTGATTTATTTATTTTTTTTGAGAATGTTATATAGCAGAAAGTGAAATATATTGTTTTTTTTTTTTTTCTGAATTGTCGCTCTTTTTTTGTTTAAGGCTTCTTTCACACGGCCGCTCAGTTTTTTTCCTCCGCTGCGGCACTTTTTTTTTCATGGACACGGGTGACACTTGTCCGCATATCATCCCATCCATTTGTATGTCTATGGGGATTGCGGATGTCAGCGGATGACACCGCTGACATCCGATTTTGCTTCCTTTCCGTTTTTTAAACGGAAGAAAAATAGGGTTCTGTTCCGTTCCAAAAAACGGAACAGAACTGAAAGGAAGCAGATCGGATGTCAGCGGATGGTCATCCGCTGACATCCGCAATTCCATTGACATGCATTATGTCCGTATATCACCCACAAACGGATGGGGTGATATACGGACATACAGAGCGGCCGTGTGAAAGAGGTCTATAGCGCAAAAAATAAAAATCGCACAGGTGATCAAATACCACCAAAAGAAAGCTCTGTTTGTGAGAAAAAAAGGACATCATTTTTTTTTAGGTACAGCGTCACACAACCGCGCAATTGTCTGTTAAAGTAACGCAGTGCCGAATCGCAAAATATGGCCTGGTCATTAAGGGGGAAAATCTTCCAGTCCAGAAGTGGTTAAAAAAAATTCTTGCCCATAATATACTGACCATGACCTTTGACCTTGAAATTTGACCCTTACCTAACCAAAAAACTAACCCTGGCATGGACCTAGATCAAACCTTGATCTAGGTTTTTTTTCCTTTCTTTTTTATTTATTTATTTATTATCATTTCTCTCTGCAAGGAGAGAGAGATACAATGTATCTTTCCTCTCGATTCACAGAGAGAGGAAAAACACAGGGGCGGGCTTCAGAGTGACTGATCACCGTGGTAGCCAATCAGAGGCTATCACAGCGATCAGATGACCTGGGAGTTTTGGGTCCAAAATAGTTAGTATGGGACCCAGGGCGCCCGATAAGAACCCAGTCTCTGTGCAAGGAAAAGCCCAGTCCACTGAGGCTGCATAAATGGTTACTGTCAGAGTATTAAAATAGAAAGGTAGGTGGCCTGAGGTTGTTTTTGGAGAGAACTAAGAAGACTGAACTCTGGTGAGAAGAGAAACCTCTAGTTCCAGAAGGACTATGTAGTGTTGGCTAAACAGCATGTAAGCAGGACCCCGACTCTCCACCAGCAATGACTATGCTGTCCAAGGGCCTCTTCTACTGTCCTCCTGCACAGGAATGAGATAGGGTATGCACACCGGTAACATGGAGGTACTTCGCCATCTTTGGTCACTTACATTCTCTCAGCCCAAAGCCCACCTCTAGAAATAAGGAATGTCCACACATTTCGCCTTTTTAATGATTTATCTTTAGCAGATACATAATGTTCAGTTCTTAACCAAAACACCCTTCACCTTTGCTTCTTTAGTCCCAACATCAGTAACTCTGCACAGTTCGGGTTTAACCTTAACACAGGATTGCCGACCAACCCTTCTAGTGTCCTCACTGCAGGTTTCCATAGGTTGGTTCTCCAGCAAAGCCTGTACCGTGCCTACCCCGAAGGGTTCACTTCTTAAGGCTACAAGCATACATTGTAGTATACTAGACGTAGCCTCTTCCCTTCACCCTCTGCCCCAGGCTTTTCCGGCTCTAGATCAGTGTTTTTCAACCTTCTTTTAGTTAAGGCACCCTTGAAATTTATTGAGGCACCCCATTCTAAAATGTAAAAAAACTAAACAAATAGTTTTCCAAAATATAGTAACATCCACACTCAGGACACCCAACGTTAGAGGTGATTTATTCTTCCAAAGCAAATACACCCTTACACACTGATTGGTATTCCAGTATTCTGGAGAGGAGCAGGGGTGGGGCAAAGGATGTTGTGCAGGTGCCCCAATGTCCTCCTTATCAACCAATGATGTTATTGGTTGTTAGGAAGCAGGCGGTTGGAAGTTTGTAATGATGAACAATGAAAACTGGTGGCTTTATATAACTAAAAGGCAGGCTTCATCCACCCTCTGGCTCACATGTGTCAAACACAAGGCCTGCAGGCCGAATGCGGCCAGCCAGGCCATTTCACTGGTCTCACCATGAAGCTGACTTCATCTCTCCTCTGGTCTTCCTCCAGATCTTGAACTTTCTGTTCCCAGAATCCTTTCCAGCAGCAGCACAAGGTAAGGGGGTGCACTACTGTCATGTAAGGGCGGGTGGGGGATTCTTGACTTCTGATAGTGAGGGGGCTCTTTACATCTGATATAGGGGGGATGGGCATCTAATCTTACAGATACAACTGGCCTTTGAGGGCAAACATAATGCTGATGTGGCCCAATTTGTAGACATTTTGCCAAGGCACTTGAAGGCACCCCAGGGTGCCTGGGCACCCTAGTTGAAAAGGGCTGCTCTAAATTGTAAGGAACTAAGCTAGCCTCACCCACCATATCCACCCAGGGATGGGGTTTCCCTAAAAGGAGTACTACAGGCTGGACGGGTCAAATGTTAGAAATACCCCCTCCCCTCCAGCAGCCACTCCTATCTTCTACTGAGGCCATCTACCACTGCTAGAAGGACAGAGAGCACCAGTGGAGGCCCTTCCATTGGGGGCGCAGCCCCCCCTCCCCCATCCATGCGTTTGGCCCTCTAATCTACATGCAGGGCGCCGGGCGCATGGATTCCAATAGGGGATTTTTTTTTTTTTTTTGAAGCACGTGATTAGAGCCAGAGGCTCTAATAGACTTAAAAAAAGAGTGGGCACAGGGAGCAGAGCACTGCGCCCCCAGCCCACCCAGTTGTGTGACAATAGCGAATGAATATTCGCTATTATCACACTGATTCTCCTCCCAGCCAATCAGGAAGCGAGTCCTGAGACCCATTTCCTGATTGGCCAAAAGGAGAAGCTATGCTATTGGCCAAGTTGGAGGAGGAGGCGCAGGGGAAGCCGCCGCCGCTGGCGGGGGAAGCTGCCGCCGATACCTGCTCTCCATGTCAGTCCAGGGTGAGTGAGCCGGCGACAGGGGGGTTGGGTGGTATGGTCCAGGGGGGTATGTTGTGGTTTGTCTGCCGCCCCCCGACCCATGGAGCACCAGCCACAACTGGAGAGCACACTGAGCATGGGAGAAGTTTTACCAAACTAGGAGTGGCCACCAGGGGCGCACTTACATCCTGCCATTTAGCCAGCCTAGATTGTAATTGACCACCTATAGCTTTTTTTTTACAGACAAACCAAGAAGTATACAATGGGAAAGGGGCATCTGTTTAACACTAGAACAGTGCTTTGCTTGGGGGTGATGGAGAATGTGGAAGATTTTTTGGAAAAAATAGAGAAAGACGAACTATTCCTTTAAGGGTTATTTTTAGAATGTTTTTTTTTTTTTTGGGTAAATGCTGCTTCCAATTTTTCCCCTCAACTATTTAAAAAGTAGATTCAGCACAATCTCTCCAGAGATCTATTCCAGGCCTCCGTAATAGCGCCGATAATTCTGCATAAAGTCACTCTTGGGAATTGCTGTTGTCCATGTGGGAGGATGTCCGTGATTTAACGATAACTTTCCTACTCCACAAAAAAAAAGCGAAAAAGAGAAGTTACAGGGAAAAAAATAAATAAAAATCTACAATTCTCCGGCACACACCGGAAAGACACATATTTTAGACAATGTGCGCCATTATTTGCAGCGCTGTCCCCCACAAAAAGTAGAATTGCTTTCTTAGCAGAGAAGATCCTCGTTGCGTTCACAGACATTAGCAAATACTGGTTCTGTTTGAGGGTGATAAAAGCCTCAATGATGGATGATTCGCTCCCTGCTCTCTATTCTAAGACACCAATCCCACAGTCAGGCAGAATTTATGCTCCAAGTGGGATATATAGTATGAACTGGTAAGAAGCACATCAGACAGAACAGAATGTCATCTGAAATTCTATATCTTCTTCGTCCCCCTTGGTAAATGACTCACTGAAAAGGAGAATCTTTCAGGGAAAGAGAGCGCAAAATAAGATAAAAAAGTATAGAGGACCACAGGAAACAACAGTAAAAATACACATACTGGGATGATATATGCTGCATCGGGATATCCATTATACAATCCCATAGTGTGGTCTTCTACAAATCACGTATTCCGTGAAGTTTTGAAGATAAGGATACGAAAATAAAATAAAATCTTTTTTTTTTTTTTATATTCTAAAGATACAAAACTTTCTCAAACAAAAATGGATAGATTTCTCAAATAAGTGTTCAAATAAATTTATAAATTATTATTATTATTATTATCATTATTATTGTTTTTTCTGCTTTTTTTTAATTGGTTCGGCCAGATGGACTTGTGTCTTTTTTTAACCCGACTAACTATGTAACTATGTATTATTATTACCTTTATTATCATTATTATTATTCAGAATTTATATAGGTTAACCACTTAAGGACCAAGCCGATGTCTGACATTTGTGGTTTACATGCTAAAAAAAGTTATAATCCTGCCACCTTATAAAGCTCTGGTCCGCCCTCATCTGGAGTATTCTGTCCAGTTCTGGTCGCCAGCCCTCAGAAGGGATGTGCTGAAACTGGAGAGAGTCCAGAGAAGGGCAAGTAAACTAATTAGGGGATTGGAGGACCTTAACCACTTTATAAAACTCTGGTCCGCCCTCATCTGGAGTATTCTGTCCAGTTCTGGTCGCCAATCCTCAGAAGGGATGTGCTGGAACTAGAGAGTCCAAAGAAGGGCAAGTAAACTAATTAGGGGATTTGAGGACCTTAACCACTTTATACAACTCTGGTCCGCCCTCATCTGGAGTATTCTGTCCAGTTCTGGTCGCCAATCCTCAGAAGGGATGTGCTGGAACTAGAGAGTCCAAAGAAGGGCAAGTAAACTAATTAGGGGATTGGAGGACCTTAACCACTTTAAAAAAATCTGGTCCGCCCTCATCTGGGGTATTCTGTCCAGTTCTGATCGCCAATCCTCAGAAAGGATGTGCTGGAACTGGAGAGAGTCCAAAGAAGGGCAAGTAAACTAATTAGGGGATTGGAGGACCTTAACCACTTTATAAAACTCTGGTCCGCCCTCATCTGGAGTATTCTGTCCAGTTCTGGTCGCCAATCTTCAGAAGGGATGTGCTGGAACTGCAGAGAGTCCAAAGAAGGCCAAGTAAACTAATTTGGAGATCGGAGGACCTTAACCACTTTTTAAAACTCTGGTCCGCCCTCATCTGGAGTATTCTGTCCAGTTCTGGTCGCCAATCCTCAGAAAGGATGTGCTGGAACTGGAGAGAGTCCAAAGAAGGGCAACTAAACTAATTAGGGGATTGGAGGACCTTAACCACCTTATAAAACTCTGGTCCGCCCTCATCTGGAGTATTCTGTCCAGTTCTGGTCGCCAATCTTCAGAAGGGATGTGCTGGAACTGCAGAGAGTCCAAAGAAGGCCAAGTAAACTAATTTGGAGATCGGAGGACCTTAACCACTTTTTAAAACTCTGGTCCGCCCTCATCTGGAGTATTCTGTCCAGTTCTGGTCGCCAGTCCTCAGAAAGGATGTGCTGGAACTGCAGAGAGTCCAAAGAAGAGCAAGTAAACTAATTAGGGGATTGGAGGACCTTAACCACTTTATAAAACTCTGGTCCGCCATCATCTGGGGTATTTTGTCCAGTTCTGGTCGCCAATCCTCAGAAGGGATGTGCTGGAACTGGAGAGAGTCCAGACAAGAGCAAGTAAACTAATTAGGGGGGGATTGGAGGACCTTAACCAATTTATAAAACTCTGGTCCGCCCTTATCTGGAGTATTCTGTCCAGTTCTGGTCGCCAATCCTCAGAAAGGATGTGCTGGAACTGGAGAGAGTCCAAAGAAGGGCAACTAAACTAATTAGGGGATTGGAGGACCTTAACCACCTTATAAAACTCTGGTCCGGCCACATCGAGTATTCTGTCCAGTTCTGGTCGCCAATCCTCAGAAGGGATGTGCTGGAACTGGAGAGAGTCCAAAGAAGAGCAAGTAAGCTAATTAGGGGATTGGAGGACCTTAACCACTTCTGGACCGGAAGGATTTTCCCCCTTAATGACCAGGCCATATTTTGCGATTCGGCACTGCTTTACTTTAACAAGCAATTGCGTGGTCGTGCGATGCTGTATCCAAATAAAATTTATGTCTTTTTTTTCCCCACAAATAGAGCTTTCTTTTGGTGGTATTCGATTAGCTGTGCGATTTTTATTTTTTGCGCTATAAACAAAATAATAGCGACAATTCTGAAAAAAAAATATTTTTCACATCCTGCTATATAACATTCTCAAAAAAAAAATTAAAAATCAAAATTTTTTAACATTTGAGGCCAATTTGTTTTCTGCTACATATTTTTGGTAAAAAAAATCGCAATATCAAATTAATCACGTGTATACATATATATATATATATTTATATATATATATATATATATATATACACACACACACACATACACACACAGTATATATATATACATATATATACAGTATATATATATATATACGTATATATACACACACACACTGAACAAAATTATAAGCGTAACATTTGTTTTTCCCCCATTTTTTATGAGCTGAACTCAAAGATGTAAGAAAACTGGGATTCATCTGTGAAAGTGCCAGACGCCATCGAATGTAAGCATTTGCCCACTCAAGTCGTTTACGACGACGAACTGCAGTCAAGTGGAGACCCCCGATGAGGACGACAAGCATCCAGGAATTGTGTAAAGATCCTTGCCCCATGGGGCCGCGCATTATCATGCTGCAACATGAGGTGATGGTCGGGGATGAATGGCATAACAATGGGCCTCAGGATCTCATCACGGTATCTCTGTGCATTCAAAATGCATCAATAAAATGCGCCTGTGTTCATTGTCCATAACATGCGTCTACCCATACCATACCTCACCATGGACCACTCGATCCACAATGTTGAAATCAGCAAACCACTCACCCACATGACGCCATACACGCTGTCTGCCATCAGCTCTGTACAGTGGAAACCGGGATTCATCCGTGAAGAGAACAACTCTCTAAAGTGTCAGACGCCATTGAATGTGAGCATTTGCCTACTCAAGTAGGTTATGGTGAGGAACTGCAGTCAGGTGGAGACCTCGATGAGGACGAGGAGCATGCAGATGAGCTTCCCTGAGATGGTTTCTGACAGTTTGTGCAGAAATTCTTTGATTATGCAAAGCAATTGTTGCAGCAGCTGTCCGGGTGACTGGTCTCAGACCATCTTGGAGGTGAAGATGCTGGATGTGGAGGTCCTGGGCTGGGGTGGTTACACGTGGTGTGAGGCCGGTTGGATGTACTGCCAAATTCTCTCTGAAACGCCTTTGGAGACGGCTTATGGTAGAGACATGAACATTCAATTCATGGGCAACAGCTCTGGTGGACATTCCTGCAGTCAGCATGCCAATCGCACGCTCCCTCAAACCTTGCGACATCTGTGGCATTGTGCTGTGTGATAAAACTGCACATTTTAGAGTGGAATAATCCTGCTGTCCAATCAGCATCTTGATATCCCACACCTGTGAGGTGGATGGATTATCTCGGCAAAGGAGAAGTGATCACTAACACAGATTTACACAGATTTGTGAACAATATTTGAGAGAAATAGGCCTTTTGTGTACATAGAAAAAGTCTTAGATCTTTGAGTTCAGCTCATGAAAAATGGGGGCAAAAACAAGTGTTGCGCTTATAATTTTGTTCAGTGTATATATATATATATATATATATATACAGTGGGCGGTCCGGAAGTGCTTATGCCAGGGTACAAACACCAGTAGAAGGGTTCTAGGACCTAGCAGCGCTAACAGCACTTTGGCAGGAGAAGGATTTTAGGACCCAGCAGCACTACCAGCAATTTATCTGGGCCTATATAAGGAAGCCTGCCAGTGATTTTAGTTGCTGGTTGATCTTCAGCTCCTCCAGTGCGTTATCTCTGTTACCGACCCGGCTTGTCCTTGATCTGTCTCCTGATTGCTTCCTGTGTTTGACCTCGGCTATCCACCTGACAACGTCTGCTCTGATATCTACCTGGCTCCTGATCTTGGCTATCCACAATCCAGTCTCAGCATTATCCAGGTCCTGCAAACACCTCACGGGGGCCACCTTTCTACTGATTCCACTTCAGCACTCCAGCTGTACTCTGGACCCTCTTGCACACAGTCCAGCAGGAAACCCGTGCTACTTTGGGCCTGACTTCTCCTGTTCTCATCCTCAGGGGGGTCTGGAACTTACCCGCAAGGGAAGCCCTCTCTCTCCATTGGCCTCCAGCACAAGGTACGTGATAGGTTAGTTAAACCACATGTGTCAAACACAAGGCTAACCAGCGTGGAACACGGAAGCAGATGTGACATCACCGGTGCGGGGCAGAAGTCCAGAGCACTGGATACACACACTAGAGAGTAAGGGCAGGAAGCGGAAGCAGATATGACGTCACCGGGGCAGGGCGGAAGTCCAGAGCACTGGATACACACACTAGAGAGTAAGGGCAAGACGCGGCAGTGTATGTGATGTCACCTGTGCGGGGCGGAAATCCAGAGCACTGGATACACACACTAGAGAGTAAGGGCAGGACGCGGAAGCAGATGTGACGTCACCGGTGTGGGGCGGAAGTCCAGAGCACTGGATAGAAACACTAGAGAGTAAGAGCAGGACGCGGAAGCCGATGTGATGTCACCGTTGTGTGGCAAGAGTCCAGAGCACTGGATACACACACTAGAGAACAAGGGCAGGACGCAGAAGCGTATGTGACATCACGGTGCGGAGCGGAAGTCCAGAGCACTGGATACACACACTAGAGAGTAAGGGCAGGACGCGGAAGCGTATGTGACGTCACGGTGCGGGGAAGAAGTCCAGAGCACTGGATACACACACTAGAGAGTAAGGGCAGGACGCGGAAGCGTATGTGAAGTAACGGTGCGGGGCGGAAATCCAGAGCACTGGATACACACACTAGAAAGTAAGGGCAGGATGCAGAAGTGTATGTGACGTCACGGTGCGGGGTGGAAGTCCAGAGCACTGGATACAAACACTAGAGAGTAAGGGCAGGACACGGAAGCGTATGTGACGTCAGTGGTGCAGGGCGGAAGTACAGAGCACTGGATACACACACTAGAGAATAAGGGCAGGACGCGGAAGTGTATGTGACATCACGGTGTGGGGCGGAAGTCCAGAGCACTGAATACACACACTAGAGAGTAAGGGCAGGACGCGGAAGAGTATGTGACGTCACATGCGGGGCGGAAGTCGCACTGGATACACACACTAGAGAGTAAGGGCAGGACGCGGAAACGTATGTGACGTCACGGTGCGGGGCGGAAGTCCAGAGCACTGGATACACACACTAGAGAGTAAGGGCAGGACGCGGAAGTGTATGTGAGGTCACGGTGCGGGGTGGAAGTACAGAGCACTGGATACACACACTAGAGGGTAAGGGCAGGACGCGGAAGTGTATGTGACATCAAGGTGTGGGGTGGAAGTCCAGAGCACTAAATACACACACTAGAGAGTAAGGGCAGAATGTGGAAGCGTATTTGATGTCACTGGTGCGGGGCGGAAGTCGCACTGGATACAAACACTAAAGAGTAAGGGCAGGACGCGGAAGCGTATGTGACGTCACGGTGAGGGGGCGGAAGTCCAGAGCACTGGATACACACACTAGAGAGTAAAGGCAGGACGCGGAAGTGTATGTGATGTCACGGTGCGGGGCGGAAGTCCAGAGCACTGGATACACACACTAGAGAGTAAAGGCAGGACGCGGAAGTGTATGTGATGTCACGGTGCGGGGCGGAAGTACAGAGCACTAGATACACACACTAGAGAGTAAGGGCAGGACGCGGAAGCGTATTTGACGTCACGGTGCTGGGCGGAAGTCCAGAGCACTGGATACACACACTAGAGCAGTGTTTTTCAACTCCGGTCCTCAGGGCACACTAACAGGCCAGATTTTAAGTATTACTTTGGGGAGATGTAGACTAGAATGCTGCAATCACTGAGCAGCAAATGATATCACCTGTGATGCATGTTAGTGTGCCCTGAGGACCGGAGTTGAAAAACACTGCACTAGAGAATAAGGGCAGGACGTGGAAGCGTATGTGACGTCACGGTGCGGGGCGGAAGTCGCACTGGATACAAACACTAGAGAGTAAGGGCAGGACGAGGAAGCGTATGTGATGTCACGGTGCGGGGTGGAAGTCCAGAGCACTGGATACACACACTAGAGAATAAGGGCAGGACTGCACTTACTTTCTAGTGTGTGTATCCAGTGCTCTAGACTTCCGCCCCACACTGGTGATGTCACATCCGCTTCCGCTTTCCATGCTGGTTAGCATGGAGGTACATTCCAGGACAACCAGCAACTCACATTCAGTGACGTTTGGGGCAATTCAAGCCCATAGGACCACCATGGACACTCGTATTACACATAATATGTTGAGCCCAGCTTTTGTAAGTGTTCTCAATCTTGTTTATTTAACTGAATTTTTAATATTACACTTAGTGGTGCCTCCCTCCCTTCCTTTTTACATGTGTTACATAGCCTTTTGGTCACAATCTGAGGATGGCTACCTAGCTTCATGTGTATCCTTATCTGCCTTGACAGCAGATTTCTCTACGTCCCCTACATATAGTCCAATGATCAAAGACATTTGTATTTGTGGAGCGCCAGACTTCCACTTTGACTCTTCAACCAGCTTTGGATCACTCATACACTCAAAAGCGAATGAAGGAACAACCTGTCAATAATAAATTTGACTGACCAGCAAACTTTGATCAACTTTATGGATTAAAATAAATTCAATACATTAAAAAACAGAAATCGCCATAAAACAGAAATCAATTTAAAAACAGAAACGTCGATCAATAATCTCATAGAAAAGAGTCAATTTTCAAACAGGATTTCTTTAACTCGATCGGCCAACGCTGAATCAAAAATATAGAATTTTCCTTTTGATCTTTCTTTACGTCTGCTGGGAAAATAATTCAATATTGGGATTGAATGATCGGCTTTTCATTTGCACAGCCAGTTTAAGGAGCTCGAGATTGCTGTATTCAGAGATATTAAACTTGCAAAAAGGAAATTTGTGGACTGTGGAGCACTATGTCTATTAGGGAAATCCTTTAAACAGTGGCGTAGCTACAGGGGTAGCAGGGGTCGCAATGGTAGGGGGCCCGTGCGGCTGGTAGAGAATACCTGTCAGACCAAATGCCCCATCATCACCAGTCAAACTGTGCACTGGGAGGGCAGTCAGGCAGTTACTGCACTCAGCAAAGTGAAAGCAAAGGAGGGAGTGGTGTCTTCCCTAGTCCTGTGCTCTCTGCCTCCCCCTACAGTGCAGTACCCGACTGTGTGATTGAAGGTACTGTACTGCTGATTTTTTAAAGGGCTGTATTAGTGATCGACCGATATCCATTTTTCGTTGCTGATACCGATATTTTGGCCAATGCATATCAGTATCAGCAGATATTGGCTGATATTTTTGTACATTTAAAATTTTTTTTTTTGACAGGTACTTTTGTGGAGGGATCTGGGGGTCTAAAAGACCCCAAACCACTCCTCTGCACTTAAAAGCATTCAAAACGCCAAGTTTGGCTGTTTTGAATGCTGTCATTTGTTTTAATCTGGCGCCAGACAGTACCCGGAAGTGATGTCACTCATGACATCATTTCCGGGTTTTTGCATGGAGACCCGATCAGAGCCGAAAGGAAGGTAACGTTTCAAACTGGATTACTGCACAGATCTGGAAGAAATATACAAAGCACACCGAGATTCAGGAAGACGCATAATAAATGGATCTAGAAGATATTTGCTGATCTCGGAGTTCCAATGTAACATAAGGAAAAATGTATCTGATCCTCGGCCCAATTTAATAAAAGCTTTGCTGTATTATTCACTTCCCGCCCAACTACGTCATATGATGTCCTGGACTTTGAGTGGGGATGTCGGGATGATGGTGCGGCTGCAGGCATCATTCAGACATCATTATTTTTCTGGCGGCAATTCCCTTCACCTTAAGAACAATCATAGCAGCTGTTCAGCCACTTTATTGTTTTTACAGGTGGCAGGAGGGGACAACCCCCCCCCCCCTCCTGCCACCCCCTGGTGCTTCTACTGGCTCACCCGTGCAAACGGCAAACCGGAGAATGAATTGGCAGGCGGCGGCTGTTTACCATAGAGCTGACCGAGGACCAGATGGTCCCCGGTCATCTCTATGACCCTCGGAGGCCGGGAGCGATGTTATGACGTCACGTCCGCCCTCGGCAGTTGTAAACACTGCCGTTGCCTCAGCTGGGAAGCCAAGATCATTTTTTAACCACTTCCTTACCGAGTCATGTAAAATGACGTCGGCAAGGTGGTTGTCTAGATCCGGGCCGCCGTCATATGACGTCGGCCCGTTCTAGCTGCTACTGCGCGCCCCCGGCGGCGCGCAGCGGCGCGATCAGGGATGAGGCTCGTCCCTCGGACATAGCCCATCACTGATCAAGGTAAACAGCCAATAGAAATTGGCTGTTTACCACGTGATCGGCTGTGTCAATCACAGCCGATCACATGAGCGGCTCCAGCACGAGCCGCTCGTTCTCTCTGCAATGCGCGCCCCCGGGGGCGCGCAGAGCAGCGATCGGGGACGAGGCTCGTCCCTCGGACAGAGTCGATCCCCGATCTAGGTAAAGAGCCAATGAAATTGGCTCTTTACCACGTGACCGGCTGTGTCCAATCACAGCCGGTCACAAATGTCAACAGAGAACACGGTAACTAGCTGTCACCGTGTTCTCCTCCTCACACACTGATCCTGTGTGAGGAGGAGATTGTGGTAACAGCTAGTTACCAATTACAGTGCACCCCAAACACACTGATTGCCCCCCCCCCCAATAAAGAGCACCTGTCACTAGCCCATCAAAGTACCCGAGTACCTGTCATCAGGTACTCAGATGACAGGTACTCGGGTACTCTGATGGGCTGGTGACAGGTATTCGGGTACTCTGATGACAGGTACTCGGGTACTCTGATGACGGATACTCTGATGACAGGTACTCGGGTACTCTGACGGGTACTCGGGTACTCTGATGACGGGTACTCGGGTACTCTGATGACGGGTACTCGGGTACTCTGATGACAGGTACTCGGGTACTCTGATGTCGGGTAATCTGATGACAGGTACTCGGGTACTCTGATGACAGGTACTCGAGTACTCTGATGACGGGTACTCGGGTACTCTGATGACGGGTACTCGGGTACTCTGACAGGTACTCGGGTACTCTGATGACAGGTACTCGGGTACTCTGATGATGGGTACTCGGGTACTCTGATGACAGGTACTCGGGTACTCTGATGACGGGTACTCGGGTACTCTGATGACAGGTACTCGGGTACTTTGAGTACCTGTCAACGGAGTACCCGTCATCAGAGTACCTGAGTACCTGTCACCTACCCATCAGAGTACCCGAGTACCTTCCACCTGCTCATCAGAGTACCTGACGCCTGAAGTACCCAAGTACTTGCCGCCTGCTCATCAGTACCCATCACTACTCATCAGTACTCATCAGTACCTATCACGTATCAGTACTGATCATCAGTACCCATCAGTACAGTATCACCTATCACCTATCAGTCAGTGAGTACTACTCATCAGTACCTATCACCTGCCTGTCACCTGCCCATCAGAGTACCCGAGTACCTGTCACCTGCTCATCAGTACCAGAGTACCTGTCACCTGCCCAACAAAGTACCCGAGTACCTGTCACCCTTCATACAGCCACCATGTCCAAGTCCAAAAAAAGTTTATATACGTCGTCCGTTTAAACCTAAATACCGGTGTTATGGTAGCAGATAGCTGCCATAACCCTGGTATTTTTTTAAACGGTGGACGGTTGGCTTTCCGATAAGGGTGGTCCCAGCGGCGGATTCGCCGTGGGATCACCCTTCCGGGATGGCGGAAGAGGCGCCCCCCCCCCCCCCTCCCGACGCGTTCCGGTCCTTTTCCCCGCTTACCGGACCCGCCGGCAGCGGGGAAAACGATCCGGTCCCGAATCCTCACAGACAGGATGTCGAGTGAGGGCAAGCTTGCCCTCACTTGACTCTATGGTCTTGGAGGACCGGAGCTACGGAAAATGTTGTTGCCTAGCAACCAGTTTAAAGGTCCTTTTTTTTTTTTTTTCATTTTATATTATAATTATTATTATTTTTTTTTTTTTCTATCTTTTAGTGTACTTGTGAGATCTGAGGACTTTTTGACCCCAGATCTCACAAAAAAGAGGTCCTGTCGTGCCTATTTCTATTACGAGGAATATTTACATTTCTTTTAATAGAAATAAAAATGATCAATTTTTTTTTTTTTTAAACGGTGTAAAAATAAAAAATAATAAATAAAATAAATAGTAAAAAAAAAAAAAAAAATTAAAGCGCCCTGTCCCCGTTAGCTCGCGCGCAGAAGCGAATGCATACAGAAACCCCGCCCACATATGTAAACGGTGTTCAAACCACACATGTGAGGTATCGCCGCGATCGTTAGAGCAAGGGGAATAATTTGAGCCCTAGACCTCCTCTGTAACTCAAAGATGGCAACCTGTAGAAATTTTTAAATTGTCGCCTATGGGGATTTTTAAGTACCAAAGTTTGTCACCATTCCGTGAGCGTGCGCAATTTTGAAACATGACATGTTGGGTATCTATTTACTCGGCGTAACATTATCTTTCACATTATGGAAAAAAATTGGGCTAACTTTACTGGTTTCTTTAATTAAAAAAAGTGAATTTTTTCCAAAAAAAATGCGTTTGGAAGACCGCTACGCAAATACGGTGTGATAAAAAATAGTGCAATAATCTCCATTTTATTCTCTAGGGTCTCTGCTAAAAAAAAAATATATAATGTTTGGGGGTTCTAAGCAGTTTTCTAGCAAAACAACTGATTTTAGCTTGTAAACACCAAATGTCAAAAATAGGCCTAGGCAAGTGGCTAGGATGCATGATGATGCTCCTTGGATGTTTAGGCCCCTCTATATGGCTAGGCTGTGAAAAAGTCTCACACATATGGTATTGCCATACTCAGGAGGAGTGGCAGAATGTATTTTGGGGTGTCATTTTTGCTGTGTACATGCTATGTGTTAGGAATATCCTATAAATTGACAACTTTGTGTAAAAAAAAAAAGTTTTCATTTTTTTCCCACATTTTCCAAAAACCTGTGGAAAAAAATGATATGTTCAAACGACCCATAATGCCTCATAGAATATACGTTGGAGTGTTTGCTTTCCAAAATGGGGTCATTTTGTGGACTTTTCCATTGTATTGGTGCTCTAGGGCCTTGAAAAGTGTGATAGGTAGTAAGAAAGTTTTATGTGTATTTATGCTCCTAGAACGCCTGAATGTGCTTCTTGGACGTGGAGTCTCTTTTTGTGGCCAGGCTGTGTAAAAGTCTCACACATGTGGTATCGCCATACTCGGAAGGAGTAGCAGAATGTATTTTTGGGTGTAATTTTTGCTGTGTACATGCTATGTGTTAGAAATAGCTTATAAATTGACAACTTTGTGGGAAAAAAAAGAAAAAAAAAATTTTTTCTTCATTTTCCCAAGAATTGTGGGAAAAAATTACAACTTCAAAAAACTCACCATGCCTCTTACTAAATACCTTGGACTGTCTACTTTACAAAAAGGGGTCATTTGGGGGGTATTTGTACTGTCCTGACATTTCAGGGCCTCAAGAAAGGAGATAGGCAGTCAGTACATCTGGTGTGATCAATTTTCAGTAATTGGTACCATAGCTTCTAGACTCAATAACTTTCACACAGACTAAATAATATACACTAATTTGGGTTAATTTTACCAGAGACATGTAGCAGTATACATTTTGGCCCAAATGTATGAAGAAAAATTTATTTTTTGCAAAATTTCATAATTGAAACTAAAAAAAAGTGTTTTTTTTTCAAAATTTTTGCTCTTTTTTTGCATATATCACGAAAAAAAAAAACCCCAGTTGTGATCAAATACCACCAAAAGAAAGCTCTATTTGTGTGAAAAAAATGATAAAAATTTTGTTTGGTTATAGTGTAGCATGACTGAGCAATTGTCATTCAAAGTGTGAGAGTGCTGAAAGCTGAAAATTGGTCTGGGCAGGAAGGGTGTCTAACTGCTCTGTATGGAAGCGGTTAATTATTATTATTTATTTATTTATTATATTATTTTAGGCTTTCCAGCCTAGAGGAGAGATGTGGGGACTAATAGACCCCAGATCACGATGTAAAGAGGATCTGTCATGTCCCGTTCCTATCACAAGGGATGTTTAAATTCCCGGTAATAGGAACAAAAGTGATAAAAAAAAAAAATGTAAAGAGAAAGTGTCAAAATATAAAAATAAATGTAAAATAAACAATAAAAAAATAACAAAATTCAAAGCGCCCCCGACCCGTGTGCTCGCACGCCGAGGAAGTGAACGCATACGTATGTCACGCCTGCATATGTAAACAGCGTTCAAACCACACATGTGAGGTATCGCCGCTAACGTTAGAGTAAGAACAATAATTCTAGCTCAAGAGCTCCCTCTGTAACTCTAAACAGTTAACCGTAAAAAAATGTTATAGCATCACTTATGGAGATTTTTAAGTTTTGAAGTTTGATGCCATTTCCCAAGTGTAGGCAATTTTAAAGCGTGACACTTTGGGTATCTATTTACTCGGTGTAGCATCATCTTTTACATTATGCAATAAAATTGGGTTAACTTTGTTTTTTTTTTTTTTTTTTTTAAACCCGTTTGAAAAATTGCTGCGCAAACACCGTGCGACATAATAAGCAACGACCGCCATTTTATTCCCTAGGGTTTCTGCTAAAAAAAACATTCATAATGTTTGAGGGTTCTGAGTAATTTTCTAGCAAAAAAATTATGATTTTTACATGTAGGATAGAAGCGTCAGAATTGTCTTGGGAGACAAGTGGTTAAAGCGGAGTTCCGGCCTCAAAATCGAAAAAAATCGATTTTGGGCCATCCGCTTGCTGAGGGCCACCTGAAAAAGAAATGGATGCTCCCGATTTTTTTTTTTGTTCACTTACCTTGTTATTGAAGAAAATATACTCACCTTCCTTCCACTTCCTCCCTCTGCGGCCACGGCCCGCACCGTCTCTTCCGGCTTGCGATGATTCCTGGGAGCTGAACGTCATCACTGCCAGGAGTCAATGCGCCTTCACCGGCCCCGCTCATTGGGTCCCAGAAGCTGTGCAGGGATGCCGCTCCTGCACCGGAAGTGATGAGTGGGGCTGATGCAGGGCATTCTGGGACTCCGACGTCACCGAAGAGGACGCAGAAGAGGACGCGCTGGCCTCAGCTGCCCACACCTGAGATGGCAGCGCTGGAGAAGAAATTTTCAAGGTAAGTATTTCTTCTAAAAGGTAAGTGCGACCCGGGACAGTTCAGAGGCTATCCATTGTGGAATGTACTAGCCCTGACTGTCCCGGGGATATTTTTATCTAAATTTCACCCCCCGAGGCCGGAACTCCGCTTTAATACAAATTATGTATTACGGGCAATATCCTCCGAAGAAGTCACAGATGACGAAACGCGTCAGTGCTACATTATCTGCCTTCCACCATTATTCCAGTACATGGTGTTTTTAAGATGACTTTACTTGGACTCTTGTAAGTCTTTTTAATCCCCTTTTTTTTAATAAATTGATGTTAATTACACTTATCTGTTTTCATCTATGGATAAACACCTCTGGGGAGTTCCGGCCATCTACATCTAGGGCTCATCTTCATCCCATGAGCTTCATATTCTGGGACTAGCGCCCAGCTGGGCATCCATGGATGATATCAAGCATTTTTAGACCCATATGCTATATGGTATCTGGGTCCATACTGTCTGGTGAGCGTATCCCTGTATCTATGGTGGTGGTGCTAATCGTACATCTGATCTGGTCACCTGTATTTGTTCACTCAATTGGAATTTCTTGACTCACCTTCAAAGTTTTTACTCTTCAATACTTGGGACTGACTGCCAGTTTACACTACCGAGACTTGTCAGGCGACTTGGTCGCCTGACAAGTCGTGCTCCATTCTGTGCTATGGGAACCGTTCTAATAGGAGCGACTCAAGTCGCTCCGACTTAGAAAAAGGTTCCTGCACTACTTTTGACCGAAGTCGGAGCGACTTGCATTGACTTCCATTATGTGAAGTCCGTGCAAGTCGCGCCGAAGTTGCGGTGCACAGCGACTTCCCTAGTCGCCCCCGAAGTCGTGTTGCCATAGTGTGAACCGACTCTTATCATCATTTTGTATTCTATTTTGTTTATTTGATGGTACATTGTTATATTTGTATCACAATCCTTGTTTGAACGTTGCACTCGTTACCTCCTTTTTATGTGACAATTTATGTTGATTGTAGTACTGCCAGCTACCGTTACTTCTCACTTACTTAGTAGCGCAATTTCAAACACGCAGATTTTTTTTAATACAAATTATGTGTTTACTGTACATACAATATATTTTCCCTTTAGGCCTCATTTTGCTCCATTTGCTTTTTTTTTCATCATGGCTGTTGAGGGTCAGATGAGATCAAGCAATAGAGATTTTTCCTTGTATTGCCCCCCCCCCCCCCCCCATAAGAAAAATGACCAAGGAGCCAGAAATCTTGTCAATTCCAATCAGATCTCAAGATGACGGAATGAATGGCCTTTGAATAGGAATTTCCACAATGTTGACTGACCGCTCCTCTATCGAATTTTTGACATTTTAACCACTTGCCGACTGCCTAACGTCGATTTACGTCGGCAGTCAGCCCCTCACAGGCAAAGCGACATAGTACTACGTCGCTAGCCTATGAGGCTCTGGGGAGCGAGCGCGCGCCGCTGGATGCGTGCTCCCGCTCCCGCTAGGTCACGGACCCCCCCGCGGGTGTGCCCGGTGGACCCGATGTCCGCCGGGCACTCGCGATCGTCCGTTACACCGGGAGAAAGGCAGGCGGCTAATGTAAACAAAGCCGCCTGTCATTCTCCCCTGTGTAAGAATAGTGATCATACGGTTCTGCTATGTAGAACCGTTGATCTCTGTTCTTACACTTCAAGCAACAACCAATCACAGTTAGAAGCACGCCCCTAGGGACACACTTAGCCCCTCCCTCTCAAAAAAGTTAACCCCTTCACTACCAGTGTCATTTTACAGTAACAGTGCATATATATAGCACTGATTACTGTAGTAATGTCACTGGTAACCCCAAAAGTGTCAAAAATGTCAGTCAAGGGTCTGATCTGTCCGCCGCATTGTCGCAGTCCCGGAAAAAAAATCGCAGATCGCCGCCATTACGCGTTAAAAAAAAACAACAAAAATTACAAAAATCATTCCCTTAGTTAGTAAACGCAATAACTTTTGCGCAAACCAATCAAAATACGCTTTTTGCGATTTTTTTTTTTGCCAAAAATATGTAGCAGAAAACAAATTGGCCTAAAATGTTAAAAAATTTAAATTTTTAAATTTTTTGGGGGGGGGGTTTCATATAAAAAAATTTGAAAAATATTATTTTTGCAAAATTGATGCTCTTTTTTTGTTTATAGCGCATGATCAAAAAATCGCAGAGGTGATCAAATACCACCAAAAGAAAGCTCTGTTTGTGGGAAAAAAAGGACGGCAAATTTGTTTAGGTACAGCGTCGCACGACCGCGCAATTGTCCGTTAAAGTCACGCAGTGCCGAATCGCAAAATAGGCCCTGGTCAGGAAGGGGGTAAAATCTTCCGGGGCTTAAGTGGTTAAAATGTAAAAATTTATATAAAAAAATTAAAAAATTAAAATTTGTAAAAAAAATGTGTATAACCAACCGAAAAAAAAAAAAAAACGAAATAATATTAGCTCTGATCAAACATCCGGATTGAATCTAAGCAATGGTCATACTAACTTAAAAATAAAAAAATATTGATGCCTCTATGTTGGCATAATCCATCCCTCCTGCATGGCCAGAGATCAGCGGCTTGGGGATCCAGATTAGCACCTTAGTAAATCAGTTAGTGGCTCTACTGATAAGAAATCGCAGCATATAGTCTTGCTGACACAGTCAGTCTAAGCAGACCTCTCTAGAATAAAGAGTTTAGCGCCGTCCTGACATCTGACCTCCCTGGGAAGAGGTAAGTGGAGCAGGATATTGGAAGCTTTAATTAGAGATTGCACAGACAACGGCGAAAGCTGCGGGTGCCAAGGTCATAATCTGATGAGATTCGATGTGTGTGTTATGTGACGAGCGGCCGTAGGTGCAGCCAAATCTATCTTCCCAAATGCTTTTTTTCATTACGGAAGAGATTTAGCTGGGCCTCGCTACATAAGAAGGATGGCTTATGGAAGGGAAGAGCGGACTTCCTTTCATAAAAGCATAAGGGAAAATAACATAAAAAAGTATTCAAAAGTATACAGTTCCCCCAAAAACGTTTACTGTAAAAACTTAGGTATGTAGGCATGGACCATAGGGGGAGTACAAGGTCTATTTTGCGCCCTAGACAAGACCAGCTACTTGCGCCCCCCTCCCCCCCAAAAAAATAACATTTCAAAATTCTTAAAAACAGTAGAAAATATTAAAATAAATCACAAAACTGCTAAATTCCCCCGGCTAACAGCTAAAGCCCTAAAAAAATTAAAGGAACACTTTGAAAACACATCAGATCTCAATAAAGAGAAAATCTCATACTGGATATCCATACTGATATGGACTGGGTAATGTGTTAGGATCTATACTGGTATGGACTGGGTAATGTGTTAGGATTTATACTGGTATGGACTGGGTAATGTGTTAGGCTCTATACCGGTATGGACTGGGTAATGTGTTAGGATCTATACTGGTATGGACTGGGTAATGTGTTGGGATGTATACTGGTATGGACAGGGTAATGTGTTAGGCTCTATACTGATATGGACTGGGTAATGTGTTGGGATGTATACTGGTATGGACTGGGTAATGTGTTAGGATCTATACTGGTATGGACTGGGTAATGTGTTAGGATCTATACTGGTATGGACTGGGTAATGTGTTAGGCTCTATACCGGTATGGACTGGTTAATGTGTTAGGATCTATACTGGTATGGACTGGGTAATGTGTTGGGATGTATACTGGTATAGACTGGGTAATGTGTTAGGCTCTATACTGATATGGACTGGGTAATGTGTTAGGATCTATACTGGTATGGACTGGGTAGTGTGTTAGGATCTTTACTGGTATGGACTGGGTAATGTGTTAGGATCTTTACTGGTATGGACTGGGTAATGTGTCAGGATCTATACTGATATGGACTGGGTAATGTGTCAGGATCTATACTGGTATGGACTGGGTAATGTGTTAGGAGCTATACTGGTATGGACTGGGTAATATGTTAGGATCTATACTGGTATGGACTGGGTAATGTGTTAGGAGCTATACTGGTATGGACTGGGTAATGTGTTAGGCTCTATACCGGTATGGGCTGGGTAATGTGTTAGGATCTATACTGGTATGGACTGGGTAATGTGTTAGGATCTGTACTGGTATGGACTGGGTAATGTGTTAGGAGCTATACTGGTATGGACTGGGTAATGTGTTAGGCTCTATACCGGTATGGGCTGGGTAATGTGTTAGGATCTATACTGGTATGGACTGGGTAATGTGTTGGGATGTATACTGGTATGGACTGGGTAATGTGTTAGGCTCTATACTGATATGGACTGGGTAATGTGTTAGGATCTATACTGGTATGGACTGGGTAATGTGTTGGGATGTATACTGGTATGGACTGGATAATGTGTTAGGAAGGAAAGGATGTCACATCGTTTGATGGAAATGAAAATGATCACCCTACAGAGGGCTGAATTCAAAGACACCCCGAAAATCAAAGTGAAAAAATGATGCAGCAGGCGAGTCCATTTTGCTGATATTTCATTGCAGCAACTCAGAATGGTCCTCAGTAGGTTGTATGGCCCCCACGTGCTTGTATGCATGCCTGACAACGTCGGGGCATGCTCCTTATAAGATGACGGATGGTGTCCTGGGGTTTTTCCCCCCAGATCTGGATCAGGGCATCACTGAGCTCCTGAACAGACTGAGGTGCAACCTGGCGGAGTCGGATGGACCGAAACATAATGTCCCGAGGTGTTCTATTGGATTTAGATCAGGCGAGCGTGGGGGCCATTCAATGGTATCAATTCCTTCATCCTCCAGGAACTGGCTGCATACTCTCGCCACATGAGGCCGGGCATTGTCGTGCACCAGGAGGAACCCAGGACCCACTGCACCAGCGTAGGGTCTGACGATAGGTCGAAGGATTTCATCACGATACCTAATGGCAGTCAGGGTGCCATTGTCTAGCCTATAGAGGTCTGTGCGTCCCTCCATGGATTTGCCTCCCCAGACCATCACTGACCACCACCAAACCAGTCATGCTGAACGATGTTACATGCTGCATAATGTTCTCCAAGGCTTCTCCAGACCCTTTTACTAAAAAAAAAAACTACCACAAGAGGACACAGTTTTAGATTAGAGGGGCAAAGGTTTAAAAGTAATATGAGGAATTATTACTTTACTGAGAGAGTAGTGGATGCATGGAATAACCTTCCTGCAGAAGTGGTAGCTGCAAATACAGTGAAGGAGTTTAAGCATGCATGGGATAGGCATAAGGCTATCCTTCATATAAGATAGGGCCAGGGACTATTCATAGGATTCAGATATATTGGGCAGACTAAATGGGCCAAATGGTTCTTATCTGCCGACACATTCTATGTTTCTATGTTTCTTTTACCTCTGTCAAATGTGCTGAGGGTGAACCTGCTCTCATCTGTGAAATGCACAGGGTGCCAGTGGTGGATCTGCCAATCCTGGTATTTAATGGCAAATGCCATTCAAGCTCCTTGGTGCTGGGCAATGAGCACAGGGCCCACCAGAGGACGTCGGGCCCTCAGGCCACCCACATAAAGTCTGTTTCTGATTGTTTGGTCAGAGATATTCACACCAGTGGACTGCTGGAGGTCATTTTGTAGGGCTCTGGCAGTTCTCACCCAGTTCCTCCTTGCACAAAGAGGCAGATACCAATCCTGCTTATGGGTAGGGACCTTCTTTGGCCCTATCTAGCTCTCCTAGAGTAACTGCCTGTGTCCTGGAATCTCCTCCATGCTCTTGAGAGACTGTGCTGGGAGACACAGCAAACCTTCTGGCAATGGCACGTGTTGATGTGCCATCCTGAAGGAGTTGGAGTGCCTGTGCAACCTCTATAGGGTCCAGGTATCCCCTCATGCTACTGTAGCCCCGCCCGCTGGGGAGTGGCAAAGTGAACACATATCCTCCTCACTTCTGTTGAGATTGCAAGAGTCTCCTAAATGAGCAAGGCCTTTCTAGTCTTCTCCGGCAATGGTATCCTTAGTCATCTCAGGGAAAGTATTTGTAATCCACGGTAAAGGTGATGATCAGTTGTTATCCACCATAAGAGTCAGTGCTGTATTTTGGCCTAGGCCAACAAGGCCCAGGCCTAGGGCGGCACTTTGTAGGGGGGGGCAACAAAAAAGCCACCCCCCTCCACCTGAGACTCTTTTGGCCACTGGTTGCTAGAGCCCTCTCTCCCACCTCCTTTCTCTCACCTCTCTCACACCCCCTCTCTTTCTCTCTCCCCCTCTCTCTCACTCCCTCCCTCACCCACCCCCTCTCTCTCTCTCATCCCCCCTCACCCACCCCACTCTCTCTCTCTCCCACCCTCTCTTACCCCCCCCCCCTCGTGAGATCTCAGGGGTTCATGCTGGGACTTGGAGTCCTTCAATTTTGGACGGAATCACATCCCTTATAAAAGGAAGGAGTCGGGCAAATTTACATAGGAGTCGGAAGGGGGAGGGGGGGCGCCCAATTTTAGTCTTGCCTAGGGCAGCACAAAACCAAAATACACCACTGATAAGAGTAACAATTAACTGTAATCCAAACTAGAAGGGAAGATAGGTTCCTGTTCTCAAACAACTGGTACCCAATCTAAGAAACTGGAAAGGCGGGGTGAGGCCTCCTAATCTGGCACGCACTATTCAGCACTGCAGCAACCGGTGTATAACTAATGCAAGCCCACCCTGGCTCGGTCCAATAATTGCAGTATATACTTTACATTGGATCTCTCTCACCCAATGTGATGAACTCCGCGTCCCGCGGTCCACACTGGCAATGCCCCGTTCTCCTCAGAAGCACTCGCAGTCTCTCTGAGGGTCTCTCCACCTGGTCTGCCACCGAGTTCCGTCCGCATTCCACTCTCTCTCTCTCCGGTGTCTTTCCAGTAAGCCTCCGGCCTATCTTTCTCTGTGCTCCACAGCAGCTCTTCCCCTCTTCACAGCGCGCTGTCCTCAAGGCAAGAGACCGAATCTTGGCCCCGCCCCTTCTTATAGACACTCCCATCTGCCCTTGCAAGTCCCAATGCTCCCTGGGAGGATAGTCCAATCAAACAGATCATACACATTCTTCACTCCTCCCAGGACTACATCTCCCTTAATTCCACAGTCTGTTGCCTTGCAGAAACTTTATTAGTAGGAACAGAACAACCCTGAAAAACTCCAGACGGAATCTGCGACCAGGCTACACTACCAGTAGTGACACTGAACCTAGCCAGATGCAAAACTAGTGATAAACAGTCAAAAAAGATGAGTAGGGAAAAAAATGTATTTGGCCTCCACCTGTAAAACCATTCCTGTTTTGGAGGTCTCCTAATTGTTTCCCATCTAGTGCACCTGTTAGATTCATTAACGCCAAAGCAGCTGAAACTCATTAACAGCCCCCTCTGCTACTTAATTGACTAGATCAATATCCCAGGGGTTTAATTGACTTGATGCTATAATCTGATTAAAAAGTGTTCCTTTAATTTTTTGAGCAGTGCGTATATGTGCGTATACAGTATATATGTCCAAATATACACATATACCCACACTTCTGGATTATGCTGACAAATGAATACAAAATACAATTGACAAGTGAATAAAAGAAAATGAAAAGGAATAAAAGAAAATGACAAAAGGAAATATTTGGGGTTGCTGCTCCTTGAAAGGGGGTGGTGCCTTTAAATCATGTGCATGTGTTTAAAGAGCGCTCCCAAAGTTAAATCCTGGTGTTGATATCAATATTCATAAACCAATTTCATGAACTTATTATTATATTCAATATATCAAAAGTCCAAACAAAAGTCCATCATTAGCAGTGATCTTCTTAATAAAATATCCCCCCGTGGGAAGGACGAAACGCGTCAGTGACCACGGGTGGTGACGTCAGTTTCGGCCGGCGACATGCACATTGCGGCACACGTCCAGTTTCTGCTTTTATGCCTGTAACCATTTGTACTATGTGAGTGGATACATGTTGTTTTTTTACCATGTTTGAATAAAACCGAATTTCGCTTTATATTTTCCCTTTCCTTTGCCATTTATTATCATACATGAGCATACCTGCATCTGCAACTTAGGAACCACGTTGAAGCCCAGCATACAAAGCCCAGCATCTGAGATATTTACAAAGGGCAAAAGACTTCTGTCATAGGGTCTATGGCAGCTGGTGAGTGAGCAAGCACATAGGAGGGGAGCACAGATTGCACCAATTTATGTTTACAGCACTTGGCACTTTAGTCACGATGGATGTTTAATATTTTAAACGCGGTGTCTACCTCTGACGTCATGTGACATGTTTCGGAGCATGCTCAGTAGATAGCACTCCTTTTTCAAGCTCCCTTACAGTCAGCTCTGCAGGACCTCTGGGTTCAGCTTCTCTCTGACTCTCAGGCCCTCAGGTCGACCACCTGAGGCCACATGACAGCTTCTACAGAAGAGGGGCAGCAGCCCCTCCATCTGTGACCCCGCTCTCCAGCTAAAAGACCCCAAGCACATGTGCCCCTGGCATTTATACAGTATCCCAGCATGCCCTGAAGCAGTTTCCTCTGTTAATCACCAGGACTGTAACAATGCCTGTGCCTGTCCTCCCACTGTCCTATATGCCTCCCTATTGGATATTCAAAATTGTGGTTTCGGGGTTGTGAGTTGTGGACCTATGTTGGGATACCTGTGTGTATATGTGTATCTACATGTATAAAGTAAGTACAGTATTCACCGTCTGAAACAAAATAGCATACATAGAGAAGTGTTCTGCATAGAACGCAGAAGAAAGTTGGTTATGTAGAGGGCAAATGTAACACAACGGGACACATGAATATGTGATAATAGGTCAAAATTTATTAATATTGTGTGCGATACACTACTAGGCAGTACAAATAACAAGTATTCAACGATAAACAGAAAACAAGACAAAGAAACATGTAACAATGGTACAAGAACCGGCCAGGGCAAAAAAAAAGATTGTCACTTATCAGGGAGAAAAAAATGGGTGGGGGGTGAAGGAAGTTCACATGGAGTATTTCTGGGTATGAGCGTGTTCCTCTCACATAAATATGTGTATCCTGATAAGTTCCTTGTGGAAGCTCGGGTGCATCTTGAAGGAGCGATGTCGCTCTGTGTATAGTGCAGAGGTACAGGTCTAGTCAAGAAAGGATTTACTGGAGAGGATCTGGATCCGGATAGGGAGTATGCTGGAGGGATGGTTAATCCAAGTGCATATTCCTCTGCATTACCAACTGGGACTGTGCTATATGTGGCGCTTGTGTGTCCTGGTATGTGGGGAATGCCTAGAGGGTGTATGCTTGGAGCGCGGTAGTGGTAGGCAGCTGAATGACTGGTGTCTGTGCACTCGACCTATGTGTAGTTACAGGGTACCTGGGGGACTTTACGTGGTACAAAGGTCATACTGGAGGTATGAATATACTCAGTTTGTGTGTACCTGTCAGCCGTTGGCTATATCTTCGCCCCGCAAAAAGTACCTGTTCTGCCAAGTTCCCGTGCTTGTCAGCTGCTGCACGTCCGCCGCTTCCCCTCCTATCCTCTCCATCTGCGTTCTTCCGTCTTGGATGCCTTGGTCAGCTCGTTCCTTCTCCTTGCATCTGCCATCCACTACAAGGAGTGTAGTGTACGCATCGCTATACGTCAACGCATTTCGTTGGGCGTGGTGTAGCTTCGCCTGGATGTTCATTAGCTCGACAGCTGGTCCCTTTTTAAATAGTCTTCACAGCTGAGCGGGCTCGAGGGTAATCAGTTAGAATGGGAGATTTCTGTGATGGTTTTGTTCAATTAATACTTGTCTAGATGTCTAGAAATTAATACTTGTCAAAATGTCTAGAAATTTTGGCAGATAGGGGTTAAAATGTTCATAATATTCAGAGATGACCATAGGTGGGTCCCTCTTAAGGTGGCAAAGGGTTGGAAAAGGGACCTGTACCTCTGCACTATACACAGAGCGACATCGATCCTTCAAGATGCACCCGAGCTTCCACAAGGAACTCATCCACAAGGATACACATATTTATGTGAGAGGAACACGCTCATACCCAGAAATACTCCATGTGAACTTCCTGTTTATCGTTGAATACTTGTTATTTGTACTGTCTAGTAATGCCTCCCTATTGGACCAGTGTGAAACATTTTCAGACAATCTGAGCTGCACTTGAGCACCATGAGTAGACCCTACCAATGGATCCTGCTCTCTGGTAGGCAGAGAGCAAAATAATTTATCTGGCAATTTCTCTGGTAAGCAGAAAAACCCAAAAACGATATTCTCTCTTCTGGCACCTACATAGGAGGGTGCTACATCCACCCCCGTCAAACTGAGCCATGTCCTCATTGGCTCTGGGCATCCGCCCCTACAAAAATACCTGTGCAAAAATTTACAAGGAGTATCCCACAAACTTGGAAAAGGGGCAAAAGGAAGTAACATGTACAGGGCCATGGGGCATACCCCATATGTGGCCAGTAAGCACAATAAGTTACGTAGAAAAAATATAGGCATCTGCTGTACAAGAATGTACAAATTTACATGGAAATATCCACCAAGTGCATTATATCAATGAACCGCCTGCCAAACAAACATGAAAAGATGAAACATCCTGACTAACTATACTAAAAATATCATTGGTACACATATACACAAAGTAGGCAATCTCTCAAAAAGGCATGAAGATCCCCTGCAAGCCTGCAAGGA
The DNA here is from genome assembly GCF_965119305.1 of Pelophylax lessonae. Taxonomy (NCBI): domain Eukaryota; kingdom Metazoa; phylum Chordata; class Amphibia; order Anura; family Ranidae; genus Pelophylax; species Pelophylax lessonae. Next base: position 15,335,578 of record NC_138779.1, on the reverse strand, counting down.
AAAGGTGAGCATGTAGTAAATTTGCATTCTATATATTCAGTGAGACTGTCCTCTCTGCAGAGGCGACCTTCTCATCTGAAGAATCTCTACCACTAGCATTTATGTTGAGACAGCTGAAACATCCAGCCCCCTATAGGCACGCTTGACTCGTCATCCTGTTGTGTTCCTGTAATAGACAAACAGAACAAACTGCCAATCTAACTAAGTAAGCATTTTCAGTGCCTGTCCCATTTGGGAACCACATGACTAGCAATAGGCAAAGTCCCTCTCAATTACCAGGGCGCTGAAAGACCCAAAAACTATACTCTCTCTTCTAGCACCTACCTAGGAGGGTGCTACATATACTTATCCATCATGCCATGCCATCAGGGAGGGGTGTGATTGGCCTTAAACTTATTCTGCAGCAGGACAACCACCCCAAACATACAGCCAATGTCATTAAGAGCTATCTTCAGTGTAAAGAAGAACAAGGCGTCCTTGAACTGATGGTTTGGCCCCCGCAGAGCCCCCATCTTAATATTATAAAGTCTAACATGAACCTTCAGGGCCCCGGTGCAAGAAACCATAAAGGGGCCCCCTGACCCTCCACAGTGATGGAACGTCAGGGCCCAGTCACAAGTGTGACCTCTGCAACCCTGGTAGTTCTGCCATTGGTGTCAGTAGCTTTTTTATTTTTTTACCATTTGATTTTATTCATTTTTTTACAGTTTAATTTTTTCCAATCTTTAGGAGCCCCATTGGGGATCTTTTGTGAGATATCAGGGGTCTAAACAGACCTCTGATGTTTCACTTTTGAGACAGAGAAAGGAGATTGAGAACACAGCCTTCAATCTCCTTCTCTGCAGCGTCAGCAGCACAGAATAAATGGACAGGAATATCTCTGTAAAGAGCTTCCCGTTCATTCACAAACTAAATTGAACAATCAATTTACTATGCTTCAGTTATGAATGAATGAGTCGACACGGTCCATAAAGACATGGATGAGCGAGTTTGGGGTGGAGGAACTTGACTGGCCTGCACAGAGTCCTGACCTCAACCCGATAGAAGCGGAGAATGGTCAAACAGTCCCATAGACACACTCCTAAACCTTGTGGACAGCCTTCCCAGAAGAGTTGAAGCTGTTATAGCTGCAAAGGGTGGGCTAATTCAATATTGAACCCTACGGACTAAGACTGGGATGCCATTAAAGTTCATGTGCGTGTAAAGGCAGGCGTCCCAATACTTTTGGTAATATAGTGTAATATATATATATAAGTATATAAATATAAGTAAATTTTACTTAAGCAACTTTTAATGCTTAAAAGAGTTTAATTGAAAGTTTCACTTTGGTAAAACTTTTTTCCTTATCCCTTTTGGCTACTTTGAAAAAACGCAATTTTTGATGTGTAATCTGGTTATTAATAAATTTTAGTAATGAACATAAGTGTTCAAAGAAAAACACTTTGTGCGTTCATTACTGGGTTGTGGATACATCATGTTCTCGCAGTCTGTTCTTGTAGTTTGCAACAAAATCTATCCCTCCGGATCCCGAGATCTCCACACATGGTAATTCAGCTTTTTCTAGGGACCGTAGTTAGAGAAATTGAAAAAGAGAACACGTTGAAGCATAGGGAAAGTGTAGAATATTTGAAACATGGGGGAAACTGGGTCAAAATACTTTTTCTTGGTGGGGTTAAGCCCTAGATACTCCGTAGACGATAAGTAGACGGTACATTGCGTCAAATCATGGGTGTAGCAAAATTGCAACAGTGGGAGGGGCTTAGAATTTGAGTCTACTTTTAGATGAACTTCAATAACATAGTTGGTGACTACTTGGCAACCAGCAACTGTAGTACAAATAAAAAATGTGGTGGTAAACAGGAAGCCATATACAACCCAGCATACAGAGTGCAGTGGTCAGGAGCATTAAATACACAGCACAGTGTATATTGTGTAGGGGTTAGGAGTGTATAACATGCGGAGCACAGAGGTCAGGAGTGTATAATGCAAGGAGCATAGGGGTGCAGTGGTTGGTGTACAAAATGCAGGCATCAGCGGTATGTAACACAGAACTTAGCAGTCAGGAAAAGTGTAGTTCACAGGTCAGTGAACAGGGTACAAATAAAAAAAAACAAATAGCCTCCCTCCTCAAGCCAAAATTCTCCCCTTAGTAAAGATCCTTCTCTCCTCCACAGATTTCCACCAGTACAAACTCCCCCAGTACAGCTCTCCCCCAGTACAGACTCCCCCAGTACAGATTTCCACTCAAGTATTGATCTCCCCTTAGTACAGCTCTCCCCCCAGCACAGATCTCTCACAGTACAGCTCTCCCCCAATACAGATCTCTCCCCGTACAGCTCTCCCCCAGTACAGATCCCTCCCAGTACAGATCCCTCCCAGTACATATCTCTCCCAGTACAGCTCTCCCCCAGTACAGATCCCTCCCAGTACAGATCCCTCCCAGTACATATCTCTCCCAGTGTAGCTCTCCCCCAGTACAGATCCCTCCCAGTACAGATCCCTCCCAGTACATATCTCACCCAGTGCAGCTCTCCCCCAGTACAGACTCCCCCAGTACAGATTTCCACTCAAGTATAGATATCCCCTTAGTACAGCTCTCCCCCCCAGCACAGATCTCTTGCAGTACAGCTCTCCCCCAATACAGATTTCTCCCAATACAGATCTCTCCCAATACAGATCTCTTCCAGTACAGATCCCTCCCAGTACAGATCTCTCCCAGTACAGATCCCTCCCAGTACATATCTCTCCCAGTACAGCTCTCCCCCAGTACAGATTTCCACTCAAGTATAGATTTCCCCCTAGTACAACTCTCCCCCCAGCACAGATCTCTTGAAGTACAGCTCTCCCCCAATACATATCTCTCCCAGTACAGCTCTCTCCCAGTACAACTCTCCCCCAGTACAGCTCTCCCCCAGTACAGCTCTCCCCCAGTACAGCTCTTCCCCAATACAGATCTCTCCCAGTACAGCTCTCCCCCAGTACAGATCCCTCCCAGTACAGATTCCTCCCAGTACATATCTCTCCCAGTACAACTCTCTCCCAGTACAGATTTCCCCAGTACAGATTTCCACTCAAGTATAGATCTCTCCTTAGTACAGCCCTCCCCCCAACACAGATCTCTCGCAGTACAGATCTCCCCAAATACAGCTCTCTCCCAGTACAGCTCTCTCCCAGTACAGCTCTCCCCCAGTACAGCTCTCCCCCAGTACAGATCCCTCCCAGTACAGATCCTTCCCAGTACAGCTCTCCCCCAGTACAGACTCCCCCAGTACAGATTTCCACTCAAGTATAGATCTCCCCTTAGTACAGCTCTCCCCCAGTACAGCTCTCTCCCAGTACAGCTCTCTCCCAGTACAGCTCTCCCCCAGTACAGCTCTCCCCCAGTACAGATCCCTCCCAGTACAGATCCTTCCCAGTACAGATCTCTCCCAGTACAGATCTCTCCCAGTACAGCTCTCCCCCAGTACAGCTCTCCCCCAGTACAGCTCTCCCCCGGTACTGATCCATCCCCAGTATAGATTTCTCCCAGTACAGATCTCTTCCAGTACAGATTCCCCCCCCCCCCCTCCCCAGTACAGATCTTCACTCAAGTGCAGATCTCCCCTTAGTACAGATCCCCCCAACCAAAACAGCTGTCCCCTCTTATTGAAATCAACAAGACCAGGCAGTTCAGAGTGAGGGTCATGTGACTGGAGCCTTCCTTGCTCTGAACTGCTGCTGCCTCTATCTGAGGTTTAACAGATGGCAGAAGCAGTAGGAACCCAGGGCACCCTGCCAGGTGCTATGGAACATGTCCATTGTCCTCCATGTCTTTATGGACCTTGCTTTTGGTACTGGTCCAAATCATTTGGTGTAGGGGGGATTATGGTATGGGGTTGTTTTTTAGGGGTTGGGTTTGGCCCCTTAGTTCCAGTGAAGGGAACTCTTAAGGCGTCAGCATACCAAGACATTTTGGACAATTTCATGCTCCCAACATTGTGAGAACAGTTTGGGGATGGCCCCTTCCTGTTCCAACATGACTGCGCATCAGTGCACAAAGCAAGGTCCTTTAAGACATGGATGAGCGATTTTGGGGTAGAGGAACTTGACTGGCCTGCACAGAGTCCTGACCTTAACCCCAAAGAACACCTTTGGGATGAATTAGAGCGGAGAACGTGAGCCAGGCCTTCACGTCCAACATCAGCGCCTGACCTCACAAATGCACTTCTGGAAGAATGGTCAAACATTCCCATAGACACTCCTAAACCTTGTGGACAGCCTTCCCAGGAGAGTTGAAGCTGTTATAGCTGCAAAGGGGTGGCCAACTCAATATTGAATCCTACGGACTAAGACTGGGATGCCATTAAAGTTCATGTGTGTGTAAAGGCAGGTGTCCCAATACTTTTGGTAATTTTACTTTTGGTTAAAAGTAAAAATTTGGCCCAAGCAGCTCAATAAGTTTAAATAATAATAAAAAAAAAAACGTTTTTCCTTATTCCTTTTGGCTACTTTGAAAAATGCAATTTTTGATGTGCAATCTGGTTTTTATTACAGTTTAGTAATGAACATAAGTATTCAAAGAAAAACACCTTGTGCGTTCATTACTTGGCGTGGATTGTGGATACATCATGTTCTCGCAGTCTGTTCTTGTAGTTTGCAACAAAATCTATCCCTCCTGGATCCCGACATCTAGATTAGAGCAGAGAATGTGAGCCAGGCCTTCTTGTCCAACATCAGTGCCTGACCTCACAAATGTGCTTCAGGAAAAATGGTCAAACATTCCCATAGACACTCCTAAACCTTGTGGACAGCCTTCCCAGAAGAGTTGAAGCTGTTATAGCTGCAAAGGGTGGGCCAATTCAATATTGAACCCTACGGACTAAGACTGGGATGCCATTAAAGTTCATGTGCGTGTAAAGGCAGGCGTCCCAATACTTTTGGCAATATAGTAGAGTTACATAGTGAGGTTGAAAAAAGAAATCAGTCCATCCAGTTCAACCTATGATGTGTGTGTGTGTTTGCTGTTAACCGTACATTGTATACCCCTGTATGTTGTACGTTGTATACCCCTGTATGTTGTACATTGTATACCCCTGTATGTTGTACATTGTATACCCCTGTATGTTGTACATTGTATACCCCTGTATGTTGTACATTGTATATCCCTGTATGTTGTACATTGTATACCCCTGTATTTTGTGGTCGTTAAGGTGCCCATCTAATAGTTTTTTTAAACTATCGATGCTCCTCTCTGATACCACTGCTTGTGGAAGAGAATTCCACATCCTTACCGCTCTGACAGTATAGACCCCCTTTATGCAGTTTAAGTTTAAACCTCTTCTCTTCTAATTTTAGTGAATGTCTGTGAGTCCTTTTATATTCCCTTTCGCTGAAAAGTTTGTTCCCTATGCTGGGGTCACCAGTATGATATTTGTACATTGATATCATATCCCCTCTCAAGCGTCTCTTCTTCAGAGAGAATAAGTTCGATGCTTCCAGTCTTTCCTCAAAGCTGAGATCCTCCAGTCCCTTTATTAGCTTTGTTGCCCTTCTCTGGACTCTCTCCAGTTCCAGCACATCCGTCCCGAGAACCGGTGCCCAGAACTGGACAGCATACTCCAGATGTGGCCGGACCAGAGTCTTGTAGAGTGGGAGAATTATCGTTTTATCTCTGGAGTGAATCCCCTTTTTTAAACATGGCAATATTCTGTTGGCCTTGCTTGCAGCAGCTTGACATTGCATGCCATTGCTGAGCTTGTCGTTTACTAGGACCCTCAGGTTCTTTTCCATCTTAGATCTCAGAGTTGAAGCTGTTATGGCTGCAAAGGGTGGGCCAACTCAATATTGAACCCTAAGGACTAAGACTGGGATGCCATTAAAGTTAACCACTTGCCGACCGCCCACAGTATATTTACTGCCGCAGTCAGCCCCGTACAGGCAAAGCGACGTAGTACTACGTCGCTAGCCTGAGAGCCTCTAGGGGGCGAGTGTGCGCCTCCGGAGGCACGCTCCCGCCCCCGCTCATTCCCTAACATGTCCGTGTGTGTGACTGGCGGACCCGATGTCCGCCGGTTACTCGCGATCTCCCGGTGCAGAGGGAGAAAGGCAGGTGGCTAATGTAAACAAAGCCGTCTGTCATTCTCCCTGATCTAACTGCAGAGATCATACGATCCTGCTATGTAGGATCGTATCTCTCTGTGGTTACACCACTAGCCACACCCCTTTACATTTAGAAGCACGCCCCTAGGGACAAGAGATGTATAGTAACTAAGTAGAACTACTTCACTAATGTACTTAAGTACTGAAAGGCGGTATCTGTACTTTCCTGGAGTAGAATTTTTTTTCTCCTACTTCCACTTTTACTTCACTACATTTTTTCGTTGATTTCAATACTTCTACTCCGATATTTATTTATTTTTTGTGCTGCATAGTTACTCGTTACTATTATAAAAATTACCACTGCCAGAACAGTAGATGGCAGGTTTCACGAAGCTCAAAACATGTGTATTATCAGCACATACGAAAATAAAATCTACTGTATGTATAAATAAAAGCTGCATTTGAAATAATAAAAAACAACATGATGTTCAAACTTTTGACTTCTTTCTTTAATAACTACATAACACAGTACTTCTACTTCTACTTTCAGTACTTGAGAAGCAAATTTTTTAAAAAAAACTACTTGCAATACTTAAGTACAAAAAATGTTGAATACTTTAGTATTTCTACTCAAGTCACTTTTTGATCGAGCACTTCCACTTCTACTCAAGTCACTTTTTGATCGAGCACTTGTACTTTTACTCAAGTATGAGTTTCGAGTACTTTATACAACTCTGCTGGGGACACACTTAACCCCTGCATCACCAATAAAGTTAACCCCTTCCCTGCCAGTGTCATTTTTACAGTAACAGTGCATATGTATAGCACTGATTACTGTAGTAATGTCACTGGTACCCCCAAAAGTGTAAAAAATGTCAGTCAAGGGTCCAATCTGTCTGCCGCAATGTCGCAGTCCCGCAAAAAAAATCACCGATCACCGCCATTACTCATTAAAAAAAAAACAATAAAAATGACAAAAATCTTTCCCTTAGTTAGTAAAGCAATAACTTTTGCGAAAACCAATCAAAATATGCTTACTGCAATTTTTTTTACCAAACATATGTAGCAGAAAACAAATTGGCCTAAAATGTTAAAAAATTTTGATTTTTACATTTTTTGGGGGGGAATTTCATGTAAAAAAATGTGAAAAATATAGTTATTTTTTCAAAATAAAATTTTTTTGTTTATAGTGCAAAAAGTAAAAATTGCAGAGGTGATCAAATACCACCAAAAGAAAGCTCTGTTTGTGGGAAAAAAAGAACGTCAATTTCATTTGGGTACAGTGTCGCGCGACCGCGCAATTGTCCGTTAAAGTCACGCAGTGCCGAATCGCAAAATAGGGCCTGGTCTTTGGGCAGCCAAATCCTCCGGGGCTGAAGTGGTTAATATGCGTGTAAAGGGAGTCGTCCCAATACTTTTGGCAATATAGTAGAGTTGAAGCTGTTATTGCTGCAAAGGGAGGGCCAACTCAATATTGAACCCTACAGACTAAGACTGGGATGACATTAAAGTTCATGTGTGTGTAAAGAAAAACTAGAGCAACATGGACTTTAAAGGCACTAAAACAAATGAATACATTTTATTAATTAGATATACCATGAATTACAATACATACAGAAACACATATCATCATAATGTTAAAATCAAAGACAAGATATTTAAAATACCCGTAACCAAACCACATATGTCTAACCCTAATGGGGTCTAATGAGATTCCCCAAAGGTAGACCTTGCAAGTATGGCTTCACAATTGATTTGGAACAAGGTCCAAGCTCAACATGTTTCACGACGTGCGCTTCTTTAACCTCCCTGGCGGTATGATTCTTTTGGATTTTAGGTGCTGAAAGCGGTACCATTATTTTGCATGTAATTCTTGTGAATCAGCAGCCCAAACCAACTGTATACATTTATTATATATATATATGTATGTATACATATTATATATATATATATATATATATATATATATATATATATATATATATTATGTGACAGGAAGTCAGGTAAATCTGGGAATGTAGTCACTGAGAGGAGACACATTCCCACCTGCTTTGAAAGTTCACTGATACTATAGGGTGTTGGCTGCAGAGAGAGCCAGCAGGAAGTTGAAAACCATTCAGCTGTTCAGAATGAGGAGATCAAGGACTCTATAATTTGTCCAGAGAAAATCTATTGAGTGCTGCCTCCTGTCGCTGTGTGAGCTGGGAAGAGGAGGACAGACATACGTGTACCTCCCGACGCCGTGTGGGCATGGGAGAAGGACTGCTGCCGCCTGTCGCCGTGTGGGCTGGGAGAGGGGGACAGTCGGATGTGTGCCTCCCGACAAGCTGGTGAGCATGGGAGAAGACCCCCTACAGCGATGTGAAGCTAAGGAGGGTAACCACGAGTGAAGACGTCTCAAAGGTGAGAAGACAAAGTGTTCCATGTGAAGAGTGTGAAGAGTAAAGGGACCTGTTAAATGAACTGTGTTCAATGTGAAGAATCTGAAGAGTAAAGGATCCTGTTATAAATGAACATGTGTTGATGTGAAAGAAACAAAGGGACATGTTCAATGGACAATGTTTGTGCTGTGTGAAAAGCAAACAAATGGACATTTGAGTGTCTGCTGTAGGATCAGCAGTGTCGGCCCAACAGTAGGTTGGAAAGACTTCTTAGGTAGGTTCCAGCGTGAGAAGGTAGCCGCCCACAGAGGCAAGGATTTATTTTGTCTTTTATTTTATTTTGGCTGTTTTGACGCTTGCAATTGTGTGAAGTAAATTGCATGAATAAATCAGTCTTGTTTTCAACCTCTGCTCGGCTATCTCTCTGTGAAAACGCACCCCCAAAGGGGTCATCCACACCCGCCACCGAGCTAATCCCTCACAATATATATAATGTATACAGTTGGTTTGGGCTGCTCATTCACAAGAATTACGTATATATATATATATATATATATATACATATATATATATATATATATACTGTATATATATTATGTATATGTATATATATATATATATATATATATACATATACACACACGTGTATATATATATGTATATGTATATATATATATATATATATATATATATATATATATATATACATATACATATATATACTGTATATATATTATGTATATGTATATATATATATATATATATATATATATATACATACATATATATACTGTATATATGTATATGTATATATATATATATATACTGTATATATATATATATATATATATATATATATATATACACATATATTTACATAAAAAGTACAGTAAAACTGCAGGAAAGGGCACTGGGGGGCAATGTAATGTGATTTTATTTTATTTTGAATGGTATCAGTGTGTTTGGTGTGTTTTACATTTGAATTTGCCGCCGGTTCCACCCCCCCGGCGGACGTCACGTCGCCGGAGACGGAAGCCGGGGCTCGCAGACGATCGGGAGGAAGCTCCGCCGCCGCACACCGCCCGCAGACATCGCTGGATCCCGGAGAAAAGGTAAGTAAAACCTCTTACAGGATCCAGCGATCTTCCTAGCGGTACCCCGAGTGTGGCTCGGGGGGTTACCGCTTTTGGCTCTAAACTCTAACCCCGAGTCACGCTCGGGAATACCGCTAGGAAGGTTAAAGTTCGTGTGCGTGAAAAGGGAGTTGTCCCAATACTTTTGACAATATATTGTATGTATTTCCTATGCTCACCAGCTCCATATAGTGGTCATAATGCAGTATTTTACTACTGCCCGTAATAAAAGAACACGTTCAGAAGGTAAAATAGACTAAAGAACATTTGTTTTTGCCCAATTCGCACAGAACGAATGTACATGCACATGGATGAATAGCTATGGAATTGTTTTTTTTTTTTCATAAATAGACCCCATAGTGTTTTTATTTGAGAGGGAGTAGGGTAGTGGGATCTTGCATTTTCAACCCTTAACCCCAACTCACAAATATTGGTAAGACCTTCAACCTTCCTTGCCTGAGCCCATGTGATGTCAAGCAGAGTTTTTCTTCAAGAGAAGCCCTCAGCAGGTTGAATAATGCACTCTCTTTCTCTCCGGCGTTTAACCTCTTGCCACCAAAGGGAAGCGCTTTGTTATTCATAAGGAAAATATATGGTTATTCTATAAGCTAGACTGCCATTTGTTGTTCCTCGATGGCTCCCAGTAGTACTTAGCGGGGAAAGAATGCCATTCCGCTGATCTGATCCTTCATTTTTCCATGGTGCGCCTTGATTTAGCATATCATTTGTTGGAGGGATGCCGTGACCTTCCCCGGGATACGTCCCGATCCGGAGAGAGGCATATTTCTCAGGCGGAGGAATTCTGTCTGATGTTCTGCCGCCTGCTTTTCTCTTCCAATTATTTTTTTTCCTCCTGGTTAATGAAAGTAGAACATCTTCCGTCTTTAAGGCTCCGTTCACATCTGGGCGTAGGAGAAACGCCTGTTTCTGCAAAAACGCGCTAAAACACATTACTTTTAAATGGCACCCCAAATGCAGGTAGCAGTCTCGCAATTTTGATGCACATTTCTCTGCTCCACAAAAAGTGGAAAAAAAAAACTAGAAATAACAAAAAGAAGAAATAACTGCGCTTAGTGCAAACACAATAAAATGAATAGCTCAAGGGTGTAACTAGAACCTTCAGAGACCCAGTGCAAGAAACCATAAATGTCCCCTCTGACCACCTGGGCCCTTCTCTCTGAGCTCAGAGACATTCCCACTGATCCCGAGGCCCTTCTCTCTGAGCTCAGAGACATTCCCACTGATCCCGGAGCCCTTCTCTCTGAGCTCAGAGACATTCCCACTGATCCCGGAGCCCTTCTCTCTGAGCTCAGAGACATTCCCACTGATCCCGGAGCCCTTCTCTCTGAGCTCAGAGACATTCCCACTCAGTGGCGGCTGGTGCTCAAAATTTTTTTGGGGGGGGGGCGCAAACAGAAAAATTTAATAGGCATTGCTTTGCAGCAAAAAACGCTGTAAAAAATTGCGTGACTTTGAGGTCGCAAAAGTGTGAAAGGGGCCTTCAGTAAATAAGGTATAGTGTGCCCCCTTTCAATGCAGAGAGACCAGCGTGCCCCCTTTCAATGCAGAGAGACCAGCGTGCCCCCTTTCAATGCAGAGTAACCAGCGTGCCCCCTTTCAATGCAGAGAGACAAGCGTGCCCCCTTTTAATGCAGAGAGACCAGCGTGCCCCTTTCAATGCAGTGACCAGCATGCCCCCTTTCAATGCAGAAAGACCAGCATGCCCCCTTTCAATGCAGAGAGACCAGCGTGCCCCCTTTCAATGCAGAGAGACCAGCGTGCCCCCTTTCAATGCACAGTGACCAGCGTGCCCCCTTTCAATGCACAGTGACCAGTGTGCCCCCTTTCAATGCACAGTGACCAGCATGCCCCCTTTCAATCTAGTGACCAGCGTACATGCCCCCTTTTCAATGCAGTGACCAGCGTACATGCCCCCTTTCAATGCAGTGACCGGCGTACATGCCCCCTTTCAATGCAGTGACCAGCGTACATGCCCCCAATGCAGTGACCAGCATGCATGCCCCCAATGCAGAGATCAGCGTGCGTGCCTCCTTCAATGCAGTGACCAGCATACATGCCCCCAATGCAGTGACCAGCGTACATGCCCCCTTCAATGCAGTGACCAGCGTACATACCCCCTTTAATGCAGTGACCAGCGTACATGCCCCCAATGCAGTGACCAGCATACATGCCCCCAATGCAGAGATCAGCCAGCGTGCCCCCTTCAATGCAGTCACCAGCGTACATGCCCCCAATACAGTGACCAGCATACATGCCCCCAATGCAGAGATCAGCGTGCATGCCCCCAATGCAGTGACCAGCATACATGCCCCCAATGCAGAGATCAGCGTGTGTGCCCCCTTCAATGCAGTGACCAGCATACATGCCCCCAATGCAGAGATCAGAGTGTGTGCCCCCTTCAATGCCAGCATACATGCCCCCAATGCAGAGATCAGCGTGCGTGCCCCCTTCAATGCAGTGACCAGCATACATGCCCCCAATGCAGAGATCAGCGTACGTGTCCCCAATGCAGTGACTAGCATACATGCCCCCAATGCAGAGATCAGCGTGCATGCCCCCAATGCAGTGACCAGCATACATGCCCCCAATGCAGAGATCAGCGTACATTCCCCCAATGCAGGGATCAGCATACATTCCCCCAATTCAGAGATCAGCGTGCGTGCCCCCTTACTTACCTGGAGCAGCAGCGGCGGCGGCTTCTCATCAGTCCCGGCGGCGCGTCTCCTCCAGTCCTCCCACTCCCGCCTCCTCCTCGGCCAATGGCATGGGGTTTGCCTTGCGGCCAATCAGGAAGCGTGTATCGGACGCGCTTCCTTATTGGCCAGGAGGAGGATCGGTGTGGCAATAGTGAATTTTCAATCGCTATTGTCACACAATGGGTGGGCTCGGGGCACACTGCTCTACCCTTTGCATCACCCTATTAGAGCCTCTGGCTCTAATCAGGTGATTTAAAAAAAAAAAAACCCCATTAAGCTCCATGCGTCCGGCGCCCCTGCATGCAGATTAGCGGGCCGGACGCATGGATGGGGGGGCGGCGCCCCTGCGCCCTCAATAGACCGGCCACCACTGGTCCCACTGATCCCGGGGTCCTTCTCTCTGAGCTCAGAGACAATCTCACTGATCCCGGGGCCCTTCTCTCTGAGCTCAGAGACATTCCCACCGATCCCAGGGCCCTTCTCTCTGAGCTCACAGACATTCCCTCTGATCCCGGGCCCTTCTCTCTAAGCTCAGAGACATTCCCACTGATACAGGGGCCCTTCTCTCTGAGCTCAGAGACAATCCCACTGATCCCGGGGGCCCTTCTCTCTGAGCTCAGAGACAGTCCCACTGATCCCGGGGCCCTTCTCTCTGAGCTCAGAGACAGTCCCACTGATCCCGGGGCCCTTCTCTCTGAGCTCAGAGACATTCCCACTGATCCCGGGGCTCTTCTCTCTGAGCTAAGAGACATTCGCACTGATCCCGGGGCCCTTCTCTCTGAGCTCAGAGACATTCCCACTGATCCCGGGGCACCTTCTCTCTGAGCTCACAGACAATCCCACTGATCCCGGGGCCCTTTACTCTTAAAGCGTATTTCCACCCCCCCTCACAAAAAATTAAAATTCAGCAGCTACAAGCAGGGCCGCTGTTAGAAATCATGGGGCCCAATACAGCCCTCCCAACCCCCCTCCCCCTTCTACACCCCACCTAACCCCCTGGGGCACAGTGGAAAAGCAGCGCTGACTTTATCTGCCTACACCTTAAAAAATGAAAAAAAAAAGTCCCTCCTCTGCTCCCACCTTCAGGGCCCCTCCTGATGGGGCCCAGGGAAATGTAATTGCAGCCCTGGTAAACAAGTAGGAGGGGGGGTGTGGACTAGTAAAATCCATGTATTTATTTAGGCACCCCCCTCCCCCTGTTTAGATGATGGGGCCTGGCCCCCCTGTTTCAATGATGGGGCCTGGGCCCCCCGTTTAGATGATGGGGCCAGCCTCCCCCGATTAGCTAATGGGGCCTGGGCCCAGTACAACAGGACTGGTTGTACTGCCTTATCAGCGGCCCTGGCTACAAATACTGCAGAACCCCGGTATTTAACATCAAAGGAATGACTTACTTTCTCAGTTAGGCGGTCAGCAAAACCAGCAAAAGTCACAAGCAAGTCGCATGACTTTGGGGAGGTAGCAGGGTGAACCAAGCCTTACAGTCCTACAGCGGGCCCCCTTCTTCCCATCTTGGGGCCCTCCACGGTGGCGGAAAACCAAGGCCCAGTCGCCAGTGCGACCTTTGCCACCTTGTTAGTTTCACCACTGTCAAGTGCTGAAAAAATGTGTCAAATATCTAAATCCAACTGCTGCACTCACAGATATCCGAATACTATAATATCCTAAAAGTTTGTGTAGCACCCTCCAAAGTAGGTGCTAGGTAAAGTATAGTGAGCCTTGACTGCTTATCAGCATGGCCATGATTTTCAGCTAGGTTTTCATGGTTCCTAGGTGTGGCTGTTGAGACTGGGGAGTCTCCCCACTGTGCTGAATGAGGGTTCTCATTGGGCAGTGGAGGAAACCCAGCCCATGGCACACTCAGGCTTGTATCTACCCCAGAAAGGCAGATTCTGCCGCACAGCATTCTGGGAGTGGGTATAAGTTTGAGGGGAGCACATGACGCAGGTCTTTGGCGGGAAGCAGAGTCCCAGGAGGGAGGGTACGGCTGTCTCTCCTCCTGACAGGAAGGATCGGCTTGCCTGAGTGGGTACAGGGCTGAGCTGAGCTCCAGAGAGGATCCGGTGTGCCGAGAACCAACGGAGCTGAGAGGGGACGAGTTTCAGGAAAGCATTCCTAGTCGTGAGTACTGCAAACTGCCCCTGGGGGTCTGCCTAGTGAGAGGGGACCACTCCGGAGAAGGTCAGAGGGATCCAGGAGCTAGCTAGCCGGTGCAGGAGCAAAGTAAAGGGGGTGCCAGTGTTGACCCTGAAAAGTAAAAGGGGGTGCCAGTGGTTGGGCCCTGAAGTGCAGCGTGTACAGTGTTAAGAGTTGCAGCAGCATTACAGGAGGCTACCTCAGTTGGGAAGGACTGGAGGGAGCAGCGTTGAAGACTTTTGGGCTAAACAGAGCGTCAGAAGTCAGTTTTCTATACAAAACAGCAAGTCAGTGATTTCAAGCGCCAGAAAATGTTGGTCGGCATCCAGCCAGCATCAAGTCAGCGCTGAAAGGCATTTTTTTCTCAAGTGTCCCAATTTGTACCTAGTTGAGCCAGAGGAGTATCCCACTCATACCCTTCTCCCATCCCCATATAAAATAAACAAACCAAAGATGCCGGACTGTTCATTGTCTCAGATCTCACACTTGGGCAATCAGCTTAAATGGGTTGTTGGTGTTACCAGTGACCATGGCAGACCCACATCAGGCCCAATGCCTGGAAATCCTGCTACATTTGCATACAAAATGTGTTGCTCTGTTGTACATACAAAAAATCCAAAAACTATTTTAAAAAGCACAAAGTCCACAAAACAGTCCCAAAGTTGTATTTTTATCTATGAACCACAAGTCATGAGAAGCCTCCACCAACCTCTGCGCTCCAACCACCACTGCATGGACATCCTTACCAGAGTCTGGGACCTCGTATGAAAGGAGGTCTTATATTGGTTTAAATGTCTCTAGGAAAAAGAAGGCTTATAGCAGGGCTTGACAAATTTGCCTGAAATCTAGGAGCCAGCCAAAAAAGTTAGGAGCCAGTTTTTTTTTTTTTTTTTTTTTAAACTAACAACCAAGCTTTATTTAAAAAAAAACTGATACTAAATTTACACATAAATACGACTAGAACCCCGCTCCCCTCTATAGGGCAATCGGATGGAAACAGACCGTCTGTCTGTTTCCATCCAATGCCATCTGATCCAATCCACGGGATGGATAGAAAATAGAACCACCATCCGTCTGTTTTTGGTGGACAGGATCAGATGGCGGCAGATTACCGCTCCATAGAGGAGACTGAAGGGTCCGATCAGGTCTGCCTGAAAAACTGACAAGCGGACCTGATCAGACAGCCCCTGTGAAAGGGGCCTTCGGCTGTGTGGCTGTGGCATGGCAGGGAGATGATAAAAAATTTTTATTTTTTTTCAATAATTGAAAAAAAAAAAAGAAAAATTATTATTATTATTATTATTATTTTTTAAATAATTTAAAAAATAAATAAATAATAACCACACTCCCTGTCCACTTACCTTTAAGCAAAGGTAAGTGGACAGGGAGATGAAACCTGAAAAAACTTCCATCTCATCTCCTCTTGGGAAGGAGATGGGCAGGCTTTGAGAACAGGTAAGGGAAACAGTCATTAGTGACTGCTTATCAAACTCCCGGCCACCACAAGAGGGCGCCAGTTCCCCGTTGGAAGCCTCTCTCATCTCACAGAAGAAGGCCGAAAAGCCGGGGCCTCAATTTTCGGACGGCGCGGTGGTCTGTGCACTCGGGGAGGAGGTGGGGGGTGGGGCACAAAAGGGACAGGACACCTCCTGCAGGGCACCCCAGGCGCCAGGTCACTAATTCTAGTCGCCAATGCTACCTGGCGCCCGGGGTTTGTCGAGTCCTGGCTTACAGCAGTATCCTTCATACTGGGATCGAAGGCCAACATCCACCAAATTGTCACCCCAGGCAGCGTTTCACACATAGAGAAGAAGGGGGAGACCTCATAGTGATGTATTTCCAATCAACATTTTTTAAAAACATCAATACAATCACAGGATAGAAACAAGCTAGATAATCACAGAAAAGCAACCTAACACGCCCGGGTGGGCACATTGACAACACCCCCTGGCTCTGCTCCTACGTGTATCATCCCATAGAATGTCATCAGAGGGTCACAAGGTACAGATCTACCCCTCAGTACATAATGGAAGAGAAGAATATAGCGGCACTTTCAGAGGATAAAAACTTCTTTTTCGAGAAGTTTAGGTTCTACCAAATTTCACATTTTCTTCATAAACAAAACCTAACCCACCCACTATCACACCCTATGAAAAGTGGTGCGGTCAAGCCATGGAGTAGAGGGGGGGGGGGGGTTTCAGTGATATACAACTCACATAGACTAAGACCCCCCTATATGTTAGCTTGGGAAAGACACCTAGCTCAGGATTGGGATCTAGAGGAATGGAATAAGAATTTGTTTATGGCCATCAAAGGCATTTTGAACATAGCCTTGGCTGAGGCTAACCTAAAAGTTATGATGAGATGGCACCTGGTTCCCGCAAGATTGTTTAAACTCTACCTCTCTTCCTCCCCATCCTGTTTCCGAGGCTGTGGACACATGGGAGACACGTTGCTGTAACGCTCCTGCGTTTTACGTATGATGTGGATTTTCAGCTGCAGAAATATTCCACTTCAGTAGTCATGTAGAGAAACGCTGAGACACCAATCCCAACTCTCAATGACTCATCATGTGTGGATGATCTCAATTCAGCAAGTAAATACACACACTCAATAAGATGTTTCCTAGAGTGACTTATGTATATAGTAACACAGTGATGATAGGCTGAAGAGACAGGTTGGGTAGAGATGGTAGATGACAGACACTTGAAAGGAAATGTTCTTGAAAGTAAGATAGTAGCAGATGGGATGCAGATAGGTTTAGCAATCATGTATGGTAGCAGATGACAGAGTAGCAGGTGGACATACAAGAGAGATCAACCCAGTGCAAGAACAGGTGGTAGTAGGCTCAAGAGCTAGCAATCTTAGATAATGCAGATGTAGTAATAGTCCTTAGTATGCAGAGCTAGATAGTGTAAGCTTTAGTATAAAGGTTATAGAGGTTTCCCCTGTGGGGTACTTATCACTAATAGCAATGTAGCAGAGGAGAGGTTCGGCAAGAGCGGATGATCCGGTAGCGGGATACAGGGATCAGCGCAGCGTGGTTCCGACAGCGAGGTATGCTTGCAAGCATGAGAGCTTCAAGACAGGTTAGCATCAAGGCACAAAGCAGTTTGAACGAACACATGTGAGTGAGAGCCGGCGATCTAAATAGCCATCCAGTCCGGCGCTCAGTGATGACAGCATCAGTCTTAAAGGTGTATGCGCACCTTACCAAAAGAGAATGGTGGGGCGCATACTCTTATGAAAGAGTAATTAGGGTACCCAAAGGTACCAGAACATTACAGTTGCATACATGGTGGGAAAGTCCCAAAATAAGAAGCTTCTGGAATAAAGTTTTTAACATGCTCCGAAAGATCTCGGGCCTATCTATCCCAAAATACCCTCATATTGCGCTGCTCATTTTCCCAATAGCCTCTGCCGCTAAAAGCCTACAACTACTCATTTTATTCATATTAATGGGAGCTAAACTGACCATCGCCAGCACTTCACTAGAGCTAAGAGGAAAATCCCCTGGATTATGGCCCTGGAGAAGATGGTTGGCAAGCGCTTAAACTTCTCTGAGAAGTTTGAGGCGACTTGGGAACCATGGGCAAAGTATATGAAAATACGGCTCTTCTTGTAGAGCCATCGGCTCACCATTTTCTGGTTATTTCCACCGTGGTCTCCTATCTATATCTCCTATCTGGAATCTTTCCACCTTTTTTCCTTCTTGTCTGCTCCTCACGTTCTCTATGACCCTTTTGCTCTCTCCACCTTCAATAACCCCGGAGGACTTAAGGTTTATATATTAAGAGCCATGTCAGGCTTCTTGGCTCTGACCCAGCCTCTGTTTTTATTATTCCTCTTGGTGTTATTGTTAATATCAATCCTATGCTTTTCTACAGTATTTGTGGTTACCTCTGTGCTACGGGGTTTTTATTCCGTTATTTGAAAGAATATGAGAGCAAAGCATGTTTCCCCACCATGACACAGTTTGATCCCAGCTGGGGTGTCAGGGGGTATTGGACAATACCAAAAAAGATAAGTGCTATACAGCACCCCCTTTTTCCTGCGCTCGGAACCTGGTCCTCAGGCTGCCTCAATCCCGGAACTCATGCTGATATTAGGCATCCATGATGGCTAGGCTTTGCTGCCCCTTACGACCAGGGCGGTCGACCAAACACTGAAAATACAAAGCAAAAAAGAGGGCGCACCAGCCTAGAATCTGACGCGTTTCGAGGCCGTGCCTCTTCCTCAGAGCCTCAGGCTCTGAGGAAGAGGCACGGCCTCGAAACGCATCAGCCCTCTGCTTCCAGTAAAGACGTTGATCCTCTGGCAGGAGGCAGGTGTATGGAATTGATGTGCCTGAATTTCACGATTGTTTGTGAGTAGCTGATTTTAATTTTTATCTAAATAGGCTCTGAGGAAGAGGCACGGCCTCGAAACGCGTCAGCCCTCTGCTTCCAGTAAAGACGTTGATCCTCTGGCAGGAGGCAGGTGTATGGAATTGATGTGCCTGAATTTCACGATTGTTTGTGAGTAGCTGATTTTAATTTTTATCTAAATAAACTCGCTGAGGATAATGCGCTAGGCTGGTGCGCCCTCTTTTTTGCTTTGTATTTTCAGGTATTGGACAATACCCATCACATGCTCAGTGTGCAGCACAGATGTTACTGAATACGCAAGTTTGTTACTGTGTTATATCAGTTGTATTCACCTTTATGGCTACCTTTACTCAGAGATGTATAGTAACTAAGTAGAACTACTTCACTACTGTACTTAAGTACTGAAAGGCGGTATCTGTACTTTCCTGGAGTAGAATTTTTTTCTCCTACTTCTACTTTTACTTCACTACATTTTTTCGATGATTTCAATACTTCTACTCCGATATTTTTTTTTTGTGCTGCATAGTTACTCGTTACAATTATAAAATTTACCACTGCCAGAACAGTAGATGGCAGGTTTCTACCTCGTCAATAAAGTCTGCTCTAGAGGAATCTGTCAAGGTCTTACATTGCCCTCCTGTTGGCAGCCATCTTGGACATATGCAGACTGCTGCTTCTTACAGACTCTGATTGCATCATCACTTCCTGCTGCCTGGGCATCGCACATTGATGTTGCACACCTGACTATATCTATCACATGTTGGGTTGCAATCCTTGCCCTTGTGTTTGTGCTCCAAGGTGCATCCCTGCTAGCAGTCTTCAATTCTCTGTGTTCCTCCGTGTATGATCTGGCTTTGCTGACGACTCTCCTGGCTCTCGACCCGTCACTGGCAGATGACCCGGTATCAGCAGACTACCCACTTCTGGACCCAACCCCCGGCTTGGATTACTACCCGCTCCTGGACTTGACCCCGGTTTGTTCCTGCTCTCTCTTCCTCGCTCTTGCTGTGCAATTATTGTTGTTTTCTCCAATAAATTGCTTTATTTTACCTGCATCCCCGTGTGGTCTGATTTCCTGGCACCCTGACAGAACCCTAGTTGAGAAACTCTGTAGGAGAACCCTAGTTTATAAAGTCTGCTCTAGAGGAACCTTCATTGAGAAAGTCTGCTCTAGGGGAAACCTAGTTGAGAAAGCCTGCTCTAGAGACACCCTAGTTGAGAAAGTCTGCTCTAGGGGAACCCTAGTTGAGAAAGTCTGCTCTCGAGGAACCCTAGTTTAGAAAGTCTGCTCTAGAGGAACCCTACGTGAGAAAGGCTAACCTAAACCCTCGCAAAATAAAAAAGCATACAAAATTAAAAGTCTGCTGTAGATGAACCCTTGTTGAGAAAATCTTCTCCAGAGGAACCCTCATTGAGAAGGTCTGCTCTAGAGAACCCCTGGTTAAGAAAGTCTGCTCTAGAGGAGCCCTCGTTGAGAAAGTTTGCTTTAGAGAAACCCTCATTGAAAAAATCTGCTCTAGAGGAACCCTTGCTGAGAAAGTCTGCTCTAGAGGAGCCCCAGTTAAGAAAGTCTGCTCTAGAGGAACCCTTGTTGAGAAAGTTTGCTTTAGAGGAACCCTCATTGAAAAAATTTGCTTTAGAAGAACCCTAGTTGAGAAAATCTGTTCTAGAGGAACCCTAGCTGAGAAAGTCTGCTCTAGGGGAAACCTAGTTGAGAAAGCCTGCTCTAGAGACACCCTAGTTGAGAAAGTCTGTTCTAGAGGAACCCTAGTTGAGAAAGTCTGCTCTAGGGGAACCCTAGTTGAGAAAGCCTGCTCTAGAGACACCCTAGTTGAGAAAGTCTGCTCTAGGGGAACCCTAGTTGAGAAAGCCTGCTCTCGAGGAACCCTAGTTTAGAAAGTCTGCTCTAGAGGAACCCTACGTGAGAAAGGCTAACCTAAACCCTCGCAAAATAAAAAAGCATACAAAATTAAAAGTCTGCTGTAGATGAACCCTTGTTGAGAAAATCTTCTCCAGAGGAACCCTCATTGAGAAGGTCTGCTCTAGAGAACCCCTGGTTAAGAAAGTCTGCTCTAGAGGAGCCCTCGTTGAGAAAGTTTGCTTTAGAGAAACCCTCATTGAAAAAATCTGCTCTAGAGGAACCCTTGCTGAGAAAGTCTGCTCTAGAGGAGCCCCAGTTAAGAAAGTCTGCTCTAGAGGAACCCTTGTTGAGAAAGTTTGCTTTAGAGGAACCCTCATTGAAAAAATTTGCTTTAGAAGAGCCCTAGTTGAGAAAATCTGTTCTAGAGGAACCCTAGCTGAGAAAGTCTGCTCTAGGGGAACCCTAGTTGAGAAAGTCTGTTCTAGAGGAACCCTAGTTGAGAAAGTCTGCTCTAGGGGAACCCTAGTTGAGAAAGTCTGCTCTCGAGGAACCCTAGTTTAGAAAGTCTGCTCTAGAGGAACCCTACGTGAGAAAGGCTAACCTAAACCCTCGCAAAATAAAAAAGCATACAAAATTAAAAGTCTGCTGTAGATGAACCCTTGTTGAGAAAACCTTCTCCAGAGGAACCCTCATTGAGAAGGTCTGCTCTAGAGAACCCCTGGTTAAGAAAGTCTGCTCTAGAGGAGCCCTCGTTGAGAAAGTTTGCTTTAGAGAAACCCTCATTGAAAAAATCTGCTCTAGAGGAACCCTTGCTGAGAAAGTCTGCTCTAGAGGAGCCCCAGTTAAGAAAGTCTGCTCTAGAGGAACCCTTGTTGAGAAAGTTTGCTTTAGAGGAACCCTCATTGAAAAAATTTGCTTTAGAAGAGCCCTAGTTGAGAAAATCTGTTCTAGAGGAACCCTAGCTGAGAAAGTCTGCTCTAGGGGAAACCTAGTTGAGAAAGCCTGCTCTAGAGACACCCTAGTTGAGAAAGTCTGTTCTAGAGGAACCCTAGTTGAGAAAGTCTGCTCTAGGGGAACCCTAGTTGAGAAAGTCTGTTCTAGAGGAACCCTAGTTGAGAAAGTCTGCTCTAGAGGAACCCTAGTTGAGAAAGCCTGCTCTAGAGAAACCCTAGTTGTGAAAGCCTACTATAGAGGAACCCTATTTGAGAAAGCCTGCTCTAGGGGAACCCTAGTTGAGTAAGTTTGTTTTAGAAGAACCCTAGTTAAGAAAGCCTGCTCTAGAGGAAACCTAGTTGAGAAAGCCTGCTCTAGAGGAACCCTAGTTGAGAAGGCCTGCTCTAGAGGAACCCTAGTTGAGAAAGCCTGCTCTAGAGGAACCCTAGTTGAGAAAGCCTGCTCTAGAGGAACCCTAGTTGAGAAAGTCTGCTCTAGAGGAACCCTAGTTGAGAAAGCCTGCTCTAGAGGAACCCTAGTTGAGAAAGCCTGCTCTAGAGGAACCCTACCTGAAAGGCTAACCTAAACCCTCACAAAATAAAAAAAGTATACAAAATAAAAATGTATATACATGATATAGTTAACCTTCTCTAACTTTATGCATTGTAAGTCTTTTCTGCCCACCACTGGTTTGACTAACGGAGGATCCCAGAGGGAGAATCGCAGTGCCCTCAATTCATTCTAGCCAGATGTGAGGGCAATGAAAAAAAAAAGGATAAAAATTAAAAAGTGAAAAAATATTATTTAAAAAAATAAATAAATAAATGTTGCGATCTCGCTTCCCTGGGTGGCGGTTTGTGCTCGGAAAGTTTTATACCGGAGGTTTTTCATAGTCCCTTCCCCCTCTCGGTGAAAACAAGTGACAAGCTGAGAGATGTATCATTTAGGAAACGTGTATGGTGCCAATTTCCACAGAGAATGTCACTGCTAGAGGGCAAAGCCCGGGGCCAGATCTCTTTACACAGCGCCCTGAGGGTTCAACTCAGATCTCGCAGCACGAGAAGGTATTAACATGGGAACTGTCCCCCGGGGACGCCGACTAAATATTGCCACTCTTCTCTGCCTAAACGCGTGAAATAATGTGATTTAGATGACCAGGTTTCTACTAGGTAAGCACATTTCATGCTGGACTCAAAAATACACACTGATGTTTTATTTATAGGGAAATATGTGTTCTCTTGTATAACACGGCCTTACCAAAGAGCACTCATGTGGGAAGAATAATTATCGGTAAAGCTGACCTGTCACCGGCCTGTGGCCGATAAAACTTTGGGATACATTTACAATGCAGTTTTAGCCAATATGAAGTAGTGAATGGTTTACTTTAAAGCGGTTGTATTCCGCTGGCCTTTTTTTTTTCCTGCAAGGTAAAGTCATAATAAGCTAGTATGCATATCATACTAGCACATTATGTGAAACTTACCTTAACTACTTGCCGACCGGCCACCGAAGTTATACTCCGGCAGGTCGG
Organism: Pelophylax lessonae; assembly: GCF_965119305.1. Taxonomy (NCBI): domain Eukaryota; kingdom Metazoa; phylum Chordata; class Amphibia; order Anura; family Ranidae; genus Pelophylax; species Pelophylax lessonae. The sequence goes on along the minus strand of NC_138779.1, from coordinate 15,312,441 downwards.
CTCTGTTACGCAAAACTACGTACATTTACATTGCTGTGCGTAGCAGATAGTGGGGGCATGTGCACGCGCCGATTGACCAGAGGGGGAGCCAATCAGCGGGTCAGGCACCCGCAATCGCTCCTTGTGGAGACAGAACATGGCAGACCCAGTGCTGTATTTTGGCCTAGGCCAACAAGGCCCAGGCCTAGGGCGGCACTATGCAGGGGGGCAGCAGAAAAGCCGCGCCCCCCCCTCCACCTGAGACTCTATTGGCCACTGGTTGCTCTCTCACCCCCCCCTCTCTCTCTCTCTCTCACTCACCGCCTCTCACCCACCCCCCTCTCTCTCTCTCCCTCTCTCACCTCTCTATTTCTCTCTCATCCCCTTCTCTCTCTCTCACCCCCATCTCTCTCTCACCACCTCTCTCTCATCCCCCCTCTCTGTCTCATCCCCCACTCTCTCGCTCTCTCTCTCACCCCTCTCTCTCTCATCCCCTTCTCACCCCCTCTCTCACCCCCCCTCTCTCTCATCCCCCTCTGTCACCCCCCTCTCTATCTCATCCCCCCTCTCTCATCCCCCCTCTCTTTCTCTCTAATCCCCCCTCTCTCTCTCTCTTACCTCCTCTCTCTCTCACCCTCTCTCTCTTTTATCCCCCTCTCTCTCTCTCACCCCCCCCCCTCTCTCTCTCATCCCCCCTCTCTCTCTCTCTTACCCCCTCTCTCTCTCACCCTCTCTCTCTTTTATCCCCCTCTCTCTCTCACCCCCCCTCTCTCTCTCATCCCCCCTCTCTCTCTCTCTTACCCCCTCTCTCTCTCACCCTCTCTCTCTTTTATCCCCCTCTCTCTCTCACCCCCCCTCTCTCTCTCATCCTCTCTCTCTCTCATCCCTCCCTCTCTCTCTCTCTCTCTCTCTTTGGTCTCCCGCCTCTCTCTCTCACCCCCTCTCTCTTTCATCCCCCCTCTCTCTTTCTCTCTCCCTCACACACCTCTCTCTCTCTCTCTCCCACCCCCTCTCACAACCCCCCCTCTCATGAGATCTCAGGGGTTCATGCTGGGACTTGTAGTCCTTCAATTTTGGAGGGAGTCCCATCCGTTAAAAAAGGAGTAGGGCAAATTTACATAGGAGGGGGCGCCCAATTTTAGTCTTGCCTAGGGCAGCACAAAACCAAAATACACCATTGGGCAGACCACTGTTCTGTCAATAATGAACACAGGGATCCTATATTCCTCCTATTTAGTGTTCATCCAGTGATTACAACTCCCACTCGGCAGCGGGGACTCCGATCCACGGGACCAGCGGCCGAGATTGCCGCCGGCCACCCGCAATCGCTCCCCGCTGAGAGAGAAGGACGGTTAGTGGTTGTAAACACAGCCGACCGTTCTTCTCTCTGGAATGATCACAGAGTGCCTGTGATCCTTCTATATAGGATCACAGGTCCCTATGGTCATTTCACAAGCCCCGCCCCCATACAGTTAGAAAACACCCCCTAGGCTCACATCTAACCCTTTGATCACCCACTGTGTTAACCCCTTCCCTGCCAGTGTTATTAGTACAGTGACAGTGCATATTTTTAGCACTGATTACTGCAGTAATGTCACTGGTACCCTCAAAAATGTCAGTTAGGGGTCCAATCGGTCCGCCGCAATGTCGCAGTCCCGATAAAAATCCCAGATCGCCGCCATTACTAGTAAAAAATTAATAAATAAATAAAAATGACCTAAAAATGTCCCTTAGTTTGTAGACGCGATAACTTTTGCGTAAACCAATCAAAATACGCTTATTGTGATTTTTTTTTTTTTTTTTTTACCAAAAATATGTAGCAGAATACAAATTGGCCTAAAATGATGAAAACATTAGATTTTTTTTTTTTTTTTATTGGGAATATTTTATTGCAGAAAGTTAAAAAATATTGTTTGTTTTAGAAAGTTTTTGGTCTTTTTTCATTAATAGCACAAAAAGTAAAAAATCCCAGTGGTGATCAAATACCACCAAAAAAAAAAAAGCTCTATTTGTATGAAAAAAAAACTCTATACATTTTATTTGGGTACAGCGTTGCATGATTGCGCAATGGTCAGTTGAAGTAACGCAGTGTCAAAAAATGGCCTAGTCATGTAGGGGGGTAAATCTTCCAGAGGTCAAGCAATTTCCTTTCCTGACTTTTACCTATAGGTGAGCCTATAACCACTTCTGGACTGGAAGGATTGGCCCCCTTTAATGACCAGGCCATTTTTTGCCATTCGGCACTGCGTTACTTTAACTGACAATTGCGCGGTCGTGCAACGCTGTACCCAAATACAATTGTCCTTTTTTTTACCCACTAACAGAGCTTTCTTTTGGTGGTATTTGATCACCTGTGCAATTTTAATTTTTTGTGCTATAAACAAAAATAGAGCGACAATTCTGAAAAAAAAAAAACAACATTTTTCACATTCTGCTATATAACATTAAAAAAAAAAAAATCTAAATTTTTTAACATTTTAGGCCAATTTGTTTTCTGCTACATATTTTTGGTAAAAAAAAAAATTGCAATAGGCGTATTTTGATTGGTTTACGCATAAGTTATCGCGTCTACTAACAACGGGAAAGATTTGTTGTTCGTTTGGAACCGCTACCTTGTCTATTTTCCAATTAATTCAAGGCATTCTGTGACTGGATGAGGTGGAGATCTTGACATTATCTGCCCTTTTCCAACTTCCTCAATTCTAATGTGAGTGATAGTACTGGACCATAAAAGTGAGGCTTGGTTCTGATGGATAGCATCATTGTCAGTCTGGAGGGGAAGGGTTAATACTTTTAGATGGTCTAGCAGATTTAAATACATTAACAAATTTAAAAAAAAGTCTCCAGCTCACCACCTACCTACCTACCGGGCACTTTCACCCCCTTCCCGCCCAGGCCAATTTTCAGCTTTTAGCGCTCCCACACTTTGAATGACAAATGCGCGGTCATGCTACTTTGTACCCATATGAAATTATTTTCTTTCCACACAAATACAGCTTTCTTTTAGGCTCCGTTCACATGTCAGCGTATGATCGCGGGCAGAACCGCCGCGGTTCTGCCCGCGATCCGGAGATTTATTGCAAATCGCGGGACGCCTAGCGTTGCCCGTTGATTTGCAATAGCCCCCCAAACGCCGAGCGATGTTGCCGCGATTTACGCCCGCCGAATCGCGGCAACATCGTGCAAACAAAATCGCGGGACGCAATACGCTCCAAAGAAGCTCTTGTACTTTTTTGGAGCGTATTGCGTCCCGCGATTTTGTTTGCGCGATGTTGCCGCGATTCGGCGGGCGTAAATCGCGGCAACATCGCTCGGCGTTTGGGGGGCTATTGCAAATCAACGGGCAATGCTAGGCGTCCCGCGATTTGCAATAAATCTCCGGATCGCGGGCGGAACCGCGGCGGTTCTGCCCGCGATCATACGCTGACATGTGAACGGAGCCTTAGTGGTATTTATTCACCGCTGGGTTTTTCTTTTTTTTTTTTAAACAAGAAAAGACAGAATTTTTTTTCTTTTTTATAGTTTGTTATAAAATTTTGCAAACAGGCCATTATTCTCTTTCACTGATGGGCACTGATGAGGTTGCACTGATGGACACAGATGAGGCGGCATTAATGGGCACTGATGAGGCAGCACTAATGGACACTGATAGGGGGTACTGATGGGCACTGATGGGCTTTGATAGGCTGCACTGATGGGCACTGATAGGTGGCACTGATGAACACTGATGAGGCAGTACTGGTGGGCACTGATGAGGCTGCACTGATGGGCACTGATGAGGTAGTACTGGTGGGCACTGATGAGGAGGCACTGATGAGGCTGCATTGATGGACAATGATGAGGCAGGACTGATGGGCACTGATGAGGAGGCACTAATAAGGTGACACTGATGGACTGAGGGGTACTGATGGGCTGCACTGATGGGCACTGATGAGGTGGCACTGATGAGGGGTACTAATGGGCACTGATAGGCTGCACTGATGGGCACTGATGAGGTGGCACTGATGAGGCAGGAATGAGAAGGGCGCAGATGAGGGGACACTGATGAGGCTGTACTGATAGGCGGCACTGATAGGTGGCACTGTTGAGGAGACACTGATAGGGCTGCACTGATAATATAAATAGGTGGCACTGATGAACACAGATGAGGTGGTACTGATGAAGCTGCATAGATGAGGTGGCACTGATGGACACTGATAGGTGGTACTGATGGGCACTGATGAGGTGGTACTGGTGGGCATTGATGAGGTGGCACTGAAGAGGCTGCACTGATAGGTGGCACTGATGGGCACTAATAGTTGGCACTGATAGGCAGCACTGATAGGTGACACTACTGATGAGGCATTGATGGGCACTGGTGGGCACTAATTAGCAGCACTGGTGATCACTGTTGGGACTGCCCTGATTATCAGTGCCAATGTCTCTTTACCAGAAGCCAGTTATCAGCTCTCATCATTAGGAAAGAAGTGTAGATAACTGGCTTGTTCTTACATCCAGTGATCAGCTGTCATTGGCAGCTTGTATAACAGTGTAAATTTGCTGTCCCCTCAAAATAACTCAACACACAGCCATTAATGTCTAAACCGCTGGCAACAAAAGTGAGTACACCCCTAAGTGACAATGTCCAAATTAGGCCCAATTATCCATTTTCCCTCCCCGGTGTCATGTGACTCGTTAGTGTTACAAGGTCTCAGGTGTGAATGGGAAGCAGGTGTGTTAAATTTGGTGTTATCGCTCTCACTCTCTCATACTGATCACTGGAAGTTCAACATGGCACCTCATGGCAAAGAACTTTCTGAGGATATGAAAATAAGAATTGTTTCTCTATATAAAGATGGCCTAGGCTATAAGAAGATTGCCAAGGGGTGGGGGGTCAGCCTGTCAGTGCTCAGACCATACGCCGCACACTGCATTAAATTGGTCTGCATGGCTGTCATCCCAGAAGGAAGCCTCTTCTAAAGATGATGCACAAGAAAGCCCACAAACAGTTTGCTGAAGACAAGCAGACTAAGGACATGGATTACTGGAACCATGTCCTGTGGTCTGATGAGACCAAGATAAACTTATTTGGTTCAGATGGTGTCAAGCGTGTGTGGCAGCAACCAGGTGATGAGTACAAAGACAAGTGTGTCTTGCCTACAGTCTAGCATGGTGGTTCGGAGCGTCATGGTCTGGGGCTGGATGAGTGCTGCCGGCCCTGGGGAGCTACAGTTCATTGAGGGAGCCATGAATGCCAACATGTACTGTGACATACTGAAGCAGAGCATGATCCCCTCACTTCAGAGACTGGGCCGCAGGGCAGTATCCCAACATAACGACCCCAAACACACCTCCAAGACGACCACTGCCTTGCTAAAGAAGCTGAGGGTAAAGGTGATGGACTGGCCAAGCATGTCTCCAGACCTAAACCCTATTGAGCATCTGTGGGGAATCCTCAAATGGAAGGTGGAGGAGTGCAAGGTCTCTAACATCCACCAGCACTGTGATGTCATCATGGAGGAGTGGAAGAGGACTCCAGTGCCAACCTGTGAAGCTCTGGTGAACTCCATGCCCAAGAGGGTTAAGGCAGTGCTGGAAAATAATGGTGGCCACACAAAATATTAACACTTTGGGCCCAATTTGGACATTGTCACTTAGGGGTGTACTCACTTTTGTTGCCAGCGGTTTAGACATTAATGGCTGTGTGTTGAGTTATTTTGAGGGGACAGCAAATTTACACTGTTATACAAGCTGTACACTCACTACTTTACATTGTAGCAAAGTCTCATTTCTTCAGTGTTGTCACATGAAAAGAATAAAATATTTACAAAAATGTGAGGGGTGTACTTACTTTTGTGAGATACTGTAAGCTCTGTTATAGACTTACCTGTAAGGTACAAATATTACAAACTTCTTTAAGTGGTTAAATAGTTGACATGGAGAGTGTATCCGAATCCAAAATAAATTTTATTATCCCGCCTGCGATGGCGATTGCTGTACCGGCGTTGCGTGGATGCGCGGACGGTCTGTCTTTCTGAGAAGACGACCCACAGGTGCGCTTCGTGCGCTCCATGGGCGAGTTACACAACGCCATTATCACCCAATTATAATATGTACTCATTGTCTCCTCTACGGCAGAAGGATGAAAGGCTGACTTGGCCGCCGCGGGATTCGGTTATGTAAACCTGCGAGGACGCAGCGCAGCACAGATGTTCATCAAAGCTCACAATTGCGCTCTCCCCTTTTTTTTTTTTTTCCCTATGCCGGCTTATGTTTGCCTTGGAATTATGGCACTTGTTAATACGGCTGAGCGGCCTATGGGGGCCTATCTAAAACAAAAGCCGCAGAAATCGCTAGTAAATAAGCGCGATGACAAGCTGCTTCCTTCCGCTTTTTTTTGGATAAACAGCAGAAACTGAAACCCCATTCTGCTTCTGGATGACATCTAGCTATTACACACAATGCAAGTCCAGCCGGCAGAGAAACCCCCAACCCCCCCCCCCCCAAATTTTTTTTTGATTTTTTTTTTAGCAATGGCATTTTTTTGGCCAACTCTCAGCAGAACCTACAAGCCAGCGGCCAGCAGGACCCAAAGGCCATGGCCACCTCCCAGCAGAACCTACAAGCCAGCAGCCAGCAGGACCCACACTGATGGGCACTGGTGAGGCTGCATTGATGGGCACCGGTGAGGCTGCACTCTACTACAGACGCTGATTCCTCCAGCAGTACCCAACGTCATGACCAGCAGTAATCACCAGCATTAGCCACCTGCAGTAACCACCAGCAGTAACCACCAGCAGTACCCACCAGCAGTAACCACCAGCAGTACCCACCAGCAGTAACCACCACCAGTACCCACCAGCAGTAACCACCAGCAGTACCCACCAGCAGTAACCGCCAGCAGTACCCACCAGCAGTAACCACCAGCAGTAACCACCAGCAGTAACCACCACCAGTACCCACCAGCAGTAACCACCAGCAGTAACCACCAGCAGTAACCGCCAACAGTACCCACCAGCAGTAACCACCAGCAGTAACCCCCAGCAGTAACCGCCAGCAGTAACCACCAGCAGTAACCGCCAGCAGTAACCACCAGCAGTACCCACCAGCAGTACCCACCAGCAGTAACCACCAGCAGTACCCGCCAACAGTAACCGCCAGCAGTAACCACCAGCAGTAACCGCCAGCAGTAACCACCAGCAGTACCCACCAGCAGTACCCACCAGCAGTAACCACCAGCAGTAACCGCCAGCAGTAACCGCCAGAAGTAACCACCAGCAGTACCCACCAGCAGTAACCGCCAGCAGTAACCACCAGCAGTACCCACCAGCAGTACCCACCAGCAGTAACCACCAGCAGTACCCGCCAACAGTAACCGCCAGCAGTAACCACCAGCAGTAACCGCCAGCAGTAACCGCCAGCAGTACCCACCAGCAGTACCCACCAGCAGTAACCGCCAGCAGTAACCACCAGCAGTACCCACCAGCAGTAACCGCCAGCAGTAACCACCAGCAGTACCCACCAGCAGTACCCACCAGCAGTACCCACCAGCAGTACCCACCAGCAGTAACCGCCAGCAGTAACCGCCAGCAGTAACCACCAGCAGTACCCACCAGCAGTAACTACCAGCAGTACCCACCAGCAGTCTACAAAATTAGTAGAAATTGTTGCAATATAATTTAATAAAATTAATTCAATAAAGTTTAATATTTCGTATAAAAGCCAATGGTAACAAAGTTGCGTGCGTTGCTTTCCAGCGCTAATAAACGTCTTTTTCCTTTTTTTTTTTTTCTCCAGCTGTGTCTACAGACAAGGAACGGACTCTAAACTGAAATATTGATCTTCGTCTGTGTCAAAGTTTTTGGTCTAAGGGTTATTGTGTGATATAAAAGTGTTTTTCTATTAGTTTTCACATCACACCCCGGCTTTCTTGAGAGGCAGCAAATGAATGGACTGTCTTCTCTAGGAAAAGGAAGAAAATATTGTGAAATAAATATGTCTGGGCCGTGACGCTTTTTTTTTTTTTTTTTTGTGATACCACAATCTTCAATGGCTTCATGTATCAAATTGTAAGGAAGCAATCAAATGGCAGAATTATATGACCGGCGCAGACATGAAAGGACAAATGTATCAACTGCCCCCGGGTCCTCGGCCCGCCGCGTCCCTCGCAATTCACCGGCATTAAAAAAGATGACTGAGAATATGAGGTCCGGCAAAACAAACTCGTGTTCAAGGTTTTAGAGGTGTCGGTTATTTGATTTGAGAAGAGAGAGAGACAAAGAAAAAAAAAATCAGGTTGTTTCTCGGTGAGACGTCGCGCTTTATGAAAAATGACGGCGCCGTTATAGGGTAAGGATTTGATATACGGTCGGATTTTAATGGGAGCCTTTACTTTTCACAAAGCAACAGGTGTGCTATAATGACGGCTCGCCACCTGCTCATACTTAAAGGGTAACTCCACTTTCTTGGGGGAAAAAAAATAGCAAATAAAAAACAATATAGCGTATACAATTGTGACACAAATCATATTGTAATTGAATGTTATTAACCACTTGCCGATCGCTCACTGAGCTGGTACTGCGGCAAAGTGCCTTGATATCGTCTGGCGACGTAGACCTACGTCACCAGACTCTCCCCTCTCTTGGCGGCGCACGGGCGCCGCCGGAGGCTTTCTCCCGCTGTATTCAGACACAGCAGGAGTCAGGCCAGGGGAGGAGAGGCGGTGATCATCGCCGCTCTTCCCCAATCGTCGGGGATCGAGTGAGGAAATCCACCCCCTTGTGTAAACAAAGCGGGCGGATCTCCTCTGTGACAGGCAGGGACAGATCACAGGATTCAGCATAGCTGAACCTGCGATCCGTGTCTGTGTCACACAACCCCCTTCCCCCCACACACGTCAGTAAGCATGAGGCATACATTTAACCCCTTGATCACCAATAAAGTTAACCCCTTCCCTGCCAGTGTCATTATTACAGTAACAGTGCATATGTATAGCACTGATTACTGTAGTAATGTCACTGGTCCCCCCAAAAGTGTTAAAAATGTCAGTTAGGGGTCCGATCTGTCCGCCGCAATGTCTCAGTCCCGCTAAAAAAAACCGCAGATCGCCGCCATTACTAGTGAAAAAAATAAACAATAAAAATGACAAATCTCTCCCGTAGTTAGTAAACGCGATAACTTTTGCGCAAACCAATCAAAATACGCTTATTGTGATTTTTTTTACCATAAATATGTAGCAGAAAACAAATTGGCCTAAAATGTTAAAAAATTTTGATTTTTACATTTTTTTTGGGGAATGTTATATATCAGAATGTGAGAAATATTGTTTTTTTTTTTCAAAATTGTCGCTCTTTTTTTAAAAAATTTAAAATCGCACAGGTGATCAAATACCACCAAAAGAAAGCTCTATTTGTGGGGGAAAAAAGAATATAAATTTAATTTGGGTACAACATCGCACGACCGCGCCATTGTCCATTAAAGCAACGCAGTGCCGAATCGCAAAATATAGCCTGGTCAGGAATGGGGTAAAATCTTCCGGTCTTAAAGCGGTTAAAAATACACTCATTGAGAATTTTTTGTCAAAGACATGTAGCTAAATACATTTTGGCCTAAATATATGACAAAAATTGAATATATTGGATATTTTTTAACTGTCAAAGTAGAAAATGTCAATTTCTTCGCAAAATTTTCACTCTATTTTTATTAATATCGCAAAAAATGAAAAAAGCGCACAGGTGGCCTGGACGTAAAGCAGGAAAATCCTCTGGTGGTAAAGTGGTTAATGACCAGGCCACTTTTTTCAACTTGGCACTGCGTGATTTGCGTGATTTTATATACCCAAAAAAAGCAGCGCTCGCAAAGTGAATAAAATTATAAATCAAATCAATAAATTTTATATTATAATGCTAAATATGTGCATAAAGTGCTTGGTGCAAAACAATTTTATTAATCCAATAATGTGCAATAAATGCTGAATAATGAATAAAAAAAATCACATATAAGGCGCAATAATAAATCAAAAAAATATTTTTCTCTATATGCTTAGTATGCAGGCTTATATTTAATGGCTACCCTATGCACCGTTTTCCTAAAGTGATTAAATTGGTTAGTGTCTTAGGTACCTTGTTGGTAGGGCCATGGGTTTAATTTTTTTTTTTTTCTCTGCCCTACACGCCCAGCTTATTTGGTTTTATTAATAGAGATTTATGTTTTGTCTTTTTTTTTGTTTTTTTTTTGTTTTTGTAATTTGTGTTATTTGTTTATATGTAGGAAAAGAATGAAAATAAATAAATAAAGACAAAAAAAAAAAAATCAAATCAATTCAATTCATATTTATAATGCTGAACATGTGCATAAAGTGCTTGGTTCAAAAAAATTATATTGATCCAATAAGGAGCAATAAATGCTTAATAGTGAATAAAAAAAAATCACATATAAGGTGCAAAAGTGCCAAAAAAATATATTCAAAGTCCCAAAAAGATTGAATGTTATTAACCACTTTAAGACCGGAAGGATTTCCCCCCTTAACCACTTGCCGACCGCCGCACGCCGATCTACGTCGGCGGTCAGCCCCTCACAGGCAAAGTGACGTAGGGCTACGTCACTAGCTTGTGAGGGTCTAGGGAGCGCACGCGCGCCGCCGGAGGCGCGCTCCCGCTTCCGCGTGGTCACGGACCCCCCCGCGCGTGTGACCGGCGGACCCGATGTCCGCCGGCCACTCTGCGATCGGCGGGGGAGAGGGAGAAAGTCAGGCAGCTTGTGTAAACAAGCTGCCTGTCATTCTCCCCTCTGTATGAGAGCTGATCATATGGATCTACTATGTAGATCCGTTGATCACTCTGCATACAGCTGAAGCCACAGCCAATCACAGTAAGAATCACGCCCCTAGGGACACACACAGCCCCTCCCTCTCAAATAAAGTTAACCCCTTCACTACCAGTGTATTTTTACAGTAACAGTGCATATATATAGCACTGATTACTGTAGAAATGTCACTGGTAACCCCAAAAGTGTCAAAAATGTCAGTCAAGGGTCCGATCTGTCCGCCCCAATGTCGCAGTACCGCAAAAAAAATCGCAGATCGCCGCCATTACGCGTTAAAAAAAACAAAAATGACAAAAATCTTTCCCTTAGTCAGTAAACGCAATAACTTTTGCGCAAACCAATCAAAATACGCTTTTTGCGATTTTTTTTACCAAACATAGGTAGCATAAAACAAATTGGCCGAAAATATTAAAAAATTTTGATTTTTACATTTTTTTGGGGGGGAATTTCATATAAAAAAAAGGGAAAAATATTGCTATTTTTGCAAAATTGACGCTCTTTTTTTGTTTATAGTGCGTGATCAAAAAATCGCACAGGTGATCAAATACCGCCAAAAGAAAGCTCTGTTTGTGGGAAAAAAAGGACGCCAAATTCGTTTAGGTACAGCATCGCACGACCGCGCAATTGTCAGTTAAAGTCACGCAGTGCCGAATCGCAAAATAGCCCCTGGTCGTTTAGCAGCCAAATCCTCCGGGGCTTAAGTGGTTAATGACCAGGCCACTTTGCGTGATTTTAACAGACAATTGCGCAGTCATGTGACGCTGTACCCAAATAAATTGATGTCCTTTTTTTTCCCCACAAACAGAGCTTTCTTTTGGTGGTATTTGATCACCTGTACGAATTTTATTTTTTGCGCTATAAGCAAAAAAATAGCGACATTTCTGAAAAAAAAAACAATATTTTTCACATTCTGCTAAATAAAATTCCCCCAAAAAATATAAAAATCTAATTTTTTTTAACATTTTAGGCCAATTTGTATTCTGCTACATGTTTTTGGTAAAAAAAAAAACACAATAAGCGTATTTTGATTGGTTTGAGCACAGGTTATTGCGTCTACAAACTATGGGAAGGATTTATGTAATTTTTTTTATTTATTTATTTTTTTTACTAGTCTGCGATTTTTAGCGGGACTGCGACATTGCGGCGGACAGATCGGACCCCTAACTGACCTTTTTGACACTTTTGGGGGGGACCAGTGACATTACTACAGTAATCAGTGCTATAAATATGCACTGTCACTGTAATAATGACACTGGCAGGGAAGGGATTAACACTGTGGGTGATACGGGGGGTTAAAGGTAAGCCTAGGGGTGTGTTTTACTAACTTTATGGGGGCGTGGCTTGTGAAATGACCAGAGAGACCTGTGATCCTATATAGAAGGATCACAGGCACTCTGTGATCATTCCAAAGAGAATAACGGTCGGCTGTGTTTACAACAACTGCCCATCCTTCTTTCTCAGCGGGGAGCGATCGCGGGTGTCAGGGGGCAATCGGAGCCGCAGGCCTTGTGCATCGGAGTCCCACTGCAGAGTGGAGGCAGGAGCGCACCAGCGGCTAGGCGCAGGCACGCAACCGACGTAGCCCTACGACGGTTCGCGCAAGAAGTGCTGCCTGCCGCAGTATATCTATGGCAGGCGGTCCGGAAGCGGTTAAAGGGTAACTCCACTTTCGTGAGGAATAAAAATTGCAAATAAAAAACAATATAGCATATACAATTGTGACACAAATCATATTGTAATTGAATGTTATTAAAAATTATCTTTACTTTTCAATCTGCAGCTGTTGTAATTTTCTGAAAATGCAATATGGCCGCCTGGAGGTGTTCTGTACACAGAATGTATACTGACCACACCCCCAGAATGTGTACTGACCACACCCCCAGAATGTGCACTGACCACACCCCAGAATGTGTACTGACCACACCCCCAGAATGTGCACTGACCACACCCCCAGAATGTGCACTGACCACACCCCCAGAATGTGTACTGACCACACCCCAGAATGTGCACTGACCACACCCCCAGAATGTGTACTGACCACACCCCCAGAATGTGTACTGACCACACCCCCAGAATGTGCACTGACCACACCCCAGAATGTGTACTGACCACACCCCAGAATGTGCATTGACCACACCCCCAGAATGTGTACTGACCACACCCCCAGAATGTGCACTGACCACACCCCAGAATGGGTACTGACCACACCCCCAGAATGTGTACTGACCACACCCCCAGAATGTGCACTGACCACACCCCCAGAATGTGTACTGACCACACCCCCAGAATGTGCACTGACCACACCCCAGAATGTGTACTGACCACACCCCCAGAATGTGCACTGACCACACCCCCAGAATGTGCACTGACCACACCCCCAGAATGTGTACTGACCACACCCCAGAATGTGCACTGACCACACCCCCAGAATGTGTACTGACCACACCCCCAGAATGTGTACTGACCACACCCCCAGAATGTGTACTGACCACACCCCCAGAATGTGCACTGACCACACCCCAGAATGTGTACTGACCACACCCCAGAATGTGCATTGACCACACCCCCAGAATGTGTACTGACCACACCCCCAGAATGTGCACTGACCACACCCCAGAATGTGTACTGACCACACCCCCAGAATGTGTACTGACCACACCCCCAGAATGTGCACTGACCACACCCCCAGAATGTGTACTGACCACACCCCCAGAATGTGCACTGACCACACCCCAGAATGTGTACTGACCACACACCCAGAATGTGCACTGACCACACCCCCAGAATGTGCACTGACCACAACCCCAGAATGTGTACTGACCACACCCCAGAATGTGCACTGACCACACCCCCAGAATGTGTACTGACCACACCCCCAGAATGTGTACTGACCACACCCCCAGAATGTGTACTGACCACACCCCCAGAATGTGCACTGACCACACCCCAGAATGTGTACTGACCACACCCCCAGAAGCATCATTTCCTGCTTGTGTGATTGGCTCACCAATTTTCCCAGAAGTCTGCACTAAGATACAAGTCAGATTTCTGGCATCCCCTGCAACAAAAATGTCATTTTTGGGGAGATACTCCCAATAAGAACACGTCTAAAGGGATGCAGGCCCAGCAGATTTCCTCATTAGAGCCCTGCAGCTGCCACAGCTGATAGATAATTATGAAACCACTCCCATTAGACCCACTCAGCACAGGGGAACACACAGGGATTTCTTCAGAATAACAAAAGGTAGAAATCTGCAACAAAGTTTGTTACAATCCCTGCAATGTACAGAGATCACCCAGAGGGGAATGTTATTTTCTCAACAAAAGTGGAGTTACGCTTTAAATATTATATCGACCTAGCCAATCGTGCCAACACCACACCCCAAGAAACTGTAGGAAGAAAGAAAAGTGGGGCTATACCGGTGTTTACTTCCCCATACAGTAAAATAAAATGCATCAATCTTAAAAATTCTTACCTCACTCATATCAAGTCAAATAAATACCAATGGTTACAAATTGTGTCAATACAAAATGATTGCACACAATGACCAATTGCCAACCGCCCCCTGCAGTTTGGCTGGCTCGGCGTGACGTAGCACTACGTCAGTCGCACGCATGGTGCTGGGGGGGCGAGCGAGCGCCTCCGGCGGCACACTCCCACCCCCCCACTAGGCAGCGGGGATGCCGATGCACGTGGCCAGTGGGCACCCGCGATCGTTCCCCGCTAAGAGAGAAGGACGGTCTGCTGTTGTAAACACAGCCAACCATTCTTCTCCCTGGAATGATCACAGAGCGCCTGTGATCCTTCTATATAGGAACACAGGTCTCTATGATCATTTCACAAGCCCATCCCCCCAACAGTTAGAAAACACCCCCTAGGGACACATTTAACCCTTTGATCACCCCTGGGGTAACCCCTTCCCTACCAGTGTCATTACAGTAACAGTGAATATTTTTTGCACTGATTACTGTAGTAATGTCACTGGTCCCCCCCAAAAAAGTGTCAAAAATGTCAGTTAGGGGTCCGATCTGTCCGCCGCAATGTCGCAGTCCCGCAAAAAATCGCAGATCGCCGCCATTACTAGTAAAAAAAATTAATAAATAAATATGACATAAATCTTTCCCCTAGTTTGTAGACGTGATAACTTTTGCGCAAACCAATCAAAATACGCTTATTGGGATTTTTTTTTTTACCAAAAATATGTAGCAGAATAAAAATTGGCCTAAAATGATGAAAAATTTGATTTTTAATTTATTTTTGGGGGGGGGGAATGTTATATAGCAGAATGTGAAAAATATTGTTTTTTTTTTTTCAGAATTTTCGCTCTTTTTTTGTTTATATCACAAAAAATAAAAATCGCAGAGGTGATGAAATACCACCAAAAGAAAGCTCTATTTATGGGGAAAAAAAGCACATCAATTTTATTTGGGTACAGCGTCGCATGACAGTGCAATTTTCCGTTAAAGTAATGCAGTGCCGAATCGCAAAATATGGCCTGGTCATTAAGGGGGGTAAATTCTTCCAGTCCAGAATTGGTTAATTGAACAATTGAATCCATAAAAAGCCCCTCCCCCCCCCCCCCTCAATCTAAAGAAGCTCGACCTCTCCCACAGATCTGCTGTAAATATACTTTGTATTATGACCAATATGCACGCAGGAGGGTACAGAGCGCCTCCCGACGTGTTTCGCCTGTCCGGCTTCCTCAGGGGTATTAGGTGAAGAGGGTTCTAGCAGGTGAAAAGATAGATTGTGGTCTCACAGGGGGGTTACAGGTATTCGCCTCAGCCGGGCAAATGGTCTGCCAATGTTTCAAAAAGAAAGAAAGAATCATGTAAAGAGAGGGGAGGGCACGGCAATGTGTGTCCGCATCCAAGACAAAAAGAGGGAAGTGATCCACCCAATCCCGGGCGTCCATCCCAGTCAAAGGAAGAAAGGACTCAGCCTCTTGCAGATACCACAAGACCTTGGCTCCAAAGGATTCTTGTCATCCAAGATCCAAGACCAAGAGGTCAAAGTGCACAGTGCTTTCACCCCAGTAGTAGGTACAGATCCAAGAAGTACCTTTCAATACTTCAACTGGTTCCAAACACCGTATCCTCCCCTGGGTCCCCCTGTGGTCATAGTTGTGTTCCTATTGCGCCCCCTCAAATCCCTTCTGTAATCAGGAGCGGATAGAGAAAACCTTGTATAGGTTTCAGTTTATAAATGAATAAAACACACAAAAAAACAAAATGTAATCCATTTTACCAGCAGTACTTTTTTTCTGCCACTGGATGTCCTCAGTCTCATGGCCAGCATCCTTCAACCCGCATCCTCTGAGTCCAGGTCATTCTGGACCCGCCCAGGATGAGTGCAGTGATCAGCTCATCATTCTGTCCCTCTGCTCTCTCCTCCTATCAGCATGCTTATTGTCAGCAAGGCCTGCTGTTCCACAGATATTTTGTTCTAGAAACTTGCTGTTCCAAAGACTTACCTGTTCAAGAGGCCT
The DNA here is from genome assembly GCF_965119305.1 of Pelophylax lessonae. Lineage (NCBI taxonomy): Eukaryota > Metazoa > Chordata > Amphibia > Anura > Ranidae > Pelophylax > Pelophylax lessonae. Next base: position 15,296,170 of record NC_138779.1, on the reverse strand, counting down.
GCTGTTCCAGAGATGTGTTAACCACTTGCCGACTGCCTAACGCAGATCTACGTCGGCAGTCAGCCCCTCACAGGCAAAGCGACGTAGGTCTACGTCGCTAGCTTGTGAGGGTCTAGGGAGCGAGCGCGCGCCACCGGAGGCGCGCTCCCGCGCGGTCACGCACCCCCCCGTGCGTGTGACCGGCAGATCCGATGTCCGCTGGTCACTGCGATCGGCGGGGGAGAGGGAGAAAGTCAGGCGGCTTGTGTAAACAAGCTGCCTGTCATTCTCCCCTGTGTATGTAGGATGATCATACAGTTCTACTATGTAGAACCGTTGATCACTCTTCATACATCTGAAGCCACAGCCAATCACAGTAGAAAGCACGCCCCTAGGGACACACATAGCCCCTCCCTTTCAAAAAAAGTTAACCCCTTCACTGCCAGTGTATTTTTACAGTGACAGTGCATATGTATAGCACTGATTACTGCAGCAATGTCACTGGTAACCCCAAAAGTGTCAAAAATGTCAGTCAAGGGTCCGATCTGTCCGCCGCAATGTCGCAGTACCGCAAAAAAAATCGCAGATCGCCGCCATTACTCGTTAAAAAAAAAAAACAATAAAAGTGACATAAATCTTTCCCGTAGTTAGTAGACGCAATAACTTTTGCGCAAACCAATCAAAATACGCTTATTGCGATTTTTTTCACCAAAAATATGTAGCAGAAAACAAATTGGCCTAAAATGTTAAAAAATTTTGATTTTTACATTTTTTTGGTGGGAATTTCATATAAAAAAATGTGAAAAATATTATTTTTTCAAACTTTTCGCTCTTTTTTTGTTTTTAGCGCAATAAGTAAAAATCGCACAGGTGATCAAATACCACCAAAAGAAAGCTCTGTTTGTGGGGGAAAAAAGTTCGTCAATTTCATTTGGGTACAGCGTCGCACGACCGCGCAATTGTCCGTTACATTCACGCAGTGCCGAATTGCAAAATAGGCTCTGGTCTTTGAGCAGCCAAATCCTCGGTGGCTTAAGTGGTTAAGCATCAGCCCTGGAAGTGACGGATGTTATTTCTTTTCATTAGCTACCCCTTGGTTTAAAAGAGCTGAAATACGTACCCATGGGATTGCATGACCCGGTTGGTCCTGGCTTCTCTCCTGTTTGCCACCTGCCTTGACCCCTGTCTGCACCTGACTGTTCTCTTGCCGAACCCCTAGTGTACAATCTCCACACTGTAGCCTCCATTTCCCCGCTAACCCCTTGTGGGGTGATCCTGGGGGCTGCAACGTGGTACCAGCATGGAGCAAAACCCAATTCCACCAACAGGAGTTCTGGTGAAAACCGGCTCAGGCTTAGACTTCAGGTCTTAGAGTCGGTTCACACTGAGGCGACACGACTCCTTACTACTGCGGGGGTGACTTGTGCATTATATTGCACCACGACTTTGGAGCGACTTGCAGGGACTTCACATAATGGAAGTCTATGCAAGTCGCTCCGAGGTCGCCCCGAAATAGTACAGGACCCTTTTTCTAAGTCGGAGCGACTTGTGTCGCTCCTATTAGAACGGTTCCTGTAGCGGTCAATGGACCGCGAGGGGGCGCAACTTGTCGCCTGACAAGTCGCGCTAAAGTGAACCGGCTCTTAAGTTAAGCCAAGATCACCTGCCGGGGGTGTAATTGACTCATCTCTGAGCCATGTTTATTAGATTCCTGTGTACGATATTGCAGTTAACTACTGTCTGTATTTTGCTTATTCTTAACTTTTTGCACAGCATATTTGTCCAATGCTTCCATTGTAAACCTTAGGTACTAGGGTACTACCTGAGTGCATCGTCATCTATGGAAGAAGAAGGGTCAACTCAACCAACAGGTCCTCCAGCCATGCATAAAACACTCTTTTTTGTTAAGTAAAGGCCCGTACACACGTACCGATTGTCCGGCCGCCGAACGATCGGCCGATTTTCGGCTTGTTAGTATGATGCTTCTGACAGCCGACAGCGCACTTTCGGCCGAACAGAATCTGTCGTGCAAGCATTAAAATTTTTGTTGGCCAACACCAGAACGGCCGATTGTTCGCCAGTCAGTACAGAATTCGGCCGACAGACAGCAGATTAGCAAGACTGGGCATGCTCAGAAAAGAAAAAAGACAAGGAAAGTTAACCATCACATGACATCACTTCTGCAGTCGGCTGTTGTTGGCCGACAAAATTCGTGTGCAGCCTTTTGCAGTTTTCAACAGACACAACAGCCCTCGGACAAAAGACGGCCAATCGTTCGGCCTTGTACGGGGCTTTAGTTGTCCAAATGACAGTGGAAGATCCCTGTGTGGGACTGAATGGGCAATCTGCCCTTGAACAAAACACAAGGTTATCGATGCAATCTTAGCAATCTCTGATAGCCTGGGAGGAAGACGTTCCTCTATGATTAACTGTAGCTACAAACTGAGAAGAATAGGATTTTTCCTTCTTCATGATAAATAGATAAACATTTAACACCTTTACTAATTGAGATGTATATGAGAGCAATATATCAAACCCCAAGGGTGCGAGAAGAGCAAAGCCAATGACGCTACCACTGATCAATACCACAATTGTGTAAGAGATAGTCGAAAGAGGAATGCCTCGTCCTGAATCAGAAGTTATAGAGGAAGACACAACGTGGATGAGGAATTCTCAGACTGGGCTTCTTTATTATCAGTGTAGCGCCCTCCTAGGTGGGTGCTAGAGAGTGAGTATAGTTTTGGCTATGTCTGCCTATCAGAGGAGCAGCAGGTAAATTCTATAATTCTCTCTGCTTAACAGGATCTGTGAGGTCTGCTCCATGTGCTCAATGTGCTCAGTGTGTGATTTATCTGGTTTTGGGGTGTGTCCCCACTGGTCCAATGGGGAGGCACATTGGACAGTGGAGGAAACCTGGCCAATGGGTACACAGGCTTTTATACAGCCTCAGTGATTGGCACAGACTGCAGTCCCGGTCAGTGGCGGCTGGTGCTCAAAATTTTTTGGGGGGCGCAAACAGAAAAATGTAATAGGCATTGCTTTGCAGCAAAAAACGCTGTAAAAAATTGCGTGACTTTCAGGTCACAAAAGTGTGAAAGGGCCTTCAGTAATTAAGGCATAGAGACCAGCGTGCCCCCTTTCAATGCATAGAGACCAGCGTGCCCCCTTTCAATGCATAGAGACCAGCGTGCCCCCTTTCAGTGCACAGAGACCAGTGTGCCCCCTTTCAATGCAGAGATGCCAGCTTGCCCCCTTTCAATGCAGAGATGCCAGCGTGCCCCCTTTCAATGCAGAGATGCCAGCCTGCCCCCATTCAATGCAGAGATGCCAGCGTGCCCCCATTCAATGCAGAGATGCCAGCGTGCCCCCTTTCAATGCAAAGATGCCAGTGTGCCCCCATTCAATGCAGAGATGCCAGCGTGCCCCCTTTCAATGCAGAGAGACCAGCGTGCCCCCTTTCAATGCACAGAGAGCAGCGTGCCCCCTTTCAATGCACAGAGACCAGCGTGCCCCCTTTCAGTGCACAGAGACCAGTGTGCCCCCTTTCAATGCAGAGATGCCAGCGTGCCCCCTTTCAATGCAGAGATGCCTGCGCGCCCCCATTCAATGCAGAGATGCCAGCGTGCCCCCATTCAATGCAGAGATGCCAGCGTGCCCCCATTCAATGCAGAGTGAACAGCGTGCCCCCTTTCAATGCAGAGTGAACAGCGTGCCAAGCCCCCCCCCCCTCGCTTCTCTTCAGTCCCCCGGCGTCTCCTCGAGTCCTCAGTCCTCCCGCCTCCTCCTCGGCCAGTGGCATGGGGTTTGCCTTTCGGCCAATCAGGAAACGCATATTGGAACTGCTTCCTGATTGGCCAGGAGGAGGATCTGTGTGACAATAGCGAATTTTCATTTGCTATTGTCACACAATGGGTAGGCTCGCGCGCACTGCTCTGAGCCCTGGGTCCACCCTTTTCTGAAGCCTATTAGAGCCTCTGGCTCTAATCAGGTGACAAAAAAAAGCCCCATTGAACTCCATGCGTCCGGCATGGACGCATGGATAGGGGGCGGCGCCCCTGCGCCCCCAACGCACCGTCCGCCACTGGTCCTGGTGCATTGTGGGGTGTGGTATAAAAGTCAGGAGCACATGTGCTCTTAGTCTTTGGCTGGTGAGCAGAGTCCCAGAAGGAGGGTGGTGGCTGCCTCCTCTTCCGCAGCAGTTGGTTTATGGTCACAAGCAGTCGGCCTGCTGAGCCAGAGAACAGGAGCTGAACCCAGATGTCCAGGAGAGCTGACTAAGAAGAGTTGGGACACTGGAGAACCTGGAAAAACAGTATCGTGAGTACAGGGGATCGTGTCTAAGGGTCTGACCAGGAAGGGGGCCACCCCGGAGTAGAGTAGTCAGAGGACGGGTGGCAGCTGGTGGAGTGAAAGGGGGTGCTAGGCGAGTGCCCTGAAGATAAGTTTAAGAACATTACCTCAGATTCATCTAGTGGCAGGATGAAGATGCGGCCTTGCCGCATTCTCAGATAGAAGTCCTCAACATTGGGAATAGTTAAAGTTTGGAGTATCCCACTCATCCCTTCTCCCGTCCCCATATAAAATAAATCAACAAAAGCAACAACCCCCAGACTGTTCATTGACTGAGCTGGAAAGTAAAGTGTTGCTATGGGAAACCCAGGGGGACCTGAAATGTGAGAAATCCAGCAGCCCTCAAGGGGGCAGTGCTACATCAGCATGGTCCTATTTAACACAAAGAGTGTAGTGCTACCCCTGTAAGGGCTGCTGAATTTTCGGGTCCTCCCTTACGCACACAGCCAGGCAGCAGGTATTTTCTGACTCTCTCACAGGCTCAAGAATCAATCCAGGGGATTTGTGTTTGGCTTTAGTTTTTTTTAAACTAAGGGGTTAAACTTGGATGGGGAAAAGCATGGGATGCCCTGAACAGTAAAACTTGAATGAAGCCCTGAGGACTCGCTAATCTGGCTGCTAGATATGGACGTCAAAAATGCTGTCCTCCCGTAGGATTGATGGCACAGCTAAACTGATAGCAAACGTCCAAAGGATGAGTACAGCTGCTGCTCCTTAGAGAACTACCGATGCATCTGGCTGTCTTGATCCCAAGCTAGAGGTGTAGGATGGCTTTGAGGGCTATGAACTAGGATTAAGTTATGGGCAACAATGTAGAAGATTGGCCATGGACTACAAAGAGTCAACAAGTGTGCTCCTGGAGGAGTCTCATGTAGCACTGCCCCCTTAGATCGGATTCCCCTGGGTTACCCATAGCAACAGTCTATTAAATCTTGGCACCTTAACACTTGGCTCAGTCAATGAACAGTCCAGGGGATTTGGGTTTTTGTATTTTTGTTTAGAACTTGGATGGGAGAAAGGATGAGTGGGATTCACCAACTTAACAACTATGCACAAATTCTGAGGACTTCTAACTGTGTTGAGTGCGGCAAGGCCGCTGCTTCACCTTGGCACTGAAGTGAAGATTTTGATAGGTGAACTATTTCTTAGGTTACTCTTCAGGGTCTAACTCTGCACCCCCTTTCTCACTGGCCGTGTGTGCTAGCTTCCTGTCCACTGACCCTCACTGGAGTGGTCCCCCTTCCTAGGCGAGCTCCCTGGTACTCACAGACACTGTTTTTCCTCAGGTAGCTCTGCCTTCAACTCCACCGTCAGTACCCTGGACCTTTTGGCTCAGCACCACACCAACTGCTTGAGAACACTCTCCCTGCTGACAGGAGGAGAGACAGCCGTCACCCTCCTCCTGGGACTCTGCTTCCTGCCAAAAAATGCCCTGACACATGTACCCTTTGCTTTTATGTCCAATCCCAGGATGCATTGCGGTTGTGTCCTCCCACTGGGACTTTCACAAAAGCCTGTGTGTCACTGGCTGGGTTTCCTCCGCTGTCCAACAGGCTCCCCAATTAAATACAGTGGGGACACTCCCTCAGACCAAGTGAATCACAAATGGACACATGCAACAGGCAGAACTAACAATCAGACGCTCCTGATGAGCAGGCAGAGCCAAAATCTAGGCTTTTACCTAGCAACTATCCAGGAGGGTGCTACGCTCACTTTTAACCAAGAGCGCTGCCTTAAAGTGGAGTTCCACCCATTTAAACAAGTTGAGATGTACGTAATCCCCTTTAAATATGCTTTTACCAATGCAAACATTTTATTTTATTTTATTTTTTTGTAAGGAAATACCGTTTTTCTTCTTTCTTCATCTGCACCTCCGGGTCCTGCTGCCTTTTGGCGATTACGTCACTCAGCGATTTGCAAGGGCTGCTGAGATATAGGCGTAGTGTATCCCAGCAGCCCTTGCGAATCGCCTAATGACTAAATCTCGTGTTATTTCCAGTTCTCAGGGATGTATTGCATTCAGTCCACGCTCCGCCCCGCCTCCTTTCAGTGAGCTCTACGGGATATAATGCTTTCAGTCACTGAGAGGAGGCGGGGCGGAGCGCGGACTGAATGCAATACATCCCTGAGAACTGGAAATAACACGAGATTTCGTCATTAGGCGATTCGCAAGGGCTGCTGGGATACACTACGCCGATATCCCAGGAGCCCTTCGCCGGGTGACGTAATCCCCTAAAGGGCAGCAGGACCCGGAAGTGAAGATGAATAAAGAAGAAAAACTGTATTCCCTTACAAAAAAAATAAATAAATTAATTGTTTGCATTGGTAAAAGCATATTTAAAGGGGATTACGTACATCTCAACTTGTTAAAATGGGTGGAACTCCACTTTAAGGCAGCGCTCTTGGTTAAAAGTGAGTGTAGCACCCTCCTAGATAGGTGCTAGATAAAAGCCTAGAATTTGGCTCTGCCTGCTCATCAGGAGCGTCTGATTGTTAGTTCTGCCTGTTGCATGTGTCCATTTGTGGTTCACATGGCTTGAGGGAGTGTCCCCACTGTATTTAATAGGGGAGCCTGTTGGACAGTGGAGGAAACCCAGCCAGTGACACATAGGCTTTTGTGAAAGTCCCAGTGGGAGGACACAACCGCAATGCATCCTGGGATTGGACATAAAAGCAAAGGGTACATGTGTCAGGGCATTTTTACGCCGATATCCCAGGAGCCCTTGCGATTCGCCGAGTGACGTAATCCCCTAAAGGGCAGCAGGACCCGGAAGTGAAGATGAATAAAGAAGAAAAACGGTATTTCCTTACAAAAAAAAAAAAAAAAATGAATTGTTTGCATTGGTAAAAGCATATTTAAAGGGGATTAGGTACATCTCAACTTGTTAAAATGGGTGGAACACCACTTTAACACTGATTTCATACTGTATGATGGCATACTCCGCCCACCACTGGGGGCACAGGGTTTGCTCCCCTCTACCCGCACTTGGGTGCTGAGCCCCTCCCACAACCTGATGGTGACAACAGTGGACTATCACCATGTTATGTGTGCTGAAATGGCCATTGAGGTGAGCTCTATCCGACTTGCTACAGTTTCTAATGCACATTGTAAGAAGCTCACAGTGTGCAGTGAAATCAGAGTAAGCCAATACAGGAGAGGAACCTTGTGCAAGGGGAGGCTGGAGGTCATTAAAACCACCTTGCCATTGACGTCCCTTTAAAGCACAGACAATAACTTTATATAGAGGAAGAACAAACTTTACTTTGACTTTATAGGGCCGCGTACAACCACCATATTCATTGGGATTATTTTTCTGCCCTAGGTATTCCATTAAACTCGAATCTTTTTTCAGCGGCAAGCATTCATCTAGGTCACTGCATTTTGTTTTCCTTGCGCTGAGCCGAAAATCTGCAGCCACACATAAACCATGAGCAATAAATAAAGCTACATTTGATATTTTTATAATACACAAGCTGCATCGATTGAACTTTAAAAGAACATATTATTAGACGGGATCTGAAAAAAAACGCTGAAAGCGCGCTCTCCGCCTTACAAACATTTTAAAGGCATAATTCTACCTCTGTGTAAGTTTTCCAAAAATAAGTTTGACATAAACAACATTTTATATTTTTTTTTACCGGAATTGATTATTTTCTTGTTTTTTTTTTTTTTTTTGGACTTTGCTTATGTCGTGGACAGATTTTCTTGCTTTTTGCTTTCTTCTGCTTAACCCCTTCCTGCTTGCCCCAGCATCCCTTTAACCACTTAAGCCCCGGAAGATTTTACCCCCTTCCTGACCAGGGCCTATTTTGCGATTCGGCACTGCGTGACTATAATGGACAATTGCACAGTCGTGCGACGCTGTACCTAAACGAATTTGACGTCCTTTTTTTTCCCACAAACAGAGCTTTCTTTAAGTGGTATTTGATCACCTGTGCGACTTTTTGATCATGCGCTATAAACAAAAAAAGAGCGTAAATTTTGCAAAAATAGCAATATTTTTCACATTTTTTTATATGAAATTCCCCAAAAAAATGTAAAAATCTAAATTTTTTAACATTTTTGGCCAATTTGTTTTCTGCTACATGTGTTTGGTAAAAAAAATCGCAAAAAGCGTATTTTGATTGATTTGCGTAAAAGTTACTGCGTTTACTAACTAAGGGAAAGTTTTTTTCTTTTGTTGTTTTTTTTTTTTTAACGCGTAATGGCGGCGATCTGCAATTTTTTTAGCAGGACTGCGACATTGCGGCAGACAGATCGGACCCTTGACTGACATTTTTGACACTTTTGGGGTTTACCAGTGACATTATTGCAGTAATCAGTGCTATACATATGCGTGCTTCTAACTGTGATTGGCTGTGGCTTGAGGTGTAAGAACAGAGATCAACGGTCCTACATAGCAGAACCATATGATCTCAATTCTTACACAGGGGAGAATGACAGCCGGCTTTGTTTACATTAGCCGCCTGCCTTTCTCCCGGTGTAACCGACGATCGCGAGTGCCCGGCGGACACACGTGCGGGGGGGGGGGTCCGTCACTGAGCGGGAGCGCGCATCCGGCGGGGCGCTCTCTCCCCAGAGCCTCATAAAATTGTAACTTGTGGGCTGGTGGAGATAATGGCTGCAGACACAAAACCCCCTCGCCAACGCTATGCTCCCCTCCCCCCATTTCTTCCCAATTTTATCACTTAACTCCAACAACTAAATGCACAGAGGACACATATATAACGGAGCTGTTACCTGTATTTCTGTTCATCCAGTCCTAAGACTTACACAGCTCTGCCACACAGCACAGCCCATATCTGGCAGGCAGAAGACCTGATTTTCTCCCTTGAAGCTAAGTAACACTTACAGGTCTTGTCCCACCCCCAGCCTGTGATTGGACACTGAAAGGAAAAGCAACGTGTGTCACTCTGCTCTCTCCTCCTATCAGCATGCTTCTTGTCAACACATAAACTGATTGGTTCCTTCTGCTGCTTCTTCCTCTCACACTCCAGCCCTGCTGCACAGGGACTGTGAGAGGTTGATACTAATACACTGCTTGCAGGTCCAGAGACACGCTGTTCCAGAGATTTGTTGTTCCAGGGATCTGCTGTTCCAGAGATCTGCTGTTCCAGAGACCTGCTATCTCAGAGATATGTTGTTCCAGAGACCTGCTATCTCAGAGATCTGTTGTTCCAGAGATCTGCTCTTCCAGAGACTTGCTATCTCAGAGATCTGTTGTTTCAGGGACCTGCTATTCCAGAGACCTGCTATCTTAGATATGTGTTCTTCCAGAGATCTGCTGTTCCAGAGACCTGCTATCTCAGATATCTGATCTTCCAGAGATCTGCTGTTCCAGAAACCTGCTATCTCAGAGATCTGCTGTTCCAGAGACTTGCTGTCTCAGAGATCTGTTCTTCGAGAGATCTGCTGTTCTGCTGTTCCAGAGATCTGTTGTTCCAGAGATCTGCTGTTCTGCTGTTCCAGAGACCTGCTATCTCAGAGATCTGTTCCAGAAATTTGCTGTTCCAGAGATCTGTTGTTCCAGAGATCTGCTGTTCCAGAGGTCTGCTGTTTCAGAGACCTGCTGTTCCAGAGACCTGCTGTTCCAGAGACCTGCTATCTCAGATATCTGTTCTTCCAGGATTCTGCTGTTCCAGAGACCTGCTATCTCAGAGATCTGTTGTTCCGGAGTTCTGCTGTCTTGGAGTTCTGCTGTTCCAGAGATCTGCTCTTCCAGAGACCTGCTATCTCAGAGATCTGCTGTTCCAGAGATCAGCTGTTCCAGAGACCTGCTATCTCAGAGATCTGTTGTTCCAGAGATCTGCTGTTCCAGAGACCTGCTATCTCAGAGATCTGCTGTCACTGTAATGGAGCACAAATGATTGGCTTCATTTGCTGTTTTTCCTTTTCCCCATCTCCTTCTTCTTCTTATTCTTCTTCCATGGCCCAATAGTAAAAAAGAAAAAAAGGTAATACTCACACAATAAAAGTATGGGAATACAAAATATGTATTAAAATATTTAAATGATGGAAGGCTTTGGAGGGGGCTCAGTGTGACTGTGGCGGAGTGGAGTGGGTTAGGGGAAGACTTGGTGGCCCTGTGGGGAATGAGGTTTCTGGAGAGTGCTGGGGGATGGGGTCTCTCTAGGAGGCTGGAGGCTTTGCAGGGACACTGTGGGAGACTGTAGGGCTATGGGGGGGTGGAGGCTCTGCCGCAACCTAGAGGCCATTACAGGATGTTGGGTGACACTGTGGGTGCTGAGGGCTCTAACAGGGTCTGGAGGCACTGTGGGTCACTATAGGTGGTTGAGGGACACTATGGAAGCTCAGAAGCACCGTGGGAGGTTTGGGGATCTGCAGCTGGCCGGAGGCCTGGAGGTACAGAGGCCAGTACCCAGTAGCAGGCCTCGGGCTGGTGGTTGAGAACTATTGCTCAGGTGCATTCCACTATTGATGCTGAGAGCTCTCAGGGAGTCTGAGGGCACTGTGGGAGTTTAAGGGGCACTATGGGTCACTATAGGAGGTTGAAAGGAACTATGGGAGCTGGGAGGCACTGAAGGAGGTTGGGAGATCTAGAGCTGGCTGGAGGCCTGGAAGGAGAGGGGCCAGTGCCCAGTAGCAGGCCTTGGGCTGGTGGTTGAGAACTATTGCTCAGGTGCATTCCACTTTGGATGCTGAGAGCTCTCAGGGAGTCTGAGGGCACTGTGGGAGTTTGAGGGGCACTATGGGTCACTATAGGAGGTTGAAAGGCACTATGGGAGCCGGGAGGCACTGAAGGAGGTTAGGAGATCTAGAGCTGGCTGGAGGCCTGGAAGTACAGAGGCCAGTGCCCAGTAGCAGGCGTCGGGCTGGTGATTGAGAACTATTGCTCAGGTGCATTCCACTTTTGATGCTGAGAGCTATTAGGGAGTCTGAGGGCACTGTGGGAGTTTAAGGGGCACTATGGGTCACTATAGGAGGTTGAAAGGAACTATGGGAGCTGGGAGGCACTGAAGGAGGTTGGGAGATCTAGAGCTGGCTGGAGGCCTGGAAGGAGAGGGGCCAGTGCCCAGTAGCAGGCCTAGGCCTGGTGGTTGAGAACCACTGCTCTGGTGCATTCCATCATGATTCTAATAACATCCACACCTCAAGCCCTGAAGAAGAGGATGGCTTTTCCATTGAAACTTATTAGCCAAATTTGATACTGATTAACAATAAACTTTTCAAAAAGACCTTTAAGTGATACAATCATGTGTTCTAGGCCCTCCCTAGAGTCTACTGTCTGCTGAGTGATCCCTTTGTCCAGTTTAAGGCCTAGATCAGTGACAGCGAACCTTTTTTTAGCTTGAGTGCCCAAACTGCCACACAAAAGAAAACGTTTTTTTATTTCCAAGTGCCAACACTGGTGATGATCACCCACCCCAATAGGGATTGCAGTCAGTTCAGCACTCGGTGTCCAGTGTTGGTGTGCCTGGCAGCAGCTTCTCCTTTTGTTGGTGCCTGTGTTCGCCCTTCTCACCTTCGATCGTGTCATCTCAGCACCTCTTAGCACCGTCCTCTCGCTTCTCACTGGCTGGTTCAAATTCAGGGGCTGTTGTGGCTTCCGCTCTCTCTCTCTCTCTCCCTTCCGAACCACCTCAGCCTTCTCTCACTTTTGTACCCACACTCCTCTCACCCTTGCTCTCCCTTCTCGCTCAGCCCTTTTTTCCACGGCTTCAGGCTGTCTATCCTCTTATTTTTGCAGGGCATGTTGGGGCTGTAGTTTTCCTTTAATTAATTAAAATGGAGCCATAATCTTCTGGGACTACATGTCCCATGGTGCACTTGTCCTGGCTCATTGGTCCCTTGCTGCAGCCAACCAGGAGTCAGCTCCTTCCTTTACTGCAGTGCACAACTGAAAAAATAATGCCCTGTATTAAGTTGCTATGGGCAACCAGTCAGCTCTTTCCCCCACATTACAGGCAGCCTTACTGGGCTCAAGCCAGAACTCCAGTAAACTTCTGCTCTGGCCTGATAGTGAACACCTGGGACACTCTCCCCACCTCTCCCTTGACTGGCCGGGCTTGTTGTTGACTTTTCCCCTGCCCAGCCTGCCCACTGAGCCAACCCAAGGCCAAGGTAGTGGACGCATGTTCCGATCAGGCTCTCATGACTGACACCACCGCAGGCCAATTGTCTCCTTGCATAAGACTTGGGCATCTCGGGGAAGCCAATAGACGAGATACATAGAGGGTGGAAGGGGGCAGGACTGCAGGTGGCTGTGCGTGCATTGCTGGTTAAGCCTAAGCTGAGTCAGTAGACCAAGCACCAGCAAATTTTTAACAGGCATTCTTCTTCTTTTACGGACAAGAGAAAAGATGGCGGCTCTGCTCGCGTGCCCACAGAGAGGTCTTTGTGTGGCAGCTGTGGCATTCGTGCCATGGGTTCACCATCACTGGTCTAGATAAACTATGCTTCATCACAGATCTGCTTCCTTGAAGGAAAACGCACTCCACTCCAAACCCATCAGAACCAATCCTCACTTCTATCGGTCAAGTGCTATCAAACAAATACATCAGGCATGGATTTGCAAAGGGTAGCCTGCATATGTAGGAACAACGACCTTTGCAAACCTTTGGAAGATCTGAATGGGCAGAATTTTGTAAGCTTTTAAGGTTGGCTTTTTGACCCACCAGCTGTACTTCAGAGAGAGGAAGTAAGCAAGTGACACGGGCAGGGGTATGATAACTCTGGGAAAACCTCTGTGGAAAATTTGTATTGTTGCTATGGTTGCAAAAGAATATTTTTTTTTTAATTGAAAATCTTAGCTGGTTGCAATATAAAATGTAAAGTTCATTTACAAATGAATAAGGCATCCTAATTATCAAGCGTTATTAGCTTTTGTTTAACCACATTTTCGATGCACTAAAGAAATTAGCACACGTTACTTTATTGATTTTGGGGTATTTTGACTGTAAAATATCAATACAAAAATAATATTTTACAAGCCTATCGCTTGTTTTGAGGATGGGCTGATATATCTGAATATATGTATGGCCAATGTGTGGCCATCCATTTGGTTTGTAAGAGCTTCGAACCTAAGGCGAACCTTCAGATCAGGCATGCTTTCTGAATCTGCCCAATTGTTTAGTTCCTCCAGAATGTTTGTTTAGGGCTTTGATTTGATTCTTGTTAGGAGAATCCGGTGATTCAGCCAAAGAATCCCAATTCGATACTGGCTGTCAACCTGTAGAGAACTTAAAAAAAGTTAGCTTGCGAAGCAATGACACTTTATATCCATTTTGCACGAAAATGACCACCAATCTGGATTTTCCCTTTATTCAAGTCTTTTTGAGTGCTTCTTGCGTAATTCTCTCGTTGATAATATCTCAGGTACTGGACACTATTAATGCTTAATTAACGAGGACTTAATGCAGCGTCAACTTTTTTTTTTTTTCTTCCTTACGCCATCAGTGTAATATTGTCGCTTGAAACGCCTGTGACTTTAGCTGCCCTTGGTCATAAAACGCTGGCACGCGAAAGCCTTCTTCTCAGATGGGCTCCCCAATGTCTGCTCCTTCCAATTAAAACGTCTTTCTTTTACCACATTCCATAATTATTCATTCCATTTTTATTTACTTGCAGATGGTTGAAACATCCCTTATAATCTGATTTTTTTTTTTTTTAATATCATTTCCAACGTTACTTTTCTTCTAAACACCTTTTTCATTACCAGGCAGTCGGCATGCTGAGGCAGCATTGCCTTTTGTTTCCCAGCTTAATTGGTTCTGGTAGGCTTGCAAGCCACCATCCCTATATTCTGAGAGTCATTTTCATGTAAATTCCTACCTCGCTGTTTTATAGCAAAATCTAATTAATTTAAATCTGGTGCTTGGGTTATTAAATTAGTATCTTACTTTTATATGGACTATTGAAGTGGTGTTAAAAAAATAATAGAGTGAAAAAAAAAAAAAAAGAAGGAACAGATTGCATAGAGCAATAGTTAAAAGCCAACTTCACTGAAAACTGGTATTTTCGTTTTGCATGGTTGCTGGTTAGTTGAAACCCATGCTGCTTTTTTATGTAGTAATGTCTTGATTCTTGGTCCTAAGGTGCGCTGGAGGCTCCGCCCTCTTTCTGCTGATTTCTCCTTGCAACTCCTAGCGTTCTTTACCACACTGTGACTGAATGTTTATAAAGATATAGCTTAACCAGTCTGGTGTGGAGGCAGGGGAGGACTGGGTCAGGGGGCAGGGGGGCAATTGCCCCCCCCCCCCCGGGCCGCTCTGATGCCCCAGAAAAAGGCTGCACCACTTCTGCCACAGACATGCCTAAAGGATTCCTGGTGAAGAGAAGTAAAATGTCCCCATCACTGACCTACTGAGTGCGGGATGAAGACAAGGACAGAACGCCGTTCAATACCCCACTGGAGACTCTCCTCCCCCGGCCAGCCCCAACCAAGCTGTCCCAGCTCCCCCACAACTGCCCCCTGCTGGCCAGGTTGGGAACCCGGATTTAGCCAGTGAGTAGAGAGTACTTGGAGCAGGTCTTCAACCTGGAATGGGGGTCAGGAGGAAGCCAGGAGAGGGAGAGTGGGAGGGGGGCCGAGTTTTCTGCACCATGGGCCTCTGGTTTGTATTTGCCCCCTGGGCCGAAAGTTGCCAGTCAGCCCCTGTGTGGAGGAAGTTGAATGATCTTCACAGAGCCCTGACCTCAACTCTACAGAACACCTTTAGATGATCTGGAAAAGCCGGGTCTTCTCACCAAACTTTGCAAATGCTCTGTTGGATGACAAGGGTTCAAGCCTTTCCTTGTGCTTCCAATCCTAATGAATGCCTTTGGAATATATTAAAAGCTGACTATGAACTAGGTCTTCTCCCACCCATATAGGCTGTAAAGGGTTCGAAGAGGGAGCCAATGTCAAAATTTTGCCCATGGATTTGAAATGGGATAGCCAATAAACTGATGTAGGTGTGATTGGTTTGGGGTCAGAGCCCTGACCTCAACCCTACTGAACATTTTGATGAACTGAAACGTTGATTGCAAGCCACGTCTTCTCCGCCAACATCAGCACCTGACCTCACAAATGTTCTTTTGGATGACTGGGCCAATATTCTTACTGACACACTCTGAAAATCTTGTGGAAAGCTTTCCCAGAAGAGTGGAGGCTGTTATAGGGACAAATGGGAAGCCAACCCTATATTAATGTCTATAGTTCTGGAATAGGAAAACCATCAAAATTATGTAGATGTGATTGGATTGAGGTCAGAGCCTCAATCCAATCACATGGTGTGTTTTGGAAGCCGGCCGGCTTGATTTTATATGCGCATTTGTCAAGGTCTTACCTTGCCTTCCTGTTGGCAGCCATCTTGGACATGTGCAGACTGCTGTCTCTTATAAACTCTGTTTGCTTCATCACTTGTCTGCTGCCTGGGCATCACTCAGTGATGATGTTGCACACCTAACTATATATATATCACCTGATGGTTTTCAGACCTTGCCCTTGCGTTTGTGCTCCAAGGTGCATCACTGCTAGCAATCCGCTGGTCTCTGTGGTTTCTCCGTGCATGACTTGGCTTGGCTGACGACCTTCCTGGCTCTGGATTCCGCATCGGCAGACGACCCAGCATCAGACGGCGACACGGCTTTGGCAGACTACCCGCTTCTGGACTCTATCTTGGCTTGGATGACTACCTGTTCCTGAACTCGATCCAGGCTTGGATGACCACCCGCTTCCGAACTTGACCCCGGCTGTTCTTGATTTGGCTCCTCTCTCTTGTTGTGCGATTATAATTGTTGCATAAATAAATCGCCTTATTTTACTTGCATCTTCGTGTGGTCTAGTTTCCTGGCACCCTGACAGCATTCTTCTGAAACTGCTGTAAGTGCAATCTTATACATTTTATAATAAATTACTACGGTTTTACACTATGGCGAAAATATCGTTCCTTTTATGAGAGCCTGACGAAGGAGGTGGATCCTCTGAAACGACGTTGCAGCCCGCCCTCTCCACAGTCTTAGTTGTCTCCTGCTGGCTTCCGTGGAGGAACCGGCAGTGTCTTGTGACGCTGCATCCGGCTCACGGCTGTGCGCCGCTGATGTCCCTAGGAGAGGAGTTTCTGAGATCCCCCTCGGCATCTCCGGATCATCCATCCTCCATCCCTGGACCCCGAGGGTACACCTGTGGCTGGATGCATGCGATCCACACCACCCCTCGGTACTACACACTTGGGGACCCACGTCTTCAAGTACCTGATTGTTGATGCTTGCCTTCTTCTATGTAAGTACTTTGAAATAAATTTGCTTTTATCTTCACACACTTCTGACCTGGCGCCCTCGTTTTTTTCTTATCCTTTTATGGGGAATGAAAACTTTTTAACTGCGGAGGTGGAAGCGTTGATACCTACCTATAGGGTTACCTATCCCTGTTTCCTCAGTACCTAATGCCTGTAACGCTGCGTTTTATGTATGATGTGGATTTTCAGCTGCAGAAATATTCCACTTCAGTAGTCATGTAGAGAAACGCTGAGACACCAATCCCAACTCCCAATGACTCATCATGTGTGGATGATCTCAATTCAGCAAGTAAATACACACACACTCAATAAGATGTTTCCTAGAGTGACTTATGTATATAGTAACACAGTGATGATAGGCTGAAGAGACAGGTTGGGTAGAGATGGTAGATGACAGACACTTGAAAGGAAATGTTCTTGAAAGTAAGATAGTAGCAGATGGGATGCAGATAGGTTTAGCAATCATGTATGGTAGCAGATGACAGAGTAGCAGGTGGACATACAAGAGAGATCAACCCAGTGCAAGAACAGGTGGTAGTAGGCTCAAGAGCTAGCAATCTTAGATAATGCAGATGTAGTTATAGTCCTTAGTATGCAGAGCTAGATAGTGTAAGCTTTAGTATGAAGGTTATAGAGGTTTCCCCTGTGGGGTACTTATCACTAATAGCAATGTAGCAGAGGAGAGGTTCGGCAAGAGCGGATGATCCGGTAGCGGGATACAGGGATCAGCGCAGCGTGGTTCCGACAGTGAGGTATGCTTGCAAGCATGAGAGCTTCAAGACAGGTTAGCATCAAGGCACAAAGCAGTTTGAACGAACACATGTGAGTGAGAGCCGGCGATCTAAATAGCCATCCAGTCCGGCGCTCAGTGATGACAGCATCAGTCTTAAAGGTGTATGCGCACCTTACCAAAAGAGAATGGTGGGGCGCATACACTTATGAAAGAGTAATTAGGGTACCCAAAGGTACCAGAACATTACAATGCCTCGTTTCCACTGAGCGGTACGGTTCGGTTTGGTACAGTTCAGTACTGTTCGGAACGGTACACCTTGATCAGGCTTGCGCTTCCACCACCAACAGTACCTCAGCTCAACATAACCTCAACCCTGTTGGTACGGTACTAATGTGCTTGGTACCCCAACGAAAGGGTCCCAAAAAAGTGGTACGGAACGGTTCAGAATTAGGGTACCATTCACAACTTTTGAAAATGGAAATGGCAAAAATTGCGTACCATACCGAACCGAACCGTACCGTACCGCTCAGTGGAAACGAGGCATTAAGAGGCTCTAGTGGGGTTATGCCACAGGTGTTGTTGACCATTTCAGGTCTCCTCATTATGGTAAGAGGCCATCTTATCCTGGTGGAGGAATTCACTCTTGGTGTTGTTAGCCACACATTTGTGGGAGGAATTACATTTGTGGATATTCTTCACTTCACTGGTGTTATATATCGATGTGTGTATGGACATTTTTCACTATATCACTTATTGAATTTCACACTTTTACGATAAATATTCTTTTGGTTTTTTTTTTAGCGCAACTTTTCTTTGATTTTTATTCCAGGTAATATATATTTCACTTGATGGATTTTTTTTTTTTTTTTTTATAACGAGCTCTTCTTTCCCTTTCACCTTTCATTGGCTATTTCCCCTTAGTCTGCAGTTTTTGTATTATTGTAACATAACAATAAAACAAGCTCTCTCAGTATGTTTTATGCCCATATCAAATTTTTTTGAACTTCACTCCGAGCGGGGGATTAAAAGTGTCCTAAAAACTTCAATATCTCTTCTCTCTCCGGACGGATTTTATTCCGTTCTCTTTAAAGATAGGGCAATATAGGTTTATCTATAAGCCCGCCTGGAACATAAAGCAGGCGTGTCGCTATACTTCAGCATGCCGCCGTGTCATCGGCGTCCTACATCGCTTTGCTGCCCGTCAACAAGAGAAGGGTAAGGCGCACATTTATTAACTCTGCGACACCTTTGGCTGTTATCAATTTCCAAGCCGGACTTTCAATCAATGTAATAAAATCAGAATAAAACTGTTTAAGTAATGAAATGTTACCTTTGGATCCAGCCTCGTAAAAATGAAGAGGAACTGTGATCATGAATTAACAAACAGGGAGCAGATATATATCCTTATGCTCTTATTGCGGCAGTCATATAACATTTTTATTGGCACCGCTGCTACTGGGACTATAAAGTTATATTGTGAATCTCCTTAGGCCTAATTTTTTTATTACCACCCCCCACCCCCATTTAAAGCCAGCTTCCTTTTTACATAGGCGTATATTGAATATGGCACCAGGTTATATCGTTTCTCCATCATTCTTGTGTAGGTCATACGGTAGAGCAGTAAACAGCTGTAGAAATGGCAACTGGTGTGACAGTGTGAACGAGCCAACTTTTAGGAGCCTGAATCCTCATTCCTGAAGTTAAACTCCAGGGCATATAGCTAAATAAAAGGATGGAATATATATATTGAAGCTGCTGTTCATACCCTGTGACAGTACTCACCGTCACTGGGAGTGAAAGACAGTTACTTAATGGTTTGGATTGCTTCAAATGGGACAGTAATATTTGTCAGCAATATCTCTCAAGGAATATGAAGATTTAATCCCACTTTACAATGTGAGACCTATAGCCTGTTGCCATGAAGTCTGACTCCTAAATAATCATATTATTTATTTATAATTATATCTCCTGTACCATGCCTGTACCATCTCCTGTACCATGCCTGACCATCTCCTGTACCATCTCCTGTACCATGCCTGTACCATCTCCTGTACCATGCCTGACCATCTCCTGTACCATGCCTGACCATCTCCTGTACCATCTCCTGTACCATGCCTGTACCATGATTGACCATCTCCTGTACCATGCCTGACCATCTCCTGTACCATGTTTATACCATCTCCTGTACCATGCCTGACCATCTCCTGTACCATGCGTGACCATCTCCTGTACCATCTCCTGTACCATGCCTGTACCATCTCCTGTACCATGCCTGTACCATCTCCTGTACCATGCCTGACCATCTCCTGTACCATCTCCTGTACCATGCCTGACCATCTCCTGTACCATGCCTGACCATCTCCTGTACCATCTCCTGTACCATGCCTGACCATCTCCTGTACCATCTCCTGTACCATGCCTATACCATCTCCTGTACCATGCCTGACCATCTCCTGTACCATGCCTGACCATCTCCTGTACCATCTCCTGTACCATGCCTGTACCATCTCCTGTACCTGACCATCTCCTGTACCATCTCCTGTACCATGCCTATACCATCTCCTGTACCATGCCTGACCATCTCCTGTACCATGCCTGACCATCTCCTGTACCATCTCCTGTACCATCTCCTGTACCTGACCATCTCCTGTACCATCTCCTGTACCATGCCTGTACCATCTCCTGTACCATGCCTGACCATCTCCTGTACCATGCCTGACCATCTCCTGTACCATTCCTGTACCATCTCCTGTACCATGCCTGACCATCTCCTGTACCATGCCTGACCATCTCCTGTACCATCTCCTGTACCATGCCTGACCATCTCCTGTACCATCTCCTGTACCATGCCTGTACCATCTCTTGTACCATCTCCTGTACCATGCCTGACCATCTCCTGTACCATGCCTGACCATCTCCTGTACCATCTCCTGTACCATGCCTGACCATCTCCTATACCATCACCTGTACCATGCCTGCAACATCTCCTCCATGGGGAGCGATCGCGGGTGCCCGGCGGCAATCACGGCCGCCGGCCAATGAGTCAGCTTCCCCGCTGGCTAATGGGGGCGTGTGCGGGTTGCCGTATAGGTACAGCCAATCGCGCAGCAGAGTCAGTCTGCCACAGTATAGCTGCGGCGGGCGGTCCACAAGTGGTTAAGGAAAAAAAGCTGTCCAAACCTGCCTGGCCCTATGTGAAAAAGTAATTGCCCCCCAAACCTTATAACTGGCTAAGCCACCCTTGGTGGCAATAACTGCAATCAAGCGTTTGCAATAACTGGCAATGAGTCTTTCACATCAATGTGGAGGAATTTTGGCCCACTCTTCTTTGCAGAATTGTTTTAATTCAGCCACATTGGAGGGTTTTCCAGCATGAACGACCTGTTTAAGGTCATGTCACAGCATCTCAATGGGATTTAAGTCCGGACTTCGACTAGGCCATTCCAAAACCTTAATTTTGTTTTTTATGAGTCATTCAGAGATGGACTTCCTGGTGTGTTTTTCGGATCATTGTCCTGCTGTTCATACACGATTAGCTTTATAGTATACAGTGCTGTGAATACGTAGTCACCCGCTTTCCTGATTTTTTTATTGTTTGCATATTTGTCACATTTAATTGATTCAGATCATCAAACAAATATTAATATTACACAGAGATAACCCGAGGAAATACAAAATGTAGTTTTTAAATGATGATTTCATTTATTAAGGGAAAAAAAACTGTCCAAACCTGCCTGGCCCTATGTGAAAAAGTAATTGCCCCATAAACCTTATAACTGGTTGTGCCACACTTGGTGGCAACAACTGCAATCAAGCATTTGCAATAACTGGCAATGAGTCTTTCACATCAATGTGGTGGAATTTTGGCCCACTCTTCTTTGTACAATTGTTTTAATTCAGCCACATTGGAGGGTTTTCCAGCATGATCGGCCTATTTAAAGCGGAACTTCACTCTCTCAATCAACATGGACTATTTCTAATCCTTATGGTGCTAGCATTAGTTAACAGATAGAAAAAAATATACTTGTTTTAAACTTTTTTTCCTGCATTTCTTCAGTTACTTCCCGTGTTTCATGCCTAGGCAAATGATGTCATACATCCCAAGAGTCTTCAGGAGGGGAGGGAGGATTCTCACCTCAGCCCATGCTTGAGCCAAGACCAGATGGATTTCAGGAAGTAAATGCTACATGAATTATCTGCCCTTACTCAAGATGGCCACTGACAGAAATGCCACGGGGTGTTTTTCAAAATGATTTCTCAGCAAAATAAAGCATTGAGACATGGATAGATGGAGGAGCTGGCTTTGAATATTAAAAATGAATTTAGATAGCATTTTTGGTTTGTGGTGCTCTGGTCATGTCCAGTGCCGTGACAAGATCATCCAGTGCCCAGGGCAAAGATGAGAGATCAGGAACTGATGGCCAGATATTCTCCTTTAGGATTTTCTGAAAAAGTGCAGAATTTGTGGCAAGCTGGCAACCACAGATGTCAGACGTTTCTTGTAGTTGGTGACCAGGTTTGTACATATCTCGAGAGGGATTTTGGTCCACTCTTCTTTACAAATCTTCTCTAAATCCTTAAGGTTTCTTGGCTGTTGCAACTCAAAGATTCAGCTCTCTCTATACATTTTTTATAGGATTAAGGTCTGGAAACTGTTTAGGCCACTCCATGACCTTAATGTACTTCTTCTTGAGCCACTCCTTTGTTGCCTTGGTGGTATGTTTTGGGTCATTGTCATGCTGGAAGACCCAATCCACTGCCAATCTTCAGTGTTCTGGCTGAGGGAAGAAAGTTCTCATCCAAGATTTTACAATACATGGCCCCGCCCATTGACCCCTCAATGCCGCAAAGTCAGCCTGTACCTTTATTAGAGAAACAGCCCCAAGGCTTCATGTTTTCAACTCTGTGCTTGACTGTAGGAATGGTCCCCTTAGGGTCAAAATCAGCATTTTTCTTCCTTCAAACACAACGAGTTGAGTTAATACCAAAAAGCCTAATTTTGGTCTCATCTGACCACAGTACTTTCTCCCGATCCTTCTCTGAATCATTTAGATGTTCATTGGCAGATTTCAGACTTTCCTGTGCATATGCCTTCTTGAGGAGAGGCACCATGTGGACGCTCTATGATTTCAATCCATGGCGGCGTTTTGTGTTACCAATGTTTTTTGGTGACTGTGGTCCCAACTGCCTTGAGATCATTCATAAGCTCCTCCCATGTAGTTCTGGGCTGATCCCTCACTTTTCTCATTATCATCCTTACCCCATGAGATGAAATCTTGCATGGAGCTCCAGACTGAGGGCAATTGATGGTTATTTTGTATTTCCTCCATTTGCGAATAATCGCCCCAACAGTTGTCTTCTTCTCACCAAGCTTCTTGCTGTTCTTGTAGCCCATTCCAGCCTTGTGCAGGTCTACAATCTGGTCCCTGACGTCCTCTGACAGCTCTTTGGTCTCCCCCATGATGGTGAGGTTTGAATGAAAGAAAGAGATTCTGTGGACAGGAGTCTTTTATACACATAACGAGTTGTCATTAGGAGAACCTTCTTATATTGACAGGACTAATCTGTGTACCACATGAGCACCGACTGTAGCCAGTCTGTGGGAGACAGAATTATTGTTGGTTGGTAGGGGATCAAATACTTATTTTACTCATTGAACTGCTGTCAGGGAAGAACTTTGAGGAGAACTGTCAGATACGCCAATGCCTAAGATGGGCGCGCTAACACGTGCATACGCATTAGCAAAGGGTACACGATGGCACATTGGTGCACGCAACGGAGCATTGGCGTACGCCGTGGTGCGTGCTAATTACCAGCATCCACTGGTCTATATAAACTCTGCACTGGCTATCATTCATTGCTGGATTATCTTCAGCTAGCATCCTGTGTTCCACGTGCCTTGAACTTCAGCTAGATTACCCGTTACCGACCCGGCTATCCTTGACCTGCTCTGGCTTCTCTCCTGGCTCTGAACCCAGCTTGCTTTATGGACTTCCTCCTGCCTACTCCTGATTGCCTTCTTGTGTTTGACCCTAGCTTAATCCCGACTACTCTACCTGCCTCTGCTCCTGATCGACCTCCCGTGTTTGACCCTCGGCCTGGCTTCTGACCTTGCTTTGCATTGACCTGCCTGCACTTCCAGTGATTGTGACCATCTTCTCCACTAGAGATCCGACTCTTCAAGCAACTACTCCTGCAGGCAACCCGTGTACCTTTGGGCATAGCACCCTCTGTCACCACTTCCAGGGGTGCTCTGCACTCAGCTGCAAGGGGAGCCCTCTCGTCACCTCAGCCTCCTGCCTGATTCCTGACAACAGGTGTCTTTATTACACATAACGAGTTGTCGTTAGGAGCCCCTTCTTACATTGACAGGACTAATCTGTGTACCACATGAGCACATAATGTATCCAGTCTGTGGGAGCCAGAATTATTGTTGGTTGGTAGGAAATCAAATACTTATTTTACTCACTGAACTGCAACTATTTTCCCCACTGTGTGTATATATATATATATATATATATATATATATATATATATATATATATATATATATATATTACTCACTGAACTGCAACTCCATTTATAACTTTTTCTTGAGTTTTTGTTGATATTTCATCTCTATCATTTAAAATAAACCTATGATGAAAATTATAGATCAATTCCTTGTAAGTAGGCAAACTTAAAAAAATCTGCAGGTGACCAAATCACTATTTTCCCCACTGTGTGTATATATATATATATATATATATATATATATATATATTACTCACTGAACTGCAACTCTATTTATAACTTTTTCTGGAGTTTTTGTTGATATTTCATCTCTATCATTTAAAATAAACCTATGATGAAAATTATAGATTAATTCCTTGTAAGTAGGCAAACTTAAAAAAATCTGCAGGTGACCAAATCACTATTTTCCCCACTGTGTGTATATATATATATATATATCATAACAAAAATATAAATATTTCATATATATAATTATATATATATATATATATATATATATAAATAAATAATATATACATACAGTATATATAAAACATAAGAAACAATTAAGAAAAAAATTATATATATATATGTATATATATATATATATATAAAATAAATAAAGTAAATAAATAAATAAATAAATATATATATATATATATATAATAAAATTAAATTAAATTAAAAAATATATATATATTTATATATATATATATATATATATATATATATATATATATATATATATATATATAATAAAAAAAAAATATATATATATATATATATAAAAACATAAAAAACAATCATCATTTCCCTTAAATTTTGGGTGAAGGTTACCTCTCATTCCCTATGGCTTTAGTGTGGACTAGCAGAGAAGAAGTCGGGGAAGCAGTGCGTAGGTGATAGAGATGCCCCCTTTTTCTTTTTTCCTCGGCGCTGTCCTTTTAATGAATAAATCTGTTCGTTCGCAGAGCAATAAATGCAGAATGGAGCAGAGAGGATTCTGGGAGATACCAGAGTGCAAAGCCAAAAGAGAGAAGAAGTAATGAGCGACAGTTGGCGATAATGGGCACCTGACATCCATTCACCCTCAGGGACACAAGTGTATGGTTTAATCCCATGAATAAGGGCTGTCTGTGCATTTCATGCTCAAAGCGCGAGGCCTGACAGGTCTCCCCGCTTCTCTATCGCCCGTATAAATAATGTAGTCACAGGCCGATCTCCCAGGAATTAGGCAGCTCGGCGCTATTCAGGTACGGAACTGGCCTGTACTGCAATTATTTCCTATTATGGGTTTGGAAGGAGGAAAAAAAAAAAAGAAGAAAAAAAACAACGCGGAGAGTGCATTGAGGGCCCTGTAGCCTTTATTAAGAGCTGATTTAAATTGCGGAGGCTGATTAGCATTTTGTGGCCGTTTCGGTGGTTTGTGGAGTTTCAATTCCTTTGGAGTAAAATTGATTAGAATTGATGAACACTTAGTAAAAAACGGGTAGCAAATTGCTTTGTTAAACCAGGGGAATTCCAGCTTTGGTTTCCATTAATAGAATTCCCTTTTTAATCCATATTGTTTATTTTAGGCTTTTTTTTTTTTTTATTCTATGAACAAATTGATACATTGTGTTGACTAACTAAATATTTCAGTTAAAGCAGACCTTGCGGTAAAATGCAAGGTCTGCCTAGAAATATCCAGACAAGGCCCTGTAGAACTAAAGGTGAAATTATGAAAGGTGAAAATGCCTCCCTTAAATTTCCAGCTCTTTAATTCGGTGCTACAAAATCAAACATGAAAAAAAAAAAGCTAAGGGAATCATGGAGGTAAAAATAAATGATAAGGGTTAACTAACATTTTAACTACTAAATACTAGGATTAGTTACAAATTACACTCTGCGTTTTTTTGTAATTTTTGTAAGTTTTGTTTAATTATTTATTTATTTATTTATTTTGGTTAACAAAGGCACTAGAATCCTGTTTCGGGTGCAAAGCAATTTTTTTTTTTAAATTTGCCTCTTAAAGTGGAGTTCCGGCCTATTTTGCAACTTTAGTGATTCCTGGAGTGCTCGCTATGCTGATCAACAATTGGGCATTTTCATATTTTTTCGGGGGTCCCGTACCTTATTTTCAGGGCATTTTTGATTGTACTTCCTCCTTCTCCCCCCTCTGTGGCCACGGCCACCGACATCACTTCCGCCTTTGCATTGCATCCTGGGAGCTGTTTGTCATCACTCCCAGGAGGCTGGAATCAGGAAGAACTCCCTGGAATCAGGAAGAAGGACACAGAAGATTACACTGCGGCTTCAGATGCCCACATCCAAGATGGCCACGCCTAGACAGCTTTTTTAAAAGTAAGATTTTGACTAAAATCCAATACTGTACACCTTGTAAGTATGAGAATAGCGGTTCTGTAAAGGACGATGGATTAGTATTATAGGGGTATTTTTAGTTAAAAAAAAGTATTTGAGGCCGGAACTCCACTTTAAAAAAACAAAATCAATTTAATTCTATGAACAAATTGATACATTGTGTTGACTAACTAAATAAATATTTCAGTTAAAGCAGACCTTGCGGTAAAATGCTGTAGAACTAAAAGGAAAAATGCCTCCCTTACATTTCCAGCTCTTTAATTCGGTGCTACAAAATCAAACATGAAAAAAAAAAAAAAAAAAGCTAAGGGACTCATGGAGGTAAAAATAAATGATAAGGATTGACTAACATTTTAACTACTAAATACTAGGATTAGCTACAAATTACACTCTGCATTTTTTTTTTTAATTTTTGTAAGTTGTGTTTAATTAATTATTTTTTTTTTTTGGTTAACAAAGGCACTAGAATCATGTTTCTGGTGCAAAGCATTTTTTTTTAAATTTGCCTCATAAAAAACCGAAATCAATTTAATTCTATGAACAAATTGATACATTCTGATGACTAACTAAATATTTCAGTTAAAGCAGACCTTGCGGTAAAATGCAAGGTCTGCCTAGAAATATCCAGGCAAGGCCCTGTAGCAGTAAAAGTGAAAATGCCTCCCTTACATTTCCAGCTCTTTAATTCGGTGCTACAAATTCGAACATGAAAAAAAAAAAAAAAAGCTAAGGGAATCATGGAGGTAAAAAAAAAAAAAAATGATAAGGGTTAACTAACATTTCAACTACTAAATACTAGGATTAGCTACAAATTACACTCTGCATTTTTTTTTTTTTATTGTAAGTTGTGTTTAATTAATTTTTTATTTTATTTTTTTGGTTAACAAAGGAACTAGAATCATGTTTCGGGTGCAAAGCATTTTTTTTTTTTTTTAATTTGCCTCTTAAAAAAAAGAAATCAATTTAATTCTATGAACAAATTGATACATTCTGTTGACGAAGTAAATATTATAGTTAAAGCAGACATTGCGGTAAAATGCAAGGTCTGCCTAGAAATATCCAGGCAAGGCCCTGTAGCACTAAAAAGGAAAAATGCCTCCCCTACATTTCCAGCTCTTTAATTCGGTGCTACAAAATCAAACATAAATTGAAAAAAAAACAGGTAAGGGAATCATGGAGGTAATAAAAATCATAAGGGTTAACTAACATTTTAACTACTAAATACAAAGACGTAACTAGAACCTTCAGGGCCCCGGTGCAAGAAACCGTAAAGGCCCCCCCGGACCTCTGGCCGGGGCCCTTCCCTTCAAGCCTGGGGCTCTTTCCACTGATCCTGGGGCCCTTTAATCTCATTGTGTGCCCCTTTATTACTGTCCCGCAGCGGGACCCTTTTACAAGTTCTGCAGTGGGCCCCCTTCCTGCCATCTTGCGGCGTCCCCATGGTGGAGGAATGTCAGGGCCCGGTCGCAAGTGTGACCTTTGTGATCCTGGAAGTTCACCCACTTGTGTCAGTAGTTTTTATTTTTTGGTATTTTAATTGAATTATTTTTTATCATTTTATTTTATTTTTTTTTGTCACTGACTATTACTCTGTCCATTCAGAAAAGGAAGGAGCTGGTAAATTACATATTTACTGACCCCCTTCCTGGTTCTCTATTGTGACACATCCCCTGCAGCAGCTGGCAGGGGAGGGGAGGGGAGGGAAGGGAGCACAGTGGGTGGGGGGGGGGGGGGCAGGGGAGCACACAGGGGCCCAGAGACAGCAGCCAGCAGGAGAGGGGTGGGAGCACAGTGGGGGGGGCAGGGGAGCACACAGTGGCCCAGAGACAGCAGAACACAAGTGAACTGGATTGGAGGAGCGGCGGGGGCAGCATACAGAGGAACCAATCTCCGTCATTTTCCTCCTGCAGCTACAGGAGGAAAAAGGAGGACAGTGATTTCTCTACATGCGGCTTCCGCTGCCCCTCCTATCCAGGTGTACAGGGGAGCCGTAAAGGCCCCCTGGAGCATGGGGCCCGGTTGCAATTGCAACCCCTGCAACCCTTGTAGTTACACCCCTGACTAAATACTAGGATTAGCTACCAATTTCACTCTGCATTTTTTTTTTATTATTTTTGTAAGTTTTGTTTAATTATTTATTTATTTATTTTTTTGTTAACAAAGGCACTAAAGTTATGTTTTGGGTGCAAAGCAATTTTTTTTTATTTGCCTCTTAAAAAAAAATAAAATCAATTTAATTCTATGAACAAATTGATACATTGTGTTGAGTAACTAAATATCTCGGTTAAAGCAGACCTTGCTGCAAAATGCATGGTCCGCCTGGAAATATCATGGTCTTACCTGTAAAATCCACTTCTTGAAGTACATCATGGGACACAGAGCCATAAATCATAACATATGGGTTATATAGCCACCTATAGGTGAAGGAAACTGGCAACCAATCAGAATTGATGACCCCCTATATAACCCCTCCCAGGAAGTACCTCAGTTTTGTATGTAGCACCCTCCTAGGTAGGTAGGTGCCAGGTAAAAGCATCTATGCTCCTTCTGCTTATCAGGGGAGCCTGATCTATTAGGTTGCCTGTCACATGTTTCCAGGTGTGATTCATTGGGTCTCAGGGAGTTGTCCCCACTGCATCTAATGAGGGAGTTTGTTGGACAGTGGAGGAAACCTAGCCAGTGACACATCATGTTTTATGGCAGTCCCAGTGGGAGGGCATTCTGCAATGCATCCTGGGATTGGCCATAAATACTGAGGGGACATGTGACAGGGTGTCTTTGGTGGGAAGCAGAGTGCCAGGAGGAGGTGGACGGCTGTCTCTCCTCCTGCAGTGTGAGAGGAAGGTGGTCTTAGGCAGTCGGCCTAGTGAACCGGGTGTAGAGCTGAGCTGCAGAGGATCCAGAGTGCTGACGGTGGAGCTGCTGGCAGAGTCTCTTGGGAAAAACAGTGTCCGTGAGTACTGAGGGACTTGCCAAAGGGCCGGCACCCCAGGAAGGGGGAACCACTCCAGTGAAGTTAGGGGATCAAGGAGCTAGCTCACACCGAGAGTATGATAGTAAAGGGGGGGGTACAAAGACCTGAAGAATAGGAACAAAAGGGGATGCCAGGAAGGGCCCTGAAGTGTGTTCTGCAGTACAGTACAGCTTATCTAAAGCGGTCCATTTATCACTACTTCATCGCTATTGCCAAGGTGAAGCAGCGGTCTAATATTCAGGACACAGAGCCATAAATCATAACATATGGGACGTCCCAAAGCAATGCAACTGAGGGGAGGGGGACACCAAAAAAATACCGCCATCTGACCCTTAACAGAAGGATTACACCGCCGCCTGCAGAACACTGCGGCCAAAAGCAGACTCCTCCTGGGTTCCAACATCCACTCTATAGAAACGAGTGAACGTATGCACCGACGACCAGGTCGCGGCCTTTCAAATCTGAGCCATAGAGGCTTGATGGCGATGTGCCCAAGAGGCACCTACTCCTCTGGTAGAATGTGCCTTTACAGGGAAAAGTGGAACCTTTCCTACTAAACTATAGGCCTGAGTAATACCCGGGCGAATCCAACAAGAAATCGTAGATTTAGATGCTGCCAACCCCTTTCTGGGGCCTTCTGGCAGCACAAACAAGCTCTCGGTCTTACGAATCGGAGCTGTTTCCTGTAAATAGAATTTAAGTGCATTACATCAAGGGAATGCAATAACCTTTCCTCCTCTGAGTGAGGATCTGGAAAAAAAGAAGGTAGTATAATGTCCTGATTCAAATGAAAGACGGAGACTACCTTGGGCAAAAACTCTGGGTGAGGACATAAAATCATCCTATCTTGATAAAATATCAAGAATTGCTCTTTACAAGAAAGAGCTGCTAGTTCTGATACCCTTCTAGCTGAAGTTATCGCAATCAAAAAGACCAGTTTTTTGGTCAAAAGAATCAGGGAAACCTGCCACAGAGATTCAAAAGGTTGTTTTTGCAAAACTGCCAACACCAAATTTAAGTCCCAAGGACACAACGGTGGCTTCACTGGTGGAAGCAAACGCAATATTCCCCGGACGAAGGTTTGAACCAATGAATGGGAAGCAATCGGTTCTTGGAAAAAAAACGATAAAGCTGAAATCTGCCCTTTAATCGTGCTCAGGGCTAATTTCATATCTACCCCAGCTTGCAGAAAGGATAGCATTCTCCTGATAATATATGTGCGGGGATGCCATTTCCTGGATTCACACCAGGCAATGTAGGACTTCCAGACCCTGTAATAAATACAGTATTTCTAGAGACTGGCTTTCACCTCTTCTCTTCTTCTCTTCTTTTTCTGGCTTATCAGTGCATGAACTGTGGGACCAGATACACTCTGCTCTTCCAAGAATAAGGCTTCAATGGCCGAGCCATCAAAATTAGAGACTGTACAGCAGGGTGGAATATCGGACCTTGAGAGAGCAAGTCCAGATGCAGTGGAAGAACCCAGGGCCTCGTCACTGCCAACCTCTGGATTTGTGCATACCAAATCCTCCTCGGCCAAGCTGGAGCTACCAGAATTACTGGTTTCCCCTTCAGCTGGATCCTGCACAACAAACACAATATCAGCTGTACCGGAGGAAAGGCATAGATCAGGGAATACTCCTCCCAAGGAGTCACCAAAGCATCCACTCCGACTGCCAGTGGATCCCTGGTTCTGGACACAAATCTCTCCAATTTTTTGTTGAACCTGGATGCCAACAGATCTACGTCTGGGACCCCCCCAGCATAGGCAGATCATTTGAGAAACCTCGGGATGTAAAGACCACCCCCCCCCCCCCCCCCCCCGGAAACATCTGTTGACGGCTCAAGAAATCTGCCTGCCAGTTTTCTATTCCTGGAATGAACACTGCTGTCAGGCATGGCACAAACTTCTCTGCCCAAGACAGGATAATATCCACCTCTTTCTGGGCTGATTGACTCCTTGTGCCTCCTTGATGGTTAACATAAGCCACGACCATGGCATTGTCAGATTGCACCCTGACAGGGTAACCCTGAAGTCTGGGCATCCAGAATTTCAGAGCTTGACTGACTGCATGAGTTTCCAAAATGTTGATGGGGAGACGACTCTCTACCCAAGACCATTTCCCCTGGACAGTGGCTTCCTCCAGAACAGCTCCCCAGCCAGAAAGACTGGCATCTGTAGTCACCACTTTCCAGGTCACTGGAAGAAAGGATTTTCCCTTCTCCAGATTTCTGGTCAACAACCACCAATTCAGACTCTGTCGTACTTTTGGTAGCAGAGATATGGACCGGTAAAAGGACTGAACTTTTCCGTTCCACGCAGACGGAACGTTGTTCTGCAAGGGTCTGGCATGGAATGTGGACACCATCTTTCCCAGTAACATCATGCAAGGACTTATAGATGGATATCTCAGTCTTACTATAGACCGAACCTGACCCTTCAGATCTGAGACCCTTCTTGCTGGCAAGAATATCTTTGCCTGCACCGTGTCGACAAGAAGCCCCAGTTATTCCAGATGCTGGACTGGCTGTAATCAGGGCCGGATTAAGAGCATCATGGGCTTGGTGCTGAGAATTTTGAAGGGCCTTAAGGGCCGTGCCTTGGCATGCACCCAGAGGAGGAAGGGTGCAGCCATGCATGCCTAATTCAACATGGGATGCTGTCTCTGAAGCCCATAAATACATCCATGCATCAGCAACTGTCCCTCCTTGTCCGGCCTTCGTGCTGTGTGGGGAGGTTCTGAGGGAGCTGCCTGGGGAAGCGAGCATAGAAGCCAGACTTCTGTGTTTACAAGTGACAGAAGAGCGGTAACAGTGAATATGGCCAACCCGGGGCCTATATTAAGGTAGGGGCCTGGAGCTGCAGCTCCAATAGCCCCTATGTTAATCTGGCCCTGGCTGTAATGCTGAGTTTGCTAAGTTCAGTATCCAACCCAGACGTTTCAAAAAATGTACAGTCTGAAGGATATTTGGGCTTAGAGCCGACGCCGATTGACCTATTAGTAATAGATCATCCAGATATCCTATTATTGATATCCCTCTGGACCTTAGAACAGCCAATACTGGAGCTAGGATCTATGTGAACACCCTTGATGCTGTTCCCAACCCAAAGGGCAGGGCCACAAACTGGAAATTATGGTTTCCAATCGCAAAACGAAGGAACCTTTAATGGGTCTGAAATATAGGCACATGAAGATATCCATCCTTGATGTCTATGGATGCTAGAAATCTCTCTCCCTGCAGGGAGGCTACGACTGAACGAATTGATTCCATACGGAAAGGATGAACGTTCAAAAACTGAGAAAATTTGAAAAAAGGTCAAATCGATTCGAACTTTAATAAACTAAACAAATTCCGAAAACTAAGTAAACAAATTTAACTAAATGAATTTATGTAAAAAAATTATTCGAAGCTAAACTAATTTTTTCGTTCTGCATATGTCTAGTTGGCATGCTCTATATGCCATCACATGCACATGCAGCACACTTGATGAACAGGGATGTTTTTTTATTTATTTTTACATTCTAATTACATACCAGTTACCTGCTCCTGACTTGGTAAATTTAATGAGGACGTTATAATTGTTATATTATATTAAAAAAAAAAAACAAAAAAAAAAAATATATATATATATATATATATATATATATATATATATTTCAATAGTATAAAAAATAAAAATGTGATAAAAGCAGATTTTTAGGAAGATGCATTTATTATATACAATTCCTGTTTGCAAATGTAATATATCTTGTTTGCTTGTTTTTTTTTGTTTTTTTTTTGGATTTCATTTGACAAAGCTATTAAACATATCTTTACCTTATAAAATAAACATTTTGAAGCAGAAATCTACTCCAGGCATCATAAAAAATGGATGCAAGCTTTGTTCTGACTGCTGCAAAGTCCTAGTGTGGCTGTTTTCCGTAAATCCCCTTCATTTTTCACCTTCGTTATGTTAATTCCTGAAGTTCATACAGAACTACCATTAAAGCAAAACTCCATTTCCGACATTTCTATAATACATGCAAAAAAAAAAAAAAAAATCTAAGTAATTTTCTAGCAAAAAAATGCAGAACCCCCAAACATTATATTTATATTTTTTAACCACTTCTGGACCGGGCCTTTTTTCTGACACTTGTTTACAAGTTAAAATCATTTTTTTTTTGCTAGAAAATTACTAAGAACCCCCAAACATTATATTTTTTTTTTTTTTTAGCAGAGACCCTAGAGAATAAAATGGAGATCGTTGCAATATTTTTTATCACACCGTATTTGCGCAATGGTCTTACAAATACAATTTTTTTTGGAAAAAAAGTCACTTTATTGAATAAAAAAATGAGAAAACAGTAAAGTTAGCCCAATTTTTTTCTATAATGTAAAATGATAATGTTACGCCGAGTAAACAGATACCCAACATGTCATGCTTCAAATTCGCGCACGCTTGTGGAATGGCGAAAAACATTGGTACTTAAAAATCCCCATAGGTGACATTTTAAAAATTTCTACAGGTTACCAGCTTAGAGTTACAGAGGAGATCCAGGACTCAAATTATTGCTCTCGCTCTAACGATCGCGGCAATTCCTCACATGTGTGGTTTAAACACCATTTACATATGTGGGCCTGACTTACATATGCGTTCAAATCTGCACACGAGCTAATGGGGACGTGGCGTTTTTAATTTTTTCTTATTTTTTTTAACTTTTATTTTTTATTTTTACAATGTTTTTTTATTTTTTTTTATTTTTAATCACTTTTATTCCTATTACAAGGAATGTAAACATCCCTTGAAATCGAAATAAGCATGGCAGGACCTCTTTAACCCCCCTGGCGGTATTACCGGGTCTGGGTTAATCTTCAGTATCAAAAGCGTTAACCCCTGAGCCACACTCGTTATTACCCCGCAATGTTACTCACCTTCCCTGCACTCCCCCGCTGTCCTCCCCGGCATCCTCATACTCTCTCCCCGCTCTGTGCATGGCCGATTGCCGGCAGCTGTCTTCCGGTTCCCTCCCTGCGAGCGTTGCGACGCAGGGGGGTGAAACCGGCGGCAAATTTAAAAAATGTAAATACACCAAATGAGATGATAGAAAGCTGTGATCCTAACGGATTACACTGTATCATCCCATTTCACCACAGGATTTCACCTGGTGACTTTTCCAGTGCCCTGCTTGTGCTTTTCCAGTGCTTTGTGCCTGGAAAATTTTGAACGACCATGGCGTCCAAAAAGCGCTCTTTTTGCACAAAAGCGCTTTTAGACGAACTGGAAAACAGCGACAGCGAAACGGAGTTACTTGAAGAAATGAGCGATAGCGATTGGTGGGAAAATTCGTCATCAGGTACGAAAAGTGACGACAGCGACGATTCTGATGTCTCTTTCTGGCACATCGCTTGTGGAATTTGGAAAGCAGTGGCGGCTGGTGCATATGGGGCGCAGGAGCCCTGCCCCCCCCCCTATCCATGCGTCCGGCCCCCTAATCTACATGCAGGGCGCCGGACGCATGGAGTTCATTGGGGCTTTTTTTTTTTAACCATGTGATTAGAGCCAGAGTCTCTCACAGGCTAAAAGAAAGGGTGGGCTGGGGGCGCAGAACACTGCGCCCCCAGCCCACCCATTTGTGTGACAATAACGAATGAAAATTCGCTATTGTCACACAGATCCTCCTCCTGGCCAATCAGGAAGCGGGTCTTGAGACCCATTTCCCGATTGGCCAAAAAAGAGAAGACATGCCATTGGGCAGGGAGGAGGAGGGAGGAGACGCAGAAGACGGGGAAGAAGCCGAAGCCGCTGCCTGCTGCTGCATACATCCAGGCAGGGTGAGTGAGCGGGGGGGTTCTGTCCTGTGTCCCTGTGTTCTGGGGGGGGTATGGTGTGCAGCTTGGTGTGGTCCGGGGGGGTATGGTGCGGTCCATCTGTCGCCCCAAGGCCCATAGAGAACCAGCCGCCACTGTTGTTGGGAAGTATACCAAATGATTCTTCAGAATTTCCAACGGCGTTATGTGCCAGAAAGAGACATCAGAATCGTCGCTGTCCTCACTTTCCGTACCTGATGACGAATTTTCCAACCAATCGCTATCGCTCAGTTCTTCAAGTAACTCCGTTTCGCTGTCACTGTTTTCCAATTCGTCTAAAAGTGCTTTTGCGCAAAAAGGAACGCTTTTTGGACACCGTGGTCGTTCTCAATTTTCCAGGCACAAAGCACTGGAAAAGCACAGGCAGGGCACTGGAAAAGTCACCAGATGAAATCCTGTGGTGAAATGGGATGATACAGTGTAATCCGTTAGGATCACATCTTTGTATCATATCATTTGGTGTATTTACATTTTTTAAATTGCCGCCGGTTCCACCCCCCTGTGTCGCAACGCTCACAGGGAAGGGAACCGGAAGACAGGTGGCGGCATCGGGCGAGCACAGAGCGGGAGGACAGCGGGGGAGGACGGTGGTGAGGACAGCGGGGGAAGACGGCAGGGGAGGACGGCAGGGGAGGAGGACAGCAGGGGAGGACAGTGGGGGAAGACGGCGGGGGAGGACGGCGGGGGATCGCAGGGGAAGGTGAGTTTTAAAATGTAAAACAACAGATTTCCATGCAAAACAATGTACCGCTTTTAGCACAGAAATCTGGACATAATCAGACCGCCAGGGAGGTTAATAGAGTTTGCATTTCACTAGAACTTCTTCCCTCTTCGAGATGTTCTGGTGCGAACCGATCCGGGGGGGGGGGGGTGTTTGGCCCATCACTATCCTTGACTGAGCTCTATTGTTTTAACTGCAGTAGGAAAAGCTGAGGTCTACTTTCTAGCAGGGATCTCTGGTCTAGCTGAACATTTCTGGCAGGTAAGCTTCACTCCCTAACATTTCACTTTTACATTTTTGATGTTTGCCTTACAATATATGGAATTCATTATTTACCGGATAGGGGGGTGGCGGTGTAAACTTTTACGTATGACGGTATATTATCAACCCCCCACCAAGAATGGATCACAAGTCGGAACATCCAGAGATTGCAACCCCACACTGGGCTCCGGCGGGTGGCGGATAAATTCTGTCATTCATTTACAAGTCAATCAGACTGGTGGAGAGAGACGGGCTCATTACTACCGCCATGTCTCCCAGTATATGGCACATGCACCGCTGCGCTGCCTGGATAGACCCTGAACAGATACCGAGACACCACCGATCAACGTCATGTACAATTTTATTTCAACCAGAGCTAATAAAATATTGAAGATATACCTCTATTGGGAGAAATATCACACCCAGGCTTACATAAGATAAGGTGAGGACTGCTTGGTAATTTTAGCATTTTAAATGTCTTATGGGGTCAGAAAGGAATTCTTATCCCCTATGACAGGGGTCTCCAAACTTTCTAAGCAAAGGGCCAGTTTACTGTCCTTCAGGCTTTAGTTGGGCCGGACTGTGGCCATTCGGAGCAAGCAATGCCCCATAATTGGTTTTAATGGGAGGAATTATGCCCTGCCATTGGTGACATTGGGAGGAAATGTGCCCCATCGATGGTATCAGTGGGAGGAATTGTGCCCACCGTTGATGTCTTGGGGAGGAATTGTGCCCCATTGTCTGTGTCATTGAGAGGAATTGTGCCCCATTGTTGGAGTCATTGGGAGGAATTATGCCCTATCGTTGGTGTCATTGAGAGGAACTGTGCCCCACCGTTGATGTTATTGGGAGGAATTGTGCCCCATCATTGATGTCATTGGGAGGAATTGTGCCCCATCGTTGGTTTCAGTGGGTGGAATTGTACCCCATAACTGGTGTCTTTGGGAGTAATTGTGCCCCATCATTTGTGTCATTGGGAGGAATTGTGCCCCATAATTGGTGTCATTGGGAGGAATAGTGCCCCATTGTTGGTGCCATTGGGAGGAATTGTGCCCCATCGTTGGTGCCATTGGGAGGAATTTAAAGTGATATTAAAGGTAAGTTTTAAAAAAATACCAAACATGTCATACTTACCTGCTCTGTGAAATGGTTTTGCACAGAGCAGCCCAGATCCTCCTCTTACCAGGTCCCCCGCTGACGCTACTGGCCCCTCCCTTCCAAGTGCCGCCAGTAGCGTCAGCGGGGGACCTGGTAAGAGGAGGATCTGGGCTGCTCTGTGCAAAACCATTTCACAGAGCAGGTAAGTATGACATGTTTGGTATTTTTTTAAAACTTACCTTTAATATCACTTTAAATTCCTCCCAATGGCACCAACGATGGGGCACAATTCCTCCCAATGGCACCAACAATGGGGCACTATTCCTCCCAATGACACCAATTATGGGGCACAATTCCTCCCAATGACACAAATGATGGGGCACAATTACTCCCAAAGACACCAGTTATGGGGTACAATTCCACCCACTGAAACCAACGATGGGGCACAATTCCTCCCAATGACATCAATGATGGGGCACAATTCCTCCCAATAACATCAACGGTGGGGCACAGTTCCCGAGCGTGTCCACTCACGCACAGAGCTGCAGCCTGGCCCCACCCCCTCTCTCTTCTCATTGGCTCATTGGCTGTGATTGACAGCAGCGGAAGCCAATGGCTTCGCTGCTGTCTCAGCCAATGAGGAGGGAGACTCCCCAGAGAGCTGAGGCACATTGCTGAATTGCGATAGGGTTCAGGTAAGTATTCAGAGGGCTGGGAGGGGGGGGGGGGGGTTGCTGCACATAGAACCTATGAAGGTAGAGCCTTTACAGACACTTTAACCCTTTCACCAGTGGTGTACCTAGGATATCTTGTACTCAGGGTCGATAATTTTTGCAATGTAATATTTATTAATCCTTCTGAAAATTATAAACAAGGTGTATACACTAGGTGATAAAGCATGTAGCTGCACCTAAAATGACACACTAGCAGCGCTACTCTCTCCACACATAATGTGAAACAGATAAACTAAAATACATTCAGAATCAATGTATGAATAACTCTGTAAGGGTATATATAGTTCATGCATAGAGTCCCAATAACATCCAAAGATGCCAGTCCAAACAGTGTGAATCCTCAATCTTTCATCACCACA
This sequence comes from Pelophylax lessonae, assembly GCF_965119305.1. Lineage (NCBI taxonomy): Eukaryota > Metazoa > Chordata > Amphibia > Anura > Ranidae > Pelophylax > Pelophylax lessonae. The sequence continues at coordinate 15,258,018 of NC_138779.1, read as the reverse complement.
AGGAAGAAGGAACCTCCACCTCACCACTGTGAACACCCCTTTAGTTGGAGACTCACCAGACGGATAGTATATGTACGCCACAAGTTGTCAATCATGGGATCTCCCGATCACCTCCAGACTCTGGATGTAGGCCAAAGCTCCACTGCAAGTAACCAGGTAACCCTCAAAAAGCCAAAACGACCACTAAATCCGATGATTCCCTCGAATTGGGCCAGACAGCATGAAGTGGTGCATGTAAAGTAATGAGGTCACATAGCATGATACTGCATACTATAATCTTTATATCCCCCACACAGAAGAATCCCTCAAACATTACACTTACAATCATAAAACATGAAGAAGCGTGGAATCAAATAAACCTGCGTCCTGCAGCTGTCCCCAGTCCTCATAGCTCGCCGCTCTGTACCTAGCTGCAAACTTCCAGGTCTTGCGTGTGACGTAGGCTACGTTCGTGACCGCGTGACCACGCTCTGACGCGTTTCGTCAGCAAATGACTTCAACAGAGGGCCCTGCAGCAGTCCTTCAGGCTGGAAACTTCTCCTCCTGAACAAAAAATGGGACTGACTCAGGCTCCAAACTATTTATGCATTCTCTAGCCACCATATGGGAACCCTACCCCAGGAATTGGATGAAGATACATAAATATTACGACTGCTGATTGGCCTCCTCCCACCCACTATATTCTGGAGTCCTCCAGAAAACAGGGGCAAAGCAATCAAACCTGCAACCTGCAAAGTCCTGAACAGCCCAAAGCAATCACAACCTGTTTCACTAACTGTAGGGGAACCAAAAAGAAACATTACGTTTTCCTAGCCTATCTATCAACCTATCTAGGAGTGTGCTACAGTACTGGCAATTTACACCACACTTGATATTTTGTAAGTTTGTTATGTGACACTAAAAGACAAATTATCAAATAAGTAACTTGATGTTTACTGAGTAAACGCAGGGTGAACTGAGTATTGAACAAAGAGTAACAGTCAATGAAGCTATCTTAGTAACGGATGCTTAGGAATAGTTCCCACATTTGACCACTAAGTGGCAGCACAATACAGTATAAAAAAGAGTATTAGAAAAGTTCACATGCAAAACAAACAATGTAGCACAGATTAGAACAAATACAGTTACTTGTGGGTCCCTGGAAATGGGGTTGTAACACCTATCTCACTGGGAGGCTGGATGTAGGTAGTGGGTGGCTCTACAAACATAGGGCTGAAGGTAATGTCACCTCAAATGTACTATCTACACTATAATTTTAATAGCATCCCAGTCTTAGTCTGTAGGGTTCAATATTGAATTGGCCCACCCTTTGCAGCTATAACAGCTTCAACTCTTCTGGGAAGGCTGTCCACAAGTTTTAGGAGTGTCTATGGGAATGTTTGACCATTCTTCCAGAAGCGCATTTGTGATGTCAGGCGGTGATGATGGACAAGGCCTGGCTCGCAGTCTCTACTCTAATTCATCCTAAAGGTGTTCTATTGGGTTGAGGTCAGGACTCTGTGCAGGCCAATCAAGTTCATCCACCCCAGGAATCCTCCTCCGCTATTAATGCTGGGGCCTCAGCCTGGCATTAGGGCAGTGACATGACGTAACTGGTGGCTTGACGCCAGGCGCTGCGGCACTAGCAACCAGTGGGCAGTAGAGCCAGCTGCGGATCTCTGCTGGGGATTAATACTGTTAGTAAAGCAGCACGGTCTGCGCCTCTGCGATGGTCTTTTTTAGGGCATTAGATTGGCGGTCCAGTCCGCCTCTGTACTCTGCAGTGCTCAGCAAGAGGACTCCTCACTAGTGTCCGTTCTGCCTGGGGGAGCGACACCCCCCCCCCCCCATAAAATGCTAACCAAGGCAAATGCCTTGTTTGCCTCATGGGTAATAGGCCTTTGTGCAGCACTTTAAAGCAGACATTTTCCCTCTAACACACTCTCTATCCACCCAGAGTCATTAGTACTCACTGGAATGGGATCTCTACAGTCACCTCCTCCATAGGTACACCTCTCTCGGGACCCTCCAGGGGAATAGCCTCACTCAGGGAACTCTTGGTCAGGCCTGAAAGGCCTTTTGCAACCCCTCCCTAGCCCTTAGCTCCATGAGGGTCAGGAAGTTCACAGCCGATCCTCCTGGGTGCAGGTCTACCCCTACCCGGCCTCCAGCCCTATCCAGGGTCTACACTTGCTGGTTACATCTGCTTAGATGTGGGGCGTTTAGCTCCCATGCCCCAACTGCACCAGGTCTCCTCCCAACCTGGTCTACATGTGGGCACTGACTCACCAAATGGGAGGGCTTTGACCCACAGGAAGGCTCTGACCAAAATGGGGCCTAGCACCTAATGACACTGTTTTCTGTAACCAGACACTAGTCTGGAACAGAGCTACCTAGTGGCAAACTAGCTAACTGCACCTGCCTACAGGCTGGAGTTTTTCAGGGGCATTGTGGAAGACTAGAGTGCACTATGGAGGCTGAGGGGTAGTGTGGCACACTGTTTAGGGCACTATAGGGGGCTGGAGGCTCTCCTTAAGCAAGGGGGCACTGCCAGGGGTTGGCAGGTACTGTGGGGACTGAGTGCTCTCCTGGGGCGCTCTTGAAGGTTTAAGGGCACGGGGGGGGGGGGGGCACTATGTGGAGTTGCGCAACACTATGGTAGCTGGAAGTTACTGACAAACAAATTCTCCTGCGCTCAACAGAGATGTAGTGGCCGTAAGTCTCTATGGCTCCGGGTATATGCACAGATTTTGCTGCCCTCCTGGGGTCACGGGATAAACCCGATGGAAACACTGTATAAAGAACAAAAGGAGGGCGCACCGACCTTGTGCATTACCCAAATGGAATTGATTAAAATGAAATAAGAGATGATATACTCACAAAAACAGGTAAAAGCATATCAATCCACAATCAACCCAAAGCAACCAGGTCTCCAGAAAGTGACAAGCACACCAGAGGACCTTCGGAATGTCTGACACGTTTCGAAGGGGAGATCCACTCTTCTTCAGAGCCAAAAAGAAGATGGAATCTCACCTCTAAATGCATCAGCCATTTTGAAGGTTCTCTGGCATGCTGTCCACTGTCCTGGAGATCTGGTTTCTTTGGGTCCATTGTGGACCGATATGCTTTTACCTATTTTTGTGTTTGAGTATATCTCCTCTTATTTCATTTTAATAAATTCCATTTGGGTAATGCACGAGGTTGGTGCGCCCTCTTTTTGTTCTTTATACATCGGGACAGTACTGCAGGAGGTTGGAGGATCTGCAGCTAACTCGAGGCCCGGAAGGAGGGAGGCATGCATGGATGAGAACCACTGCCTTAGACATATGACATCAGGTAATGTATCTTTTTCAAGCATACATCTTTTATTATAATTCAGTTAAGATGTTTAAAAATGAATAATTAAAGATCCATTACTGATACAGATTCTTGTAATAAAGTCAGTATTAATAATTATAATACAGACCATAATTGGGAATCTGCATCAGTAGCGGTTCTTTTATTATTCATTTTTAAACATTTTAACTAAAACATAATAAAAGATGCATGCTTTAGATACATTAACAGATGTCATACGTATAAGGTACCTTAAAAGTCTCATTTAGGTATCTTTGGTCCCTCTTTATAAAGAAATTCAAACTACTTTCTAGATGCCCTCTCTTACTTTCTTTTTTGGGTGAGCCCATGTCGTCCCCCCCCCCCCCCCATCTTTCAATACGGGGCTGGAGTTTGCCATTTGGGTTGCGCAAGGCCTGGTGACTCTGGGCTCACTATTGCAAGGCTCCTCCTTTTGCTAACTAACATACAGAAAACCTAACTAACAACTAACTACAGTAAAACCTTGGATTGCGAGCATAATTCGTTCTGGAAACATGCTTGTAATCCAAAGCACTCTTATATCAAAGCGAATTTCCCCATAAGAAATAATGGAAACTCAGATGATTCGTTCCACAAGTCCTTCAGTTTATAGTCTATATACAAAGATTATAGCAATGTGATAGGTTGTGTAACCATAGCATGTCCATCCACAATATGTAGCCTTCCCAAGGGGATTAGAAGCAAAATCTAGCAGAGCTACAGAATATGAGAGATCAGAGGCGCCTCTAAGTGTAGCAATATGGTTACATTTAATGAAGGTTCAACATTTAGCAACTCACATGGTTGATGATTAAAATAGGCACACCTAAGTATGCAGGCATCCGGGTTAAAGCTGTCCACATAGACCATCTTCTGAACCACCGGCTCTCACCACTGTCAGTCCGCAATCGTGACCGGGAAGAATAGCCTACAGTAGAGTGATCTGAAAGTGAGGCTTTGAATCACTCGTGGAGTGCAGTGGGGAAGGGATGATGAAGATGGCTGTGCAGAGGAAGGTCTATGATGCCAGCATACTTAGATGTGCCCGTTTTAATCATCAACCATGTGAGTTGCTAAATATTGAACCTTCATTAAATGTAACCATATTGCTACACTTTAGAGGCTCCTCTCTTTTTTTTTTTTATACATGATGCTACTTGTATATCAAGACATCGCTTGTATACCAAGTCAAAATATATTTAAAAAATGTGCTTGTCTTGAAAAGCGCTCTCAAACCAAGTTACTCTCAAACCAAGGTTTTACTGTATATACAATATATACAAAATAGGGAACACAGAAAAGCAGGGAAAATTGGCAGTTCGGGGGGCAGGTGGGAAAGGGGAACCAAAACCGGGATCAGAAAAAGGGGGGGCAGGTACAAGGCAGCAGGATACTGGGTACAGCAAACAGGGCAGGAACAGGATAAAGGCTAGCAGTATCTAGATAATGGCAGCACAGTGGCTAGCACTTCCACCTAGCAGCACTAGGGTCTTTGTTTCAAATTCCTGCAACGGCACTACCTGTATGAAATTTGTATCTTCTCCCTATGCCTGCATGGGTTTCCTCCGGATACTCCAGGTTCCTCCCACACTCCAAAGACATGTTAGTGGTTGTAAATGCAGAAGATGCATTCTATGTATTAGGATAAAAAGCCCCCCTATTACTTACCTCGTGCAACATCCCGATCCAGCGATGTTGCATGAGAGACTTGGCAGTCCAGGACTCCCCTCCTCATTGGCTGAGACAAAGCAGTGCTGCACCATTGGCTCTCGCTGCTGTCAATTAAAGTCAGTGAGCACATGAGGAGAGAAAGGGGGCACAGCCGGGCCACTGCTCCATGTCTAAATGGATACAGGGAGCTGTGACTTGGCTTAGATGCCCCTATAGCAAGCTGCTTGCCATGGGGGCACTCAACAGAGGGAAGGGACCAAGAGTAGCGAAGAGGGACCCAAGAAGTGGAGGATCTGGGCTGCTCTGTGCAAAACAAACTGCACAGAGGAGGTAAGTATAACAGACTTTATTATCACTTTAATTGCCTCCTGTCAGTGACATCACTAGAGTTGGTGTCACCTGGTGCAGTAAAATATGGTGTCACCCCCTTTCCGAGGCACTGAGCAGGCAAGTGCATTGGCTTGGCTCCCCTTCCAACTTGTCACAGGGGATGGAGCTGGGATGGAATTGGGGTGGTGGATGAAGCTGGGATAGGTTTGTGGTGGTGGATGAAGCCGGAATTGGATCAGGGGATAAATGAAGCCATGATGATATCAATGGATGAATAGAGCCCGGATGGGTTTAGGGTGGTGGATGGAGCCGGAATTGGACCAGGGTGAAGGATAAAGCCGGGATGAGATGAGGGAAAGTATGAAGCTGGGATGGAATCAGGGGATGGATGGAGACGGGATGTGATTAAGGTGGTGGATGGAGCTGAAATGGGATCAGGGGGAAGGATGGAGTTGGATGGGATCAGGGAAGTAGGATGGAGCCAGGATGGGATCGGGGTGGTGGATGGAGCTGAGATGGGATCAGGGTGGTGAATGGAGCCAGGATGAGATTTGGGGGAAGGATGGAGCTGAGATGGGATCAGGGGAATGGATGGAACTGCTATGGGATTTGGGGGAATGGATGGAGCTGTGATGGGCTCGGGGGAATGGATGGAGCCAGGATGGGATCGGGGAATGGATGGAGCCGGGATGGGATTGGGGTGATTAATCGAGTTGGGATGGGATCATTGATTTAAGGGGCGGAGGGTTAAAGGATATGTGCCAGGGGATGCTTTGGGAGGGGAGAGGAATTGTGCTGGGGGGGGGTCAAACTTCAAATCCGCCCCCCTCCTTTTAGCACAAGTTCTCCATAATCCAAAACAAAGCACCGCCTAGCACATATCCTGTAACCCCCACACCCTCCCTAAAATCACTCCTGGCATCACAATTGCTACATGCCCCTGCCCCTCTTCCCAATCACCATGTCCCCACCATGTTCTTCTGTTTTTAGAGGGACAGAAGGCTGCAATAAAGGTCCTTGTTTGTGAACTTGCAGTTATGGAGGACCAATTCTGCTCCTGGGTTGTCACCAGGGGAGGGTTGGCAGCCTTAAGCCTGGGGGGCAAGTCCGGTCAAGTGGCCCGTTGAACTACCGAATCAACTCACCATCCATGCCCAGCTTTTTAGTGGGACTGCGACATTGCGACGGACAAATCTGACACAAAGTGACACTTTTTGGGGACCAGTGACACTAATACAGTGATCAGTGCTAAAAAAAATGCACTGCTACTGTATAAATGACAATGGCAGGAAAGGGGTTAACACTAGGGGTGATCAAGGGGTTAAGTTTGCTCCTAGGGAATGCTTTCTTACTGTGTGGGGGATGGATGTACTAGAGAAAGTAAAAAGATCTGTGTTTCAGCTCAGCTGAAACACAGATCTCCATCTTCCTGTGACAGAACAGCCGTCTGCCTTGTTTACAAAGGCAGACCACCGTTCTGTCATTCTCCTGCATGATCGAAGGTGACCTGCTGAATGGCTCCCGCTGTGTCGCGTCCCCTAGAACCCTTGCACAAAATCACGCATCGGTATGTGATTTTGCACAGCCAGGCCGCCCTGCCACACTATATATGCGGTGGGCGGTCTGGAAGTGGTTAAGCTGGATGAGTGGGTCCTGTAGTCCTGCACTAGTTGGGGGATCGGGGGTGGGTGACACATGCTGAGCTCTGAGGGGCTTATGCTAGGACCTGTAGTCCTTCACTTTTGGGGGGATTACATCCCCAAAAGCAAAGGACTGCAAGTCCCAGCATGAACCCTGGCTGGGATCTACACATGTGACCTCCTCCTTTGCGGCCAGCTTACGTTCCCATGACACAAGGGGGAGCCCTAGGGGACCTCAGGGACCCAATACCTTTAAAGAGGTTGTAAACCCATGAAACTATTTTTTTTTTTTTTTTTTTTGCTGCAACCTGAAAGAGAAACCCATAATGAGCTAGTATGCATTGCATACTAGCTCATTATGAAATACTTACCTTAGAATGAGCCCCCGCCGTGCTGCCCGCTTACCTGTATGACGGGCGACATGTCCAGTCACCCGTCTTCCGGGATCGCGGCATCCGGCCATGTGATTGGCCAGAGCCGCGGGAGCCGACGGTCACGGCACCGGACTCTGAAGGAACGGCACCAGCGGCCGTTCCTTCAGAGCGCATGCGCCAATGATGTCACTGGCTGCATGTAAGGTAAATATCTCGTAAACGGTCCATGTTTAGGAGATATTTACAGTACCTATAGGTAAGCCTTATCATAGGATCACCTATAGGTACAAGTTACAGAGGACGGTTTACTTCCTCTTTAAAGAGGTTGTAAACCCACCTCACAAACTTTTACCTATAGGTAAGCCTATATTAAGGCTTACCTATAGGTGCTATAAATATCTCCCAAACTTGCACCGTTTAGGAGATATTTAGAGTGCATACTGCCGATGATGTCATCGGCGCAGGCGCTCTGAAGGAACGGCCACCCATGCCGTTCCTTCAGAGCTCAGTGCCGTGAACGGCGGCTCCCGTGCGCAGGCACAGGAGTGATGTAATCGCGCCTCCGGCCAATCAGATGGCCGGAGGAAGCGAACCCGGAAGCAGGACGGCCGGACATGTCGCCATCCTGTCGCTAAGGTGGCGGCACGGCAGGGGCTTCGTTTTAAGGTAAGTACTACATAATGAGCTAGTATGCGATGCATACTAGCTCATTATGCCTTTCTCTTTACAGGGCTTTTTTTTTCCCCTTTTTTTTGGGGGGACTTTACTTCCTCTTTAACCACCTCCCACCCGGCCATAGTACATATACGGCCGGGCGGGAGTCTCGTCCTTCTGAATGGACGTTCCGGAACGTCCTTCAGAAGGAGAGAGATCGCGCCGCCGCGGGCATGCGCAGCGGCACGATCTCGATGTGCCTGTGTCCCTAGGACACAGAGCAACAAGACTCGGCAGGAGGGCCCTGTGATTGGCCCTCCTGATCACATGACGGCTGTGACCAATCACAGCCGTCATGTAATGTCAATACAGCCTTTGTAACGGCTTCGATCTCTTCTCCTCCTGACAGATCTTGTCAGTGAGGAGAAGATCAGAGGATCGATTCTGCAGCCGGGGTGATCAGTGAGTATTTCTAATTACTCACTGATCACAGGGGGGTCTGTGCTGGTAATCAGATGATTGATTACCAGTGCAGCCCTGGGGGGAGGGGATGCCACTAGAGCCACCAGGGATGCCCACCCATGACCACCAGGGATGCCCACCATGACCACCAGGGATGGCAAACAGGGCTCAGAGAGCCTGCCAGTGCTGCCCCCCCATCAGTGCTGCCCACCAATGCCATCTATCAGTGCTGCCCACCAGTGCCGTTATTGCCATCTATCAGTGCCGCCCACCAGTGCCCATTATTGCCCACCAGTGCTGCCTATCAGTGCCCATCAGTGCCCCCCATCAGTGCCCATCAGTGCCACCCATCAGTGCCACCCATCAGTGCCCATCAGTGCCACCTATCAGTGCCCATCAGTGCCGCCCATCAGTGCCCATCAGTGCTGCCTATCAGTGCCCATCAGCGCTGCCTATCAGTGCCCACCAATGCTGCATATCAGTGCTATCTATCAGTGCCACATATCCGTGCCCATCAGTGCTGCATATCAGTGCCACCCCATCAGTGCCACCCCATCAGTGTCTCCTCATCAGTGCCTGTCAGTGCGGCATCATCAGTGCTCATCAGTGCAGGAAAAAACTTATCTATTTACAAAATTTTATAACCTAAACAAAAAAACTTTTTTTTTTTTTTCAAACTTTTCGGTCTTTTTTTATTTGTGCACCAAAAAAGAAAAAAACCTGGCGGTGATCAAATACCACCAAAAGAAAGCTCTATTTGTGGGGAAAAAATGACATAAATTTGGTTTAGGTACAGTGTTGCATGACCGCGCAATTGTCATTCAAAATGCAACAACGCTAAAAGCTGAAAATTGGTCTGGGAAGGAAGGGGGTTTAAGTGCCCGGTATTGAGGTAGTTAAAGAGGAAGTAAACCCTCCTTGGACACTTTTACCTATATGTAAGCCTATATTAAGGCTTATCTATAGGTACTGTAAATATCTCCTAAACATGTACTGTTTAGGAGATATTTACCTTACATGCAGCCAGTGACGTCACTGGCGCATGCGCTCTGAAGGAACGGCCGCTGGTGCGCGGGAGTGACGTCATCGCGGCTCCGGCCAATCAGATGGCCGGATGGCGCGATCCCGGAAGATGGGCGACTGGACATGTCGCCCGTCATCCAGCTAAGCGGGCGGCACGGCGGGGGCTCGTTCTAAGGTAAGTATTTCATAATGAGCTAGTATGCGATGCATACTAGCTCATTATGTCTTTCTCTTGCAGGGTCAAAAAGAAAAAAAAAATGGGTTTACAACCTCTTTAACTGGACTGTATACAGCATGTATATTGATGTCTAGCTGCTCCTGGCTCTAAATACTTGTCTCATACCTGTATAATACAGGTATGAGACAGGTATATAGTGCCAGGAACAGCTAGACATCAATATACATGCTGTATACAGTGCCAGGGGGTAAGTACAGGGAAAAAATGCTCCACATGTTGTCCACACATGACACTTTTTTTTTTTTTTGTCACTCACTGGAAATTCTTCTCCGAGTCCCGACCACGTCCTCACAGACACTGTCCACCGCAGCAGCCAGCAGGTAACTTCACTTTAAATCTGGATTGCCGCCGTAAGTTTACCAGGCCAGGCCAGCCCTCTCTTCTGCATCGGCCCCACGTTGATGGATGGAGGAGCCGGAGGTGGGTGGGGCTGAGCGGCTGGGGCCAGTAATCGGCGCGGAGGACAGCTGACCGCGGCGGCGGCGCTTTGCATGATGGGTCCTCCTCTCTGCTCTGGAGACCGTGACGTCACTGGTTGCTAGACGCTAAGCGGTGATCTAGCAACCAGGTCTCCAGGGCAGGGCAGTCGATGGCCGCGGCCAGCAGGAACTTCCAGGAAGTGACAGACAGTGTCAGCGTGTGACTGTGTAAGTGCCTGAGCGCCTCCCATTTTCAATTCAATGCATTCGAGTACCGACTACCGACTGACCCAAGATACTGAGCGGCCTTTTCTGAGGGGGATCAGATCGGCCCGGGGGGAAATTGCCACCTTGCCCCCTGGCCCAGCCCACCCCTGGTTGTCACTAGGGTTGCACCAATACCAGTATCGGTATAGGTGCAGACACTAGCCATTTGCACGAGTATCGGTACTCGTGCAAATGCTCCGATACCTGAAACCGATACTTTCAGGCTCGGTTCTTTCAGCCAACAGTGGGATTCCCCCACTGACAGCTTAAATATTTTAAAAAAAAGCGGGCAATTATTGGTTGTTAAGGATCGGGGCCGCCACGTCCTTAACAACCGATGACTTGTTCAGCTGTCAGTGGGGTTCCTCTGTTGACAGCTGACTTGTAATCTGAAGTCCCAGTGTTCTGCCGAAAACTCCAACTAGCCAAAATCTCCAACTTCCATGGAGTCTACAGCAGCAATAATTGGATATTTGGATGAGTTGCTGTTTTCACAGATCACCAGCAGCCTATACACTACGGTACATGACCAGTTGCCTCTTTTCACAGAACACCGGGTAAGGAGGAACAAAGTTGTTGCTGCCTTGGAGGCGGCCATGTTGTTGGTTAACTAACAATATCCAGTCATTATAGTGTAGTGTAAAGGCTGCCGGTTGTCTGTGAAAACAGAAACTTGTCGAAATCTCCACTTATTCCTGCTCTAGACTTACCGGAAGTGACGTGGTTGGAGATTGGGCATGTTGGAGTTTTCAGCAGAACACCGGCAATTGGAGCTGTCTCAAAAAAAAGAAAAAGCCGGGCAATGTTTGTCAACAACATTGCTCAGCCTGTCAGCCAAAAGATAAAAAGAAACATTGTTTCTTTTTGTATCCTACTGTTTTTCTTTATCTATAGATCAAAGGGATGAACTTCGATTCAGACAGGGGCGACACAACTTGCTGGGGCGACCTGAGAAGTGCACCGCGACCTCGGCGCGACATGCACGGACTTCATATAATTGAAGTCAATGCAAGTTGCCTCCAGGTCGCCCCAATGTAGTACAGGACCCTTTTTCTAAGTCGGAGCGACTTGTGTCGCTCCTATTAGAACGGGTCCTGTGCTAATCAATGGCAGGCGACGACTGTGACTTGTCAGGTGACCAAGTCGCCTGACAAGTCGCGCTAGTGTGAATGGACCCTAAAGCAATCTGTTTTTTTATTAAATGTTCCTCTGTTAAACCCCTTATTAACCCTTAATTTACTCTAATCAGCCTTAATTAATTCCTTATTCTCCTCCATTTAATTATTTTCCTGCTGATTTTCTTCTTTGTTCACTTCTATTTATAAAACTGTAAATAATTAAAACTTTTTTTTTTTTTGCTTGCTTTGTTCTTTGGTAATTTTACACCTTTAACATAAATTTACACAATTTACATTGAAAAAAAAGCGTAAAATTAAAAAAAAAATACACCTTTAACCGGTTGCCGACCGCCGCACGACTATATACTGCGGCGGTCAGCCCCGGCCAGGCAGAGTGACGTATCAGTACGTCACTCGCCTGTCACTGACTTGCGAGCCAATTGCGGGCGGGCGCGCTCCCGCCGCGGCTCGTTCACAGACAAGTCAGTGCGTGTGACCGGCGGACTCGATGTCCGCCAGTCACACTGCGATCGCTCCTGTGAAGGGAGAAAGACAGAGCGGCTTATGTAAACAAGCGGCCTGTCAGTTCTCCCTGTGTAAAAGTGAAGATCTGACCGTTCTACTATGTAGAACCGTGGATCTTTGCTTTTACACCAATAGCAATGTCCCTGCACAGTTAGAAACACGCCCCTAGGACACACTTAACCCCTCCCTGTCCAATAAAGTTAACCCCTTCCCTGCCAGTGTAATTTTTGCAGTAACAGTGCATATGTATAGCACTGATTACTGCAGTAATGTCACTGGTACCCCCAAAAGTGTCAAAAATGTCAGTCAAGGGTCCGATCTGTCCGCCGCAATGTCGCAGTACCGAAAAAAAAATCGCAGATCGCCGCCATTACACGTTAAAAAAAAAACACCAAAAATGACAAAAATCTTTCCCTTTGTTAGTAAACGCGATAACTTTTGCGCAAACCAATCAAAATACGCTTTTTGCGATTTTTTTTACCAAACATATGTAGCACAAAACAAATTGGCCGAAAATGTTAAAAAATTTTGATTTTTACATTTTTTTTGGGGGAATTTCATATAAAAAAATGTGAAAAATATTGTTATTTTTGCAAAATTTACGCTCTTTTTTTGTTTATAGCGCATGATCAAAAAAATCGCACAGGTGATCAAATACCACCAAAAGAAAGCTCTGTTTGTGGGAAAAAAAGGATGTCAAATTCATTTAGGTACAGCGTCGCACGACCGCGCAATTGTCCGTTAAAGTCACGCAGTAAAACATCGCAAAAAAAACCCTGGTCTTTTAGCAGCCAAATCCTCCGGGGCTTAAGTGGTTAACATAAATTTACACATTTCACATTGAAAAAAAGCGTAAAATTAAAAAAAAAAAAAGAAAGAAAATTTACTTCATTTGTAAATAACTTTTCAATGCTTTGTATCATTGCTGACAGCTGAAGTATAAACAAAACAGGTACGGTAGGTATCGGTAATTAGTATCAGCCAGTACTAAAAATTGGTATCAGTACTCGTAAACAAAAGTGGTATTGGGGCATCCCTAGTTGTCACCCGCAGGTATTTACTTTAAACTTTTAAGAAAAGCTGCAGATTTAAATAAATATTTTAAAAATTACACGTTAAAGCTCATTGTATGTTTAACGCATGTAAACTACAGTGTATCCGGAAAGTATTTACTTTTTCCACATTTTGTTATGAAACAGCCTTATTCCAAAACTGATCAACCAACTGATCGCGGCCATTACTAGTAAAAAATAACATACGTAAATCTTTCCCCTAGTTTGTAGACGCGATAACTTTTGCGCAAACCAATTAATAAACACTTATTGGGATTTTTTTTAACCAAAAATATGTAACAGAATACATATTGGATTAAAATGATGAAAAAATTCATCATTCAACATTTTTTTTTTTTTTCAGAATTGTATAACTTTTTTTGTTTATAGCGCACAAAATAAAAGTGAGAGGGGCAGGTACTGATCCTGTGTTCCTAAGCAGCAACACGGATCTTTACATTCCCCCCAGTCAAAGCACCTCCCCCACAGTTAGTAAGCACTCCCTAGGAACACATTTAAGCTTTTGATCGCTCCCTGATGTTAACCCCTTCCCAGCCAGTGTCATTAGTACCGTGACAGTGCATTTTTTTTTTTTAGCACTGATCACTGTATTTGTGTCACTGGTCCCCAAAAAGTGCGATTTTTATTTTTTTATCAAAAATATGTAGCAGAATACAAATTGGCCTAAAATGATGAGAAATTTATATTTTTAATTTTTCTTTTTTTTTTTGGGGGGGGGGGGGGAGTTATATAGCAGAAAGTAAAAAATATTGTTTTTTTTTTCTTTTTTCCAGAGTTGTCACATTTTTTTTGGTTATAGCGCAAAAAATAAAAATCGCAGAGGTGATCAAATACCACCAAAAGAAAGTTCTATTTGTGGGAAAAAAATTACATCAATTTTATTTGGGTACAGCGTTGCACGACCGCTAAATTGTCCGTTAAAGTAACGCAGTGCCGTATCACAAAATATGGCCTGGTCATTAACCACCTCAATACTGGGCACTTAAACCCCCTTCCTTCCCAGACCAATTTTCAGCTTTTAGCGCTGTTGCATTTTGAATGACAATTGCGCGGTCATGCAACGCTGTACCTAAACCAAATTTGTGTCATTTTTTCCCCACAAATAGAGCTTTCTTTTGGTGGTATTTGATCACCGTCAGGTTTTTTCTTTTTTGGTGCACAAATAAAAAAAGACTGAAAAGTTTGAAAAAAAAAAAAAGTTTTTTTGTTTAGGTTATACAATTTTGTAAATAGATAAGTTTTTTCCTGCACTGATGAGCACTGATGACGCCGCACTGACAGGCACTGATGAGGAGACACTGATGGGGTGGCACTGATGGGGTGGCACTGATGGGGTGGCACTGATATGCAGCACTGATGGGCACTGATAGGTAGCACTGATATGCAGCACTGATGGGCACTGATAGGTAGCACTGATATGCAGCACTGATGGGCACTGATAGATAGCACTGATATGCAGCATTGGTGGGCACTGATAGGCAGCGCTGATGGGCACTGATAGGCAGCACTGATGGGCACTGATTGGCGGCACTGATGGGCACTGATAGGTGGCACTGTTGGGCGGCAATGATCGGCACTGATCGGCACTGATGGGCGGCACTGATCGGCACTGATGGGGGGCACTGATGGGCACTGATGGGCACTGATAGGCAGCACTGGTGGGCAATAATGGGCACTGGTGGGCGGCACTGATAGATGGCAATAACGGCACTGGTGGGCAGCACTGATAGATGGCATTGGTGGGCAACACTGATAGGGAGGAAACTGGGGGGCTCTCTGAGCCCTGTTTGCCATCCCTGGTGGCCATAGTGGGCACCCCTGGTGGTCATGGGTGGGCATCCCTGGTGGATCTAGTGGCACCCCCTCCCCCCAGGGCTGCACTGGTAATCAATCATCTGATTACCAGCACAGACCCCCCCTGTGATCAGTGAGTAATTAGAAATACTCACTGATCACCCCGGCTGCAGAACCGATCCTCTGATCTTCTCCTCACTGACAGGATCTGTCAGGAGGAGAAGAGATCGAAGCCGTTACAACGGCTGTGTTTAAATTACATGACGGCTGTGATTGGACACAGCCGTCATGTGATCAGGAGGGCCAATCACAGGGCCCTCCTGCCGAATGATGTTGCTCTGTGTCCGAGGGACACAGGCACATCGAGATCGCGCCGCTGCGCGTGCCCGCGGCAGCGCGATCTCTCTCCTTCTGAAGGACGTTCCGGGAACGTCCATTCAGAAGGACGAGACTCCCGCCCGGCCGTATATGTACTATGGCCCGGGTGGGAGGTAGTTAAGGAGGGAAATCTTCCGGTCCAGAAGTGGTTAAGAAAAGCTGCAGATTTAAAAAAATATTTTAAAAATGACACGTTAAAGCTCATTGTATGTTTAACGCATGCAAAAGCTACAGTGTATCCGGAAAGAATTTACTTTTTTCACATTTTGTTATGATACAACCTTATTCCAAAACTGATCAACCAAATGATCGCGGCCATTACTAGTAAAAAAAATAAATAAATAAAAACAACATAAATCTTTCCCCTAGTTTGTAGACGCGATAACCTTTGTGCAAACCAATCAACATACACTTATTGGGATTTTTTTTTACCAAAAATTTGTAGCAGAAAACACATTGGCCTAAAATGTTAAAACATTTAGATTTTTAATTTTTTTTTTTGGGGGAATGTTATATAGCAGAATGTGAAAAATATAGTTTTTTTTTCAGAATTGTCACTCTTTTTTTTGTTTATAGCGCAAAAAAAATAAAAGTCACACAGGTGACCGCCAAAATAAATCTCTATTTGTGGGAAAAAAAGGAAATCAATTTTATAAAAAAATATTTTAAAAATGACACGTTAAGGCTCCGTTCACATGTCAGCGTATGATCGCGGGCAGAACCGCCGCGGTTCCGTCCGCGATCCGGAGATTTATTGCAAATCGCGTTGCCCGTTGATTTGCAATAGCCCCCCAAACGCCGAGCGATGTTGCCGCGATTTACGCCCGCCGAATCGCGGCAACATCGCGCAAACAAAATCGCGGGACACAATACGCTCCAAAGAAGCTCTTGTACTTTTTTGGAGCGTATTGCGTCCCGCGATTTTGTTTGCGCGATGTTGCCGCGATTCGGCGGGCGTAAATCGCGGCAACATCACTCGGCGTTTGGGGGGCTATTGCAAATCAACGGGCAACGCTAGGCGTCCCGCGATTTGCAATAAATCTCCGGATCGCGGGCGGAACCGCGGCGGTTCTGCCCGCGATCATACACTGACATGTGAACGGAGCCTTAAGCTCATTGTATCATTATCGGATGCAAACTACAGTGCATCCGGAAAGTATTTACTTTTTCCCCATTTTGTTATGATACAACCTTATTCCAAAACTGATCAACCAATTGATCCTGGCCATTACTAGTAAAAAATAAGACATACGTAAATCTTTCCCCTAGTTTGTAGACGCAATAACTTTTGCGCAAACCATTCAATACACACTTATTGGGATTTTTTTTTTTTTCCAAAATGATGTAGCAGAATACAAATTGGCCTAAAATGATGAAACTATAAATATTTTATTTTTATTGGGAATTTTATATAGCAGAAAGTAAAATATTTTTTTTTTTCAGAATTGTTGCTATTTTTTTGTTTATAGCACAACAAAATAAAAATTGCACAGGTGATCAAATACCATTAAGGCTCCGTTCACATGTAGGCGTTTTGGGGCGTTTTTGGGGCGTTTTTCTGCTCTAGGATCAGCTCTCAAAACGCCCAACAAGACAAATCCTATTCATTTCAATGGCCCCTGTTCACATCTGAGCGTTTTGAAGCTGTATACAAAACGCCCAACGCTCAAAAAAGTACATGAGCTTCTTTTTGGGCAGATTACAGGCGTTTTCCATTGATCTCTATTCAATCTAAAAACGCCTGCACAAAAATCGCGGCAAAAATCGCGGTAAAATCGCGGTAAAAAACGCCGCAAAAATCGCGGTAAAATCGCGGTAAAAAACGCGCGAAAAACGCTACGCTCAGGTGTGAATGTAGCCTAAAAGAAAGCTCTATTTGTGGGAAGAAAAGGACATCAATTTTATTTGGGTACAGCGTCGCACGACCACGCAATTGTCAGTTAAAGTAACGCAGTGCCGAATCTCAAAAAATGGCCTGGTCATTAACCACTTTACGACCGCTCACAGTAATACTACTGCGGCAGAGTGGCTCGTTATCGTCTGACGACGTAGTATTAACGTCGTCAGACACTCCCCCTTCTGGGCGGCGCTTGCGCGCTGCCGGAGGCTCGCTCCCGCTGTTTTCATTCACATCGGGAGTCGGGCCAGGGGAGGAGCAGCGGCGATCGCCTCTGCTCTGCCCCGATCACCGGGGATCTAGTGTGGAGATCCGCCCGCTGTGTAAATACAAGCGGACGGATCTCCATAGTGACAGGGAGTGACAGATCGCAGTGTTCAGCATAGCTGGACATCCGATCTGTCCCTGTCTCACTCAGTCACCTCCCCCCCTACACGTCAGTAAGCACCAGGCATACATTAACCCCTCCCTCTCCAATAAAATTAACCCCTTCCCTGCCAGTGTCATTTTTACAGTAACAGTGCATATATATAGCACTGATTACTGCAGTAATGTCACTGGTACCCCCAAAAGTGTCAAAAATGTCAGTCAAGGGTCCGATCTGTCCGCCGCAATGTCGCAGTCCCACAAAAAAAATCGCAGATCGCCGCCATTACGCGTTAAAAAAAAAACACCAAAAATGACAGAAATCTTTCCCTTTGTTAGTAAACGCAATAACTATTGCGCAAACCAATCAAAATACGCTTATTGCGATTTTTTTTACCGAACATAGGTAGCAGAAAACAAATTGGCCAAAAATTTTTTAAAAAATTGGTTTTTACATCTTTTTTGGGGGGAATTTCATGTAAAAAAATGTTAAAAATATTGTTATTTTTTCAAAATAAACGCTCTTTTTTTGTTTATAGCGCAAAAAGTAAAAATCACACAGGTGATCAAATACCACCAAAAGAAAGCTCTGTTTGTGGGAAAAAAAAGGACGTAAATTTCGTTTGGGTACGGCGTCGCACGACCGCGCAATTGTCAGTTGAAGTCGCACAGCGCCGAATCACGAAAAGTGGCCTGGACGGAAGACAGCAAAATCCTCCGGTGGTAAAGTGGTTAAGGAGGGAAATCTTCCCATCCAGAAGTGGTTAAGAAAATCTGCAGATTTAAAAAAATATTTTAAAAATGACACCTTGTATGTTTCACGCATGCAAACTACAGTGCATCCGGAAAGTATTTACTTTTTCCACATTTTGTTATGATACAGCCTTATTCCAAAACTGATCAACCAACTGATTGCGGCCATTACTAGTAAAAATAAATAAAAATAACATACGTAAATCTTTCCCCTAGTTTGTAGACGCAATAACTTTTGAGCAAACCAATATTAATAAACACTTATTCAGATTTTTTTTAACCAAAAATATGTAACAGAATACAAATTGGATTAAAATGATGAAAAAATTAAATTTTTCATTTTTTTTTTCAGAATTGTTGCACATTTTTTGTTTATAGCGCAAAAAATAACACTGAGAGGGGCAGGTACTGATCCTGTGTTCCTAAGCAGCAACACGGATCTTAACATTCCCCCCAGTCAAAGCACCTTCCCCACAGTTAGTAAGCACTCCCTAGGAACACATTTAAGCCTTTGATCGCCCCCTGATGTTAACCCCTTCCAAGCCAGTGTCATTAGTACCGTGACAGTGCATTTTTTTTTTTCAGCACTGATCACTGTATTTGTGTCACTGGTCCCCAAAAAGTGTCAGTTAGTGTCCGATTTATTGCTGATCGCCAACGATACTAGTTAAAATAAATAAAAATATCCCATAGTTAGCCGCTATAACTTTTCCGCAAACCAATTAATATACGCTTATTGGGTTGTTTTTTTTTTTTACCAAAATGATGTAGCAGAATTCAAATTGGCCTAAAATGATGAAAAATTTGATTTTTTTTTTATTTATTTTTTTTTTAGAAAGTTATACAGCAGAAAGTAAAAAATATTGTTTTGTTTTTTTCCAGAATTGTCGAATTTTTTTTTTGTTTATAGCGCAAAAAAAAAAAATCGCACAGGTAATCAAATATCACCAAAAGAAAGCTCTATTTGTGGGGAAAAAAAAGGACACCAATTTTATTTGAGTAAAGTAACGCAGTGTCGTTTCGCAAAAAATGGCCTGGTCATTAAGGTGGAAATTCCTTCCGGTCCAAAACTGGTTAAACCGCATATTTATAGAGATATAGACATCAGACCTGTACGGGGGACAGTTGTTCATCCAAAATGTATAAAAGAGTTCGGGCCCAAAATAAAAAAATAAATAAAAAAAGGAACTAGCTATGATATATATATATATTTACAGAACATCCCGAAGATTTAAAAGTTGGGAAGCATGCATTTTTAAAGCGCTCTTCTCCCTGACGTACTTTGGAAGTCTGTACTTTCTCCGTTTGATTTAGGCCTTGCAAGCCGTCTTTCATTCTGAAAGTGAAAAGAGCTATATCATCCTGTGATCGACCCCTGATACAATCATGACAAGCCCTGCTGTCTGCAAGCGTCAGATTTATCATTTTTCTCTCCTCTCATAAAATATGTGTTTGTGCCAATTTCTTGCAGATTTGAAAGGCCTGGTATCTAAAAAAGGAGAGGAAGCAGAAAACGGCGCGCACAGCCGTACGCCGCTTCTTCTCAAACTTTATTGCCTGCCATTATTTTCACCTCCTGTTTCCCTGAACCTGGCAGGCTGAATGGAAAAAAAGTCTCTTTTCTGCTCCAATTCTCTCCAAGGGTTACCCCCAGCTACCTTCATTCAGTGGCTGCTTTAACCCGTTTGCCGCCAGAGCCGTTGCATTTTTTTGCACACACATTTAAAAAAAAAAAATTAGGCTTGAAAATGAGTTAACCACTTTAAGACCGGAAGGATTTGCCCCTTTAATGATCAGGCCCTATATTTGCGATTCGGCACTGCGTTACTTTAACAGACAATTGCGCGGGCGTGCGACGTTGTACCGAAACAAAATTTACGTCCTTTTTTTCCTACAAACAGAGCTTTCTTTTGGTGGTATTTGATCACCTGTGTGATGGTGACTGATGTCTCGTTTGTGCCCCCAATGATGTCCGCGTTGACGAAACGTGTCAGTGCTTACGCGGGTGAGGTCACGTGCGTAAGCGGCGACGTCACTCGCGCAAATGGTGACGTCACCCGCGTAAGCACTGACACGTTTCGTCAACGTGGACATCATTGGGGGCACAAACGAGACATCAGTCACCATCACACAGGTGATCAAATACCACCAAAAGAGTCACCGCTTACGCACATGATGTCAGCACGCTCGCATCTACGAGGAAGTGTTTGATCGATTTCCAGGAACGGTATTTTTCTACTGAAAGCGATTGTAGATTATTTTTACTTAATTAAAGAATCACACAGTTTCACACTATGTAAGTTTCCCCGATTTATTTTATCGGTATGGTGAATGATTTTGGGTCAATAAATTGGATAATTATTGGACCTTCTCTGGAGACTTCAATCCCCTATTTATGACATTTTATACACATGGCTATTTGACTCTTTGATAAAGGGTTCAAAGATTCTTGTAAATATAGTAAGAGGATCAATGCGCTACCCAGAGGGGTTTGATAGGAGTGAATCAATTCCAAAATCAAATAAATAAAAGTGAAAATAAAAATAAAAATAAAATAAAAATAAAAACAAAAATAAAGAAAAAGCTGCCAATCTTAATCGGTGTCCCCACCGTGAATTGATATGTGTATGATGTAGAAAATCGGCGCTAATTCAAAATAATAAATAAATGTGATAAACACCGTGGCGATAACGATGTCCACCACCGTGAATGGTGCTCTATGTAATTGAACACTGATGCAAAAGGATCAAAGTATTCAAGGTGAAATCATCACTCAATAAAAAACTGTAAAACTATGAATCTATACACATGAAATCTTCGGTGAATAAGTGTGAAAAGACTGTGCATAAATAAAGTCCTCTATTAAATAAATAGTGTGTCAATCTAAAAAAACTTGTGGTGCAATCCCAAGGAAAATGATCAATACAATCGATAATAAATGGCAATAATCAATACAATTGTTATTGAATGATAATATAAATCTGTGATAAAAAATTGATGAAAAGACGTATGTGTGAAAATCAATTTCCAAAAAGTCCCACAGTGTCCAATAAACACAATCACATATGAATAAAGTAAATTCTTCAAAAAGAAAATCTAAAAAAAAATCAACCAATCGTGGACTATAGCATAAATAATCTGGATATCGATCCAATCTCCGACACAAAAGTGTGTAGTGGCCGCTTACCTCCAACACACACTATCTGCAAATGTGTGTAATCCAAAAAAGCCGACTGCTTTCCTTTAAGATGGGCTTTCCGACCTCTCTCCTCTCTTGCGGGAATGTAATCACTGATGTTCGCAGTACATCGATCTCCCAGTGCAATACAGGTCCTCAGCTGCACAATATGCCCACTCCGAGCCGTTCCGCCTCATAGGGTATAAAAGGAGACGCTCATGCTGCAGTAACTTCAAAAACCAGTTTAATTAGAAATTCAGATACACTTACAAATAAACAGCAACAAACGAGCAAAGCGAATGCTGAAAGCGATACACTGTAGAACTTCCGGTTACGGCCGTGAACACGGAAGTGACGTCACCCGGCTCCTCCCGACACGTTGCGTCACTACGCACGTTACTTTATCAAGGGATGTGAGCGTGGGTGACTCGCTGCCGGTCTATATAGCATAGCGGTTGCCATGGAATCAATCAACCAAATTATATTCACCATTGCACTGCCGATACACTGACCCTTGGTTCAACTAAGCACAAGTCCGTGCTGTGAGTTAACCTATGAGGATAATCCCGAGCTGATTTATATATTCGGTCAACCTCAACAGAACGTCATACCATAGATAGGCAACAATTTTAAATCTTTTTTGGTCCGAGGTAATCAAACAGCAGGGAAATGGTGTAACATATATAAAAACATATGTCCATACATGAAATGCCTCAACATTGTATCAAACAATGAATAAAATAAATAAAAATTAATAAAAATATTAAAAATTTAAATTTATGTATAAAATCGCAGATATCCAAATATAAAATTTCGAAAATATACCAGTGGTCATACTGAATAAAATAGATGTGTGTATAAATATCAGAATACTAAAAAACCAGGAGAAGGTGAATCTAAAAATCAGAGATTAAACAATTTAACCACTTAAGCCCCGGAAGATTTTACCCCCATTCCGACCAGGGGGTATTTTGCGATTCGGCACTGCGTGACTTTAACGGACAATTGCGCGGTCGTGCGATGCTGTACCTAAACGAATTTGGCGTCCTTTTTTTCCCACAAACAGAGCTTTCTTTTGGTGGTATTTGATCACCTGTGCGATTTTTTGATCACGCGCTATAAACAAAAAAAGAGCGTCAATTTTGCAAAAATAGCAATATTTTTCACATTTTTTTATATGAAATTCCCCAAAAAAAAATTTAAAAATCAAAATTTTTTTACTTTTTCGGCCAATTTGTTTTATGCTACCTATGTTTGGTAAAAAAAAATCGCAAAAAGCGTATTTTGATTGGTTTGCGCAAAAGTTATCGCGTTTACTAACAAAGGGAAAGATTTCTGTCATTTTTGTTGTTTTTTTTTTAACGTGTAATGGCGGCGATCTGCGATTTTTTTTGCGGTACTGCGACATTGGGGCGGACAGATCGGACCCTTGACTGACATTTTTGACACTTTTGGGGTTACCAGTGACATTTCTACAGTAATCAGTGCTATATATATGCACTGTTACTGTAAAAATACACTGGTAGTGAAGGGGTTAACTTTATTTGGGAGGGAGGGGCGGTGTGTATCCCTAGGGGCGTGCTTTCTACTGTGATTGGCTGGGGCTTGAGCTGTATGGACACTGATCAACGGATCTACATACTAGATCCGAGTGATCAGTATCCTAACAGCAAGGAGAATGACAGGTGGCTTGTTTACACAAGCTGCCTGACATTCTCCCTCTCCCCCGCCGATCGCCGAGTGACCGGCGGACATCGGGTCCGCCGGTCACACGCGCGGGGGGGTCCGTGACCACGCGGGAGCGGGAGCGCGCCTCCGGGGGCGCGCGCTCGCTCCCTAGACCCTCACAAGCTAGTGACGTAGTCCTACGTCACTTTGCCTGTGAGGGGCTGACTGCCGACGTAGATCGGCTTTAGGCAGTCTTCAAGTGGTTAAGTCAAACTCGACGTTAAGACCTAACGGAATAAAACTTTGAATTTCAAATATCCATCTGGACTCAATGTCCTTATCTTATTACTGCCCCTCCAGTGGGCTTTATATTTCTCCACCCCCCAAAATTTTAAAAGTTTCGGATCTTTGTTATGTTTTTCAGAAAAATGTTTAGAAACACTGTGCTTCACAAAACCTTTTTTGATGTTTTGAGTGTGTTCTCGTAAGCGTTTCCAGAGGGGTCTTTTTGTACGTCCAACGTACTGAAATTTGCACGGACATTCAAGTATATATACCGCCCCCTCTGTTCTACAGGTTATAAAGTCCTTGATTTTATATCTTTATATTTATTTTGTATAAAATCATTCAGTTTTTTTCATGTGGGTGGGACTTCAAGTAATAAATGGGCCTTGCATTTTGGTGAAAGTTCTAAATAAAAGCTTTATATGTAGCTGTCTGGCAGAAGTTCAGATTCAATTTTTTACTGAGATTCTCGACTGATAACGAATCACAGTAGGTGGTTTATTTTATAGTATTTATTAGCGAGTTCAAAGGTCTGTACACCTGCTGTGCCCATTATGAGGGGTTCCCACTATCCCTGTGCTGAGTTCCCGGGTCTGAACACCTGCTGTGCCCATTATGAGGGGTTCCCACCATCCCTGTGCTGAGTTCCTTGGTCTGAACACCTGTTGTGCCCATTATGAGGGGTTCCCACCATCCCTGTGCTGAGTTCCCGGGTCTGAACACCTGCTGTGCCCATTATGAGGGATTCCCACCATCCCTGTGCTGAGTTCCCAGGTCTGTACACCTGCTGTGCCCATTATGAGGGGTGCTCACCTTCCCAGGTGGATTCTTATTTTTTTATTTAATATATACAGTGAGGGGAAAAAAGTATTTGTCCCCCTGCTGATTTGGTACCTTTGCCCACTGACAATAAAATGATCAGTCTATAATTTTAAGGGTCGGTTTATTTTACCAGTGATAGACAGAATAACAACAAAAATATCCAGAAAATCGCATTTCAAAAAAGTTATAAATTGATTTATTTTAATGAGTGAAATAAGTATTTGACCCGTTCACAAAACATGACTTAGTAGTTGGTGGAGAAACCCTTGTTGGCAGTCACAGAGGTCAGATGTTTCTTGTAGTTGGCCACCAGGTCATTAAGGTTTCAAGGCTGATGTTTGGTAACTTGAATCTTCAGCTCCCTCCACATATTTTCTATGGGATTAAGGTCTAGAGACTGGCTAGGTCACTCCAGCACCCTAATGTGCTTCCTCTTGAGCCACTCCTTTGTTGCCTTGTTCTGTGTGTTTTGGGTCATTGTCATGCTGGAATATCCATCCACGACCCATTTTCATTGCCCTGGCTGAGGGAAGGAGGTTCTCATTCAAGATTTGATGGTACATGGCCCCGTCCATCGTTCCTTTGATGCGGTGAAGTTGTCCTGTTCCCTTAGCAGAAAAACACCCCCAAAGCATAATGTTTCCCCCTCCATGTTTGAGGGTGGGGGATGGTGGTCTTAAGGGTCATAGGCAGCATTTCTCCTCCTCAGAACACGGCAAGTTGTGTTGATGCCAAAGAGCTTGATTTTGGTCTCACTTGACCACAACACTTTCACCCAGTTCTCCTCTGAATCATTCAGATGTTACATATAGTTACATAGTTAGTCAGGTTGAAAAAAGACACAAGTCCATCCGAATCAACAAAAAAAAAAAAAAAACAGTATTGAAAACCCAACCATACAATCCCATATACACAATCCTATACCCACTGTGGATCCAGAGGAAGGTGAAAATAAACCCCAGCAAAGAATGATCCAATTTGCTACAGCAAGGGAAAAAATTTCTTCCTGATTGCCTGAGAGGCAATCGGATATTCCCTGGATCAACTTTACCTAAAAAAAATATTAGTACTCATTTATATTATGTACACCTAGGAAAGAGTCCAGGCCTTTTTTAAAGCAATCTAGTGAGCTGGCCAGAACCACCTCTGGAGGGAGTCTATTCCACATTTTCACAGCTCTTATGGTGAAGAAACCTTTCCATATTTGGGTGACTAAATCTGTATTCCTCTAGACATAAAGAGTGCCCCCTTGTCCTCTGTGATGACCTTAATGTGAACAACTCAACACCAAGTTCACTATATGGACCCCTTATGTATTTATACATGGTGATCATACCCCCTTATGTATTTATACATGGAGATCATACCCCCTTATGTATTTATATATGGTGATCATATCCCCCCTTATGTATTTATACATGGTGATCATATCCCCCCCCTTATGTATTTATACATGGTGATCATATCCCCCCTTATGTATTTATACATGGTGATCATACCCCCTTATGTATTTATACATGGTGATCATACCCCCTTATGTATTTATACATGGTGATCATATCCCCCTTATGTATTTATACATGGTGATCATACCCCCTTATGTATTTATACATGGAGATCATATCCCCCCTTATGTATTTATACATGGAGATCATACCCCCTTATGTATTTATACATGGTGATCATACCCCCTTATGTATTTATACATGGAGATCATATCCCCCCTTATGTATTTATACATGGAGATCATACCCCCTTATGTATTTATACATGGTGATCATACCGCCTTATGTATTTATACATGGAGATCATATCCCCCCTTATGTATTTATACATGGAGATCATACCCCCTTATGTATTTATACATGGAGATCATACCCCCTTATGTATTTATACATGATGATCATACCCCCTTATGTATTTATACATGGTGATCATATCCCCCTTTTGTATTTATACATGGAGATCATATCCCCCCTTACGTATTTATACATGGAGATCATATCCCCCCTTATGTATTTATACATGGAGATCATATACCCCATTATGTATTTATACATGGAGATCATATCCCCCCTTATGTATTTATACATGGAGATCATATACCCCATTATGTATTTATACATGGTGATCATATCACCCCCTTAATCTCCTCTTCTCAAGAGAGAATAAATTCAGTTCCTTTAATCTTTCCTCATAGCTGAGCTCCTCCATGCCTCTTATCAGTTTGGTTGCCCTTCTCTGTACTTTCTCCAGTTCCCTGATATCCTTTTTGAGAACTGGTGCCCAAAACTGAACTGCATATTCCAGATGAGGTCTTACTAATGATTTGTACTGGGGCAAAATGATATCTCTCTCTGGAGTTCATGCCTCTCCTAATACAAGAAAGGACTTTGCTTGCTTTGGAAACCACAGCTAGGCATTGCATGCTATTATTAAGCTTAGGATCTACCAGAACACCTAGATCCTTCTCCGCTATGGATTCCCCCAGATCCTTCTCTGCTATGGATTCCCAAAGATCCTTCTCCACTATGGATTACCCCAGATCCTTCTCCGCTATGGATTCCCCATATCCTTCTCCGCTATGGATTCCCCCAGATCCTTCTCTGCTATGGATTCCCCCAGATCCTTCTCCACTATGGATTTCCCCAGATCCTTCTCTGCTATGGATTCCCCCAGATCCTTCTCCGCTATGGATTCCCCCAGAGTCTTCTCCGCTATGGATTCCCCCAGATCCTTCTCCGCTATGGATTCCCCCAGATCCTTCTCCGCTATGGATTCTCCCAGATCCTTCTCCGCTATGGATTCCCCCAGATCCTTCTCGCTATGGATTCCCCCAGATCCTTCTCTGCTATGGATTCCCCCATATCCTTCTCCGCTATGGATTCCCCCAGATCCTTCTCCGCTATGGATTCCCCCAGATCCTTCTCCGCTATGGATTACCCCAGATCCTTCTCCGCTATGGATTACCCCAGATCCTTCTCCACTATGGATTCCCCCAGATACTTCTCCGCTATGGATTCCCCCAGATCCTTCTCCGCTATGGATTCCCCCAGATCCTTCTCCGCTATGGATTACCCCTGATCCTTCTCCGCTATGGATTCCCCCAGATCCTTCTCCGCTATGGATTCCCCCAGATCCTTCTCCGCTATGTATTCCCCCAGATCCTTCTCCGCTATGTATTCCCCCAGATCCTTCTCTGCGATGGATTCCCCCAGATCCTTCTCCGCTATGGATTCCCCCAGATCCTTCTCTGCTATGGATTCCCCCAGATCCTTCTCCGCTATGTATTCCCCCAGATCCTTCTCCGCTATGTATTCCCCCAGATCCTTCTCCGCTATAGATTCTGCCAGTTCTACTCCACCTAGTATGTATGATGCATGCATATTCTTAGCCCCCAAGTGCATAACTTTACATTTATCACCATTAAACCTCATTTGCTACATAGTTGCCCAATGAAACAGTGCATTGAGGTCGGCTTGTAAATTGGAGACCTCCTGTAAAGAAGTTATTCCACTGCAAAGCTTGGTGTCATCTGCAAAGACTGAAATGGTACTTTTATTCCCAGACCCTATATCATTTATAAATATTTTAAAAAGTAAGGGTCCCAACACTGAACCTTGGGGTACCCCACTGATAACCTCACACCATCCAGAGTAAGAATCATTAACCACTACTCTCTGAATTCTATCTTTTAGCCAATTTTCTATCCAATTACAAACGGATCTTTCCAAGCCTGTAGACTTTACCTTACACATTAACCATGTGTGTGGGGAACTGTGTCACACGCTTTTGCAAAATCCAAGTATACCACGTCCACAGCCACCCTTCTGTCCAAGTATATCACGTCCACAGCCACCCTTCTGTCCAAGTATACCACATCCACAGCCACCCTTCTGTCCAAGTATACCACGTCCACAGTCACCCCTCTGTCCAAGTATACCACATCCACAGCCACCCGTCTGTCCAAGTATACCATGTCCACAGCCACCCCTCTGTCCAAGTATACCACATTCACAGCCACCACTCTGTCCAAGTATACCACGTCCACAGTCACCCCTCTGTCCAAGTATACCACGTCCACAGTCACCCCTCTGTCCAAGTATACCACATCCACAGCCACCCCTCTGTCCAAGTATACCACATCCACAGCCACCCCTCTGTCCAAGTATACCACGTCCACAGCCACCCGTCTGTCCAAGTATACCATGGCCACAGCCACCCGTCTGTCCAAGTATACCATGGCCACAGCCACCCGTCTGTCCAAGTATACCACATCCACAGCCACCCGTCTGTCCAAGTATACCACGTCCACAGCCACCCCTCTGTCCAAGTATACCATGTCCACAGTCACCCCTCTGTCCAAGTATACCATGGCCACAGCCACCCGTCTGTCCAAGTATACCACATCCACAGCCACCCGTCTGTCCAAGTATACCATGTCCACAGTCACCCCTCTGTCCAAGTATACCATGGCCACAGCCACCCGTCTGTCCAAGTATACCACGTCCACAGCCACCCCTCTGTCCAAGTATACCACGTCCACAGTCACCCCTCTGTCCAAGTATACCATGGCCACAGCCACCCGTCTGTCCAAGTATACCACATCCACAGCCACCCCTCTGTCCAAGAATACCACGTCCACAGCCACCCGTCTGTCCAAGTATACCACATCCACAGCCAACCGTCTGTCCAAGTATACCACATCCACAGCCAACCGTCTGTCCAAGTATACCACATCCACAGCCAACCGTCTGTCCAAGTATACCACATCCACAGCCACCACTCTGTCCAAGGTTTTACTTACCTCCTCATAAAAAGAAATCAGGTTTGTTTTACAACTTCTGTCTCTCATGAATCCATGCTGTCTGTTGCATAAAATATTTTTTTTCAGCAAGAACTCATCTATGTGGTCTTTTATTAAACTCAATTCAGATGTTCATTAGCAAACTTCAGACAGGCCTGTACACGTGCTTTCTTGAGCAGGGGGACCTTGCGGGCGCTGCAGAATTTCAGTCCTTCACGGCGTAGTGTGTTACCAATTGTTTTCTCGGTGACTATGGTCCCAGCTGCCTTGAGGTCATTGACAAGATTCTCCCAGGTAGTTCTGGGCTGATTCCTCACCGTTCTCATGATTGAAACTCCACGAGGTGAGATCTTCCATGGAGCCCCAGACTGAGGGAGACTGACAGTTATTTTGTGTTTCTTCTATTTGGGAATAATCGCACCAACTGTTGTCACCCTCTCACCAAGCTGCTTGGCAATGGTCTTGTAGCCCATTCCAGCCTTGTGTAGGTCTACAATCTTCTCCCTGACATCCTTGGACAGATCTTTGGTTTTGGCCATGGTGGAGAGATTGGAATCTGATTGGTTGATTGCTTCTGTGGACAGGTGTCTTTTATACAGGTAACAAGCTGAGATTAGGAGCACTCCCTATAAGAGAATCCTCCTAATCTCAGCTCATTACCTGTATAGAAGACACCTGGGAGACAGAAACCTTCTGATTGATAGGGGGTCAAATACTTATTTCACTCATTAAAATGCAAATCAATTTATAAAACTTTTTTGAAATGCGTTTTTTTTTTTTTGGATATTTTTGGATTCTTTTGTTGTTATCCTGAAATAAACTGGCCATAAAAATTAAAGACTGATCATTTCTTTGCCAGTGGGCAAACATACAAAATCAGCAGAGGATCAAATATTTTTTTCCCTCACTGTATATATTAATTATTAATAATAACAATAATAATATTAATAATTAAAAATAAGAATCCACCTGGAATGGTGGGTTTTATATATATATATATATATATATATATATATATATATATATATATATATATAATATACAAATATTAAATTAAAAAAAAAAAAAAAATATATATATATATATATATATATATATGTATCTATATAAAGTAAAGATTATATATATATATATATATATATATATATATATATATATATATATATATATATATATATATATATATATAATCTTTACTTTATATATATATTTTTTAATATAACATTTGTATATATATATTTAAAACCCACCATCCCAGGTGGATTCTTATTTTTCATTATTAATATTATTATTAATATTGTTATTATTAATAATTTATATATATATATATATATATATATATATATATATATATATAAATCTATATATATTTTTTTTTCATTTAATATTTGTGCACCCAGTGCCAATAATTTTTTCATTTTTTTGTAATCGACTTTATTCTATTGATAGGAATTGTGTTCTTCCTTCTATAATTAGAGTGACAGCTCCACCTGAAGCCACGCCCCTGCTCACAGCCAGCCCGTCCACTGAACCGCCTCATAGAGCGCCGTGCAGTTCCCCCGCCATCCTGCAGATGCCGCTGTGCGGAGCGCTCCTCTACTGCGGCCGCTCTGTGTTCCCGGCGAACTCGGTGGTTGAGGTGAAAGGTGAGGAAGATGGCGGCCGCCTTTATGGAGGAAGAGGTGGACAACGATGACTACTACGCGCTGCTAAACGTCAGGAGGGAGGTGAGCCGGGCCGGGGGAGTGATGGTGGGGGGAGGGCTGGGCTGTGGCTGGGGGTTGGAGGAGGAGCGGGGGTGAGGGGAAGCCGGTATGCCGATGTGGAGAGGTGACCCCGGGACAGGACAGCCGGTGTGTGCTGGGATGAGGAGAATCTCCGTCCAATGACAGGAGAGGGTGGTGGGGAAGGCTGGGGGGGGAGGTGTGAGATCAGGAGAGGAGCACAGCGCCCTCCATCGCCTGACTTCACTGGGAGCATGACTGTGACCTTCCTGGAGGGTGACAGGAGCTCTGAGCCCTCCTTTATTTGTGGCCCTTGTGGGGTCCCCTGTCATTTTTGACCCCATTGAGTCCCCCATATATTTGGCCTCTGCAGGCCCCCCTTTATCCTTGACCCCAGAGAGTCCCCTTATATCCTTGACCCCGAAGAGTTCCCTTATATACTTGGCCCCTGCGGGCCCCCCTTTATCCTTTACCCCGAAGAGTCCCCTTATATACTTGGCCCCTGCGGGCCCCCCTTTATCCTTGACCCCGGAGAGTCCCCTTATATACTTGGCCCCTACGGGCCCCCCTTTATCCTTGACCCCGAAGAGTTCCCTTATATACTTGGCCCCTG
This sequence comes from Pelophylax lessonae, assembly GCF_965119305.1. Classification (NCBI taxonomy): domain Eukaryota; kingdom Metazoa; phylum Chordata; class Amphibia; order Anura; family Ranidae; genus Pelophylax; species Pelophylax lessonae. Next base: position 15,226,603 of record NC_138779.1, on the reverse strand, counting down.
CGGGCCCCCCTTTATCCTTGACCCCGGAGAGTTCCCTTATATACTTGGCCCCTGCGGGCCCCCCTTTATCCTTGACCCCGGAGAGTCCCCTTATATACTTGGCCCCTACGGGCCCCCCTTTATCCTTGACTCCGAAGAGTCCCCTTATATACTTGGCCCCTACGGGCCCCCCTTTATCCTTGACCCCGAAGAGTTCCCTTATAGACTTGGCCCCTGCGGTCCCCCCTTTATCCTTGACCCCAGAGAGTCCCCTTATATCCTTGACCCCGAAGAGTTCCCTTATATACTTGGCCCCTGCGGGCCCCCCTTTATCCTTGACCCCGGAGAGTTCCCTTATATACTTGGCCCCTGCGGGCCCCCCTTTATCCTTTACCCCGGAGAGTCCCCTTATATACTTGGCCCCTGCGGGCCCCCCTTTATCCTTGACCCCGAAGAGTTCCCTTATATACTTGGCCCCTGCGGGCCCCCCTTTATCCTTGACCCCGAAGAGTTCCCTTATATACTTGGCCCCTGCGGGCCCCCCTTTATCCTTTACCCCGAAGAGTCCCCTTATATACTTGGCCCCTGCGGGCCCCCCTTTATCCTTGACCCCGGAGAGTCCCCTTATATACTTGGCCCCTACGGGCCCCCCTTTATCCTTGACCCCGAAGAGTTCCCTTATATACTTGGCCCCTGCGGGCCCCCCTTTATCCTTGACCCCGGAGAGTTCCCTTATATACTTGGCCCCTGCGGGCCCCCCTTTATCCTTGACCCCGGAGAGTCCCCTTATATACTTGGCCCCTACGGGCCCCCCTTTATCCTTGACCCCGAAGAGTCCCCTTATATACTTGGCCCCTACGGGCCCCCCTTTATCCTTGACCCCGAAGAGTTCCCTTATAGACTTGGCCCCTGCGGTCCCCCCTTTATCCTTGACCCCAGAGAGTCCCCTTATATCCTTGACCCCGAAGAGTTCCCTTATATACTTGGCCCCTGCGGGCCCCCCTTTATCCTTGACCCCGGAGAGTTCCCTTATATACTTGGCCCCTGCGGGCCCCCCTTTATCCTTTACCCCGGAGAGTCCCCTTATATACTTGGCCCCTGCGGGCCCCCCTTTATCCTTGACCCCGAAGAGTTCCCTTATATACTTGGCCCCTGCGGGCCCCCCTTTATCCTTGACCCCGAAGAGTTCCCTTATATACTTGGCCCCTGCGGGCCCCCCTTTATCCTTTACCCCGAAGAGTCCCCTTATATACTTGGCCCCTGCGGGCCCCCCTTTATCCTTGACCCCGGAGAGTCCCCTTATATACTTGGCCCCTACGGGCCCCCCTTTATCCTTGACCCCGAAGAGTTCCCTTATATACTTGGCCCCTGCGGGCCCCCCTTTATCCTTGACCCCGGAGAGTTCCCTTATATACTTGGCCCCTGCGGGCCCCCCTTTATCCTTGACCCCGGAGAGTCCCCTTATATACTTGGCCCCTACGGGCCCCCCTTTATCCTTGACCCCGAAGAGTCCCCTTATATACTTGGCCCCTACGGGCCCCCCTTTATCCTTGACCCCGAAGAGTTCCCTTATAGACTTGGCCCCTGCGGTCCCCCCTTTATCCTTGACCCCAGAGAGTCCCCTTATATCCTTGACCCCGAAGAGTTCCCTTATATACTTGGCCCCTGCGGGCCCCCCTTTATCCTTGACCCCGGAGAGTTCCCTTATATACTTGGCCCCTGCGGGCCCCCCTTTATCCTTTACCCCGGAGAGTCCCCTTATATACTTGGCCCCTGCGGGCCCCCCTTTATCCTTGACCCCGAAGAGTTCCCTTATATACTTGGCCCCTGCGGGCCCCCCTTTATCCTTTACCCCGAAGAGTCCCCTTATATACTTGGCCCCTGCGGGCCCCCCTTTATCCTTGACCCCGGAGAGTCCCCTTATATACTTGGCCCCTACGGGCCCCCCTTTATCCTTGACCCCGAAGAGTTCCCTTATATACTTGGCCCCTGCGGGCCCCCCTTTATCCTTGACCCCGGAGAGTCCCCTTATATACTTGGCCCCTACGGGCCCCCCTTTATCCTTGACCCCGAAGAGTTCCCTTATAGACTTGGCCCCTGCGGTCCCCCCTTTATCCTTGACCCCAGAGAGTCCCCTTATATCCTTGACCCCGAAGAGTTCCCTTATATACTTGGCCCCTGCGGGCCCCCCTTTATCCTTGACCCCGGAGAGTTCCCTTATATACTTGGCCCCTGCGGGCCCCCCTTTATCCTTTACCCCGGAGAGTCCCCTTATATACTTGGCCCCTGCGGGCCCCCCTTTATCCTTGACCCCGAAGAGTTCCCTTATATACTTGGCCCCTGCGGGCCCCCCTTTATCCTTTACCCCGAAGAGTCCCCTTATATACTTGGCCCCTGCGGGCCCCCCTTTATCCTTGACCCCGGAGAGTCCCCTTATATACTTGGCCCCTACGGGCCCCCCTTTATCCTTGACCCCGAAGAGTTCCCTTATATACTTGGCCCCTGCGGGCCCCCCTTTATCCTTTACCCCGAAGAGTTCCCTTATATACTTGGCCCCTGCGGGCCCCCCTTTATCCTTGACCCCGGAGAGTCCCCTTATATACTTGGCCCCTACGGGCCCCCCTTTATCCTTGACCCCGAAGAGTTCCCTTATAGACTTGGCCCCTGCGGTCCCCCCTTTATCCTTGACCCCAGAGAGTCCCCTTATATCCTTGACCCCGAAGAGTTCCCTTATATACTTGGCCCCTGCGGGCCCCCCTTTATCCTTTACCCCGGAGAGTCCCCTTATATACTTGGCCCCTGCGGGCCCCCCTTTATCCTTGACCCCGGAGAGTCCCCTTATATACTTGGCCCCTACGGGCCCCCCTTTATCCTTGACCCCGAAGAGTTCCCTTATATACTTGGCCCCTGCGGGCCCCCCTTTATCCTTGACCCCGGAGAGTCCCCTTATATACTTGGCCCCTACGGGCCCCCCTTTATCCTTGACCCCGAAGAGTTCCCTTATAGACTTGGCCCCTGCGGTCCCCCCTTTATCCTTGACCCCAGAGAGTCCCCTTATATCCTTGACCCCGAAGAGTTCCCTTATATACTTGGCCCCTGCGGGCCCCCCTTTATCCTTGACCCCGGAGAGTTCCCTTATATACTTGGCCCCTGCGGGCCCCCCTTTATCCTTTACCCCGGAGAGTCCCCTTATATACTTGGCCCCTGCGGGCCCCCCTTTATCCTTGACCCCGAAGAGTTCCCTTATATACTTGGCCCCTGCGGGCCCCCCTTTATCCTTTACCCCGAAGAGTCCCCTTATATACTTGGCCCCTGCGGGCCCCCCTTTATCCTTGACCCCGGAGAGTCCCCTTATATACTTGGCCCCTACGGGCCCCCCTTTATCCTTGACCCCGAAGAGTTCCCTTATAGACTTGGCCCCTGCGGTCCCCCCTTTATCCTTGACCCCAGAGAGTCCCCTTATATCCTTGACCCCGAAGAGTTCCCTTATATACTTGGCCCCTGCGGGCCCCCCTTTATCCTTTACCCCGGAGAGTCCCCTTATATACTTGGCCCCTGCGGGCCCCCCTTTATCCTTTACCCCGAAGAGTCCCCTTATATACTTGGCCCCTGCGGGCCCCCCTTTATCCTTGACCCCGGAGAGTCCCCTTATATACTTGGCCCCTGCGGGCCCCCCTTTATCCTTGACCCCGGAGAGTCCCCTTATATACTTGGCCCCTACGGGCCCCCCTTTATCCTTGACCCCGAAGAGTTCCCTTATAGACTTGGCCCCTGCGGTCCCCCCTTTATCCTTGACCCCAGAGAGTCCCCTTATATCCTTGACCCCGAAGAGTTCCCTTATATACTTGGCCCCTGCGGGCCCCCCTTTATCCTTGACCCCGGAGAGTCCCCTTATATACTTGGCCCCTGCGGGCCCCCCTTTATCCTTGACCCCGGAGAGTCCCCTTATATACTTGGCCCCTGCGGGCCCCCCTTTATCCTTGACCCCGGTGAATCCCCCCCCCCCATTCATTTGGTCCTGTGGGCCCACTTTATCCTTACCCCGGCACCCCCCATATACTTGGCTCTGGGTGCCCCCTTCTTTATCCTTGACCCTGGCGTGTCCCCCTAATACACTTGGCCTTGGGGGGACCCCTCTTTATGTGTCACTGGAAAGTTCCCACCTCCATATACTTGGCCCAGATGGGCCCCTCTTATCCTTAGTCATGGCGTGTCCCACCAGACATCGGCAAGTCCCCCCCCCCCCCCCCCCCCTCAATAAGCTTGGCCCTGGTGGACCCCCTTTATCATTGACCCGGCGTGTCCCCATAGTGTTCTTGGGCCTCAGGCCCCTCCCTCTGCTATCCTTGGTCCTGACGAACCCCCCCCCACTGAAAACTAGAAACTGTCTTTACTGTCCTTGGCTTTGTGTTTAGAAAGGTTGCTTGTTTGGGGGGGGGGGGGGTCTTTCAGGTGATTTTTATAAGTCTCTGGGGGGGCCCCTTTACATTATAGATCTGCTTTTATACGTTCGTTATACATGAGGATGTGTGGTTGGTAGTGCGATGCATCCGGGTGTCCCATTCATTTTACATCCAACGCACCGAAAGACAACGCACATGATGGGAATGTTGGGTGTTGCATTTTATTGTACGATATACTGGTGCTCCACTCATAGAGAACGCACCACACATACCCAGGTGCATTGTGGGTACACACACGTTTTACTGAACATTGTACACATGCAAATGAACCCTAAAAGTGACCATCAATATAACCCCACCTAAATAATAGTTTTTCATGGAAAGCCTAGTAACTCCCCCCCCCCCCCCCCCTGCATTGGTGACACTTTGACAGAACTCCCCCCTGGATGAAAAAAAACAACACTTCCTCTTCTGTCCATTTTCTGGACCACTCAGTAATCAGTAATGCCCATCATTGATGCCTGTCAGTGCCCACATATCAGTAGTGCCCACATATCAGTAGTGCCTGTCAGTGCCCACATATCAGTAGTGCCCACATATCAGTAGTGCCCACATATCAGTAGTGCCTGTCAGTAGTGACATATCAGTAGTGCACATATCAGTAGTGCCCACATATCAGTAGTGCCCACATATCAGTAGTGCCCACATATCAGACATATCAGTAGTGCCTGTCAGTGCCCACATATCAGTAGTGCCCACATATCAGTAGTGCCCACATATCAGTAGTGCCCACATATCAGTAGTGCCCACATATCAGTAGTGCATGTCAGTGCCCACATATCAGTGATGCCTGTCAGTGCCACATATCAGTGATGCCTGTCAGTGCCCACATATCAGTAGTGCCCACATATCAGTAGTGCCTGTCAGTGCCCACATATCGGTAATGCCTGTCAGTAGTGCCCACATGTCAGTAGTGCCCACATGTCAGTAGTGCCCACATGTCAGTAGTGCCCACATGTCAGTAGTGCCCACATATCAGACATATCAGTAGTGCCCACATATCAGTAGTGCCCACATATCAGACATATCAGTAGTGCCTGTCAGTGCCCACATATCAGTAGTGCCCACATATCAGTAATGCCTGTCAGTGCCCACATATCAGTAGTGCCCACATATCAGTAGTGCCCACATATCAGTAGTGCCCACATATCAGTAGTGCATGTCAGTGCCCACATATCAGTGATGCCTGTCAGTGCCCACATATCAGTGATGCCTGTCAGTGCCCACATATCAGTAGTGCCTGTCAGTGCCCACATATCAGTAATGCCTGTCAGTAGTGCCCACATGTCAGTAATGCCTGTCAGTAGTGCCCACATATCAGACATATCAGTAGTGCCCACATATCAGTAGTGCCCACATATCAGACATATCAGTAGTGCCTGTCAGTGCCCACATATCAGTAGTGCCCACATATCAGTAGTGCCTGTCAGTGCCCACATATCGGTAATGCCTGTCAGTAGTGCCCACATATCAGTAGTGCCTGTCAGTAGTGCCCACATATCAGTAGTGCCCACATATCAGTAGTGCCTGTCAGTAGTGCCCACATATCAGTAGTGCCCACATATCAGTAGTGCCCATATATCAGTGATGCCTGTCAGTGCCCACATATCAGTGATGCCTGTCAGTGCCCACATATCAGTAGTGCCCACATATCAGTAGTGCCTGTCAGTGCCCACATATCGGTAATGCCTGTCAGTAGTGCCCACATATCAGTAGTGCCCACATATCAGTAGTGCCTGTCAGTAGTGCCCACATGTCAGTAGTGCCCGTCAGTGCCACATATCAGTGATGCCCATCTGTAATGCCTATTATTGCCCATTAGAGCTGCACGATTCTGGATAAAATGAATCGCATTTTTTTTTTCTGCTTAGAATAAAGATCATGATTCGCAGCATAACCTCTTTTACATTATACAAATAAATTGGGTAAACTCTACATTTTTTTTTTTTTTTTTTTTTTTTTTTTTATTCATTAAAGTGTATTTTTTTTTTTCCAAAATATCTTTATTGAGGATTAACATAAAAAAAAAAAAAACGTACATACTTCTACGCAAATACAGTGTGACATAAAAGATTGCAACGATCGCCATTTTATTCTCTAGGATCTCTGCTATAAAAAATTATAAAATGTATGTGTGTGTGTGTGTGTGTGTGTGTGTGTGTATATATATATATATATATATATATATATATATATATAATTATAATGTTTGGGGGGTTCTAAGTAATTTTTCTAGCAAAAAAGACACTGATTTTAACTTGTAAGCAACAAGTGTCAGAAAAAGGCTAAGGCTCCATTCACCCCTGAGCGTATCGGTTTCAGGTGTTTTTTTTTTTTCTGGCTTTTTTCAGGAGTCTCTTGCAGGTGTTTGGAGGAAGGCATTGACATCTCACAAAAAACGCTTGTAATCTGCCAAAAAAGAAGCTCATATACTTTTTTGAGCTTCAGGCGTTTTTCTTCTGGAGACCAAACGCTCAGATGTAAACAGGGACCATTGAAATGAATGGGATTTTGCTTGTTGGGTATTTTGAGACTTCAGAGATGAGCGTTTTACTGAAATACACTCAGGTGTGAACAGGGCCTTTCTTTAAGCCCCCGTTCACATAGGGGCGACCTTCGAGGTCGCGGTGCGAGCAGCGTGCTGCTACCTCGGAGCGGCCGCCACGGACTTCATAACATTGAAGTCTATGGCGGTCGCCTCCGGGTCGCCCCAAAGAACCTCCGGACCCTTTTTCTAGGTCGGAGCGACTTGTCGCTCCTATTAGAACGGGTCCGCAGCTTCCCTATGGGAGGCGACCTGTGAGGCGACCAGGTCGCCTCACAGGTCGCCCTAGTGTGAACCGGCACTAAGAGGTTAAGCTGCCCTGGCTTACCGACAGAAGTTAATTCCTTTGATCTAAGGAATGAAAAGATACATTGTGTTTATAGTTATCTACCAGCCTTAACAATGTTGATAAACATTTGCAGGGGCTCTTCTTTTTTTTTTGACAGCTGTGAGTGAGCAAAAGCGGCCCTGTAAGAATCGAGTAAATTGTGAGGGGGGGGGGGGGGGGGTAAATCGAGATTGCAATGTTTTTTCCCCCTCCCCTGAATAATCGTGCAGCTCTTATGCCCACTAGAGTGCCACCCCGTCAGTGAAGCCTATCAGTGCTCTTTAGTGCCAATCGGGGGAAGGAGAAAAATTACTTATTTACAAAGTTAATTGACAGAAACTAAACTTTTGGGGTATTTTTTCTAAAAAAAAAAAAAAAAAAGAATTAAATAAAAACCCTAGCAGTGATTAAATGCAACCAAAAGAAAGCTCTATTTGTGTGTGGGGAACAAAATTATGATTTCATATGGGTACAGTGTTACATGACCGCGCAATTGTCATTCAAAGCGTGACTGCGCTGAAAGCTGAAAATTGGCCTGGGAGGGAAGGGGGTGAAGGTGGTAGGTAGGCAAGTGGTTAATTTGGAAAGATTCCCTCTCACTTCCTGTTTGGTTATGGGACAGGAAGTAAAGGGGAATCTTTGCAATGGGGGACAGATCATGGAGGGGAAAAAAATAAAACTTCTGACGGGCTTTAAACTTCCATTACTCTGCTAAAGATAAAAAAAGTTTTGCCTATAGTGTTCTACCCCTTATACTGCAGGGGGGTAAGCTACTATGTTTTTTTTTTTTTTGGGGGGGAGGGGAGTTTATTGCTCACTTTTATCTACAGTGCCATTAAAAAGTATTTTTCTTGCCTTATACCCTTTAAATCCTTCAGCCAGCTTTCCACTTTCCTCTGATGCTTCAGGTTGTGGGCTGGCCCTGGGTGTCCTCACTTACAATGCAGGACTGCTGATGCTGCCTTGTACACGATGATGTCAGAGTGCCTGTGACCACAGCATTGGGGCAGCAGTCAGACAGAGAGGAGGTCGTCTTCATCAGGGAGGGGAGAGGAGGAGGAGGTCTTCATCAGGGAGGGGAGAGGAGGAGGAGGTCTTCATCAGGGAGGGGAGAGGAGGAGGAGGTCTTCATCAGGGATGGGAGAGGAGGAGGAGGAGGTCTTCATCAGGGAGGGGAGAGGAGGAGGAGGAGGTCTTCATCAGGGAGGGGAGAGGAGGAGGAGGAGGTCTTCATCAGGGAGGGGAGAGGAGGAGGAGGAGGTCTTCATCAGGGAGGGGAGAGGAGGAGGAGGAGGTCTTCATCAGGGAGGGGAGAGGAGGAGGAGGAGGTCTTCATCAGGGAGGGGAGAGGAGGAGGAGGAGGTCTTCATCAGGGAGGGGAGAGGAGGAGGAGGAGGAGGTCTTCATCAGGGAGGGGAGAGGAGGAGGAGGAGGAGGTCTTCATCAGGGAGGGGAGAGGAGGAGGAGGAGGAGGTCTTCATCAGGGAGGGGAAGAGGAGGAGGAGGAGGAGGTCTTCATCAGGGAGGGGAGAGGAGGAGGAGGAGGAGGTCTTCATCAGGGAGGGGAGAGGAGGAGGAGGTCTTCATCAGGGAGGGGAGAGGAGGAGGAGGAGGTCTTCATCAGGGAGGGGAGAGGAGGAGGAGGAGGAGGAGGTCTTCATCAGGGAGGGGAGAGGAGGAGGAGGAGGTCTTCATCAGGGAGGGGAGAGGAGGAGGAGGAGGTCTTCATCAGGGAGGGGAGAGGAGGAGGAGGTCTTCATCAGGGAGGGGAGAGGAGGAGGAGGAGGTCTTCATCAGGGAGGGGAGAGGAGGAGGAGGAGGTCTTCATCAGGGAGGGGAGAGGAGGAGGAGGAGGTCTTCATCAGGGAGGGGAGAGGAGGAGGAGGAGGTCTTCATCAGGGAGGGGAGAGGAGGAGGAGGAGGTCTTCATCAGGGAGGGGAGAGGAGGAGGAGGAGGAGGAGGTCTTCATCAGGGAGGGGAGAGGAGGAGGAGGAGGAGGTCTTCATCAGGGAGGGGAGAGGAGGAGGAGGAGGAGGAGGTCTTCATCAGGGAGGGGAGAGGAGGAGGAGGAGGAGGAGGTCTTCATCAGGGAGGGGAGAGGAGGAGGAGGAGGAGGAGGTCTTTATCAGGGAGGGGAGAGGAGGAGGAGGAGGAGGAGGTCTTCATCAGGGAGGGGAGAGGAGGAGGAGGAGGAGGAGGTCTTCATCAGGGAGGGGAGAGGAGGAGGAGGAGGTCTTCATCAGGGGAGGGGAGAGGTGGAGGAGGAGGAGGAGGTCTTCATCAGGGAAGGGAGAGGCCCAGGGGGGGGGAGGAGGAGGAGGAGGTCAGAGTACTTCATCAGGGAGGGGAGAGGAGGAGGAGGAGGAGGAGGTCTTCATCAGGGAGGGGGAGAGGAGGAGGAGGAGGAGGAGGTCTTCATCAGGGAGGGGAGAGGAGGAGGAGGAGGAGGAGGTCTTCATCAGGGAGGGGAGAGGAGGAGGAGGAGGAGGAGGTCTTCATCAGGGAGGGGAGAGGAGGAGGAGGAGGTCTTCATCAGGGAGGGGAGGGGAGAGGAGGAGGAGGAGGTCTTCATCAGGGAGGGGAGAGGAGGAGGAGGAGGAGGAGGTCTTCATCAGGGAGGGGAGAGGAGGAGGAGGAGGAGGAGGTCTTCATCAGGGAGGGGAGAGGAGGAGGAGGAGGAGGAGGTCTTCATCAGGGAGGGGAGAGGAGGAGGAGGAGGAGGAGGTCTTCATCAGGGAGGGGAGAGGAGGAGGAGGAGGTCTTCATCAGGGAGGGGAGAGGAGGAGGAGGAGGAGGAGGTCTTCATCAGGGAGGGGAGAGGAGGAGGAGGAGGAGGAGGTCTTCATCAGGGAGGGGAGAGGAGGAGGAGGAGGAGGAGGTCTTCATCAGGGAGGGGAGAGGAGGAGGAGGAGGAGGAGGTCTTCATCAGGGAGGGGAGAGGAGGAGGAGGAGGAGGAGGTCTTCATCAGGGAGGGGAGAGGAGGAGGAGGAGGAGGAGGTCTTCATCAGGGAGGGGAGAGGAGGAGGAGGAGGAGGAGGTCTTCATCAGGGAGGGGAGAGGAGGAGGAGGAGGAGGAGGTCTTCATCAGGGAGGGGAGAGGAGGAGGAGGAGGAGGTCTTCATCAGGGAGGGGAGAGGAGGAGGAGGAGGAGGTCTTCATCAGGGAGGGGAGAGGAGGAGGAGGTCTTCATCAGGGAGGGGAGAGGAGGAGGAGGAGGAGGTCTTCATCAGGGAGGGGAGAGGAGGAGGAGGTCTTCATCAGGGAGGGGAGAGGAGGAGGAGGTCTTCATCAGGGAGAGGAGGAGGAGGTCTTCATCAGGGAGGGGAGAGGAGGAGGAGGAGGAGGTCTTCATCAGGGAGGGGGGAGGAGGAGGAGGTCTTCATCAGGGAGGTGAGAGGAGGAGGAGGTCTTCATCAGGGAGGGGAGAGGAGGAGGAGGAGGTCTTCATCAGGGAGGGGAGGGGAGAGGAGGAGGTCTTCATCAGGGAGGGGAGAGGAGGAGGAGGAGGAGGTCTTCATCAGGGAGGGGAGAGGAGGAGGAGGAGGTCTTCATCAGGGAGGGGAGAGGAGGAGGTCTTCATCAGGGAGGGGAGAGGAGGAGGAGGAGGTCTTCATCAGGGAGGGGAGAGGAGGAGGTCTTCATCAGGGAGGGGAGAGGAGGAGGAGGAGGTCTTCATCAGGGAGGGGAGAGGAGGAGGAGGAGGTCTTCATCAGGGAGGGGAGAGGAGGAGGTCTTCATCAGGGAGGGGAGAGGAGGAGGTCTTCATCAGGGAGGGGAAAGTATTTAATTTTCAAATTAAATGTCCAAACTCATTATATACCCATGGAGTAAAAATGTAATATTTTACAATTAGATTTCCGGGAGCCTTCTGTACACCGCGTACCGAGCGCACGGCCACCGTGGATGTGAGGGGGGGGGGGATATTTTGAGTTATTTTTGGTTGTAGAAAATTGTTACTGGCTGCAGATTAGAACACACATTTTGTAACCTTACATCACAGAATGGATCTCTGTATATTAAAATGGTTGTAAAGGGTTGTAAAGGCTGAAGGTTTTTTTTTTTTTACTTATTGTTATTAAACCCTTTTTTCTCTTTCGTTCTTTTTTTTTTTTTTTTATCAGAAAAGAAGTTTTTATTTAAAAAAAAAAAAAATGTAACATCAACTACAAAGCAAATAGACATAATCTACAGGGGGTACCGGCACCACCCGTTTCTCTTTCGTTCTTTGACTAACAGCTCTTCATCTTCTTGACCATAGGGTTATACTGCCCCCTACAGGAGTATGAGACTAGGCAGAGAAAAAGCTTGAACACCCCTATGGGGCAGTCCCTGGGGGTATCTCACTTCCTGCTATAGGTATTCAGTTTTGTCTGGGGCGGGGGAATGTCTTCGCTGCTTTCTGCATCCATGGACCTCCCTGATCCAGGACAAGTGGGTGCACAAAGTCATTCGCTCCGGCTACAAGGTGAAGTTTCAATCATATCCTCCGGAAAGGTTCTTCCTTTCCAACCTGCACTTATCCCCAGATCGCTTAAAGGATCTCTATGGGGCGGTGCAAGGTTTGTTACTTCAAGGGGTGATTGTTCTGTCTCCAAAGTCGGAACGTTTTCAAGGTTTTTACTCAAACCTGTTTACGGTTCCCAGGAAGGAGGGCAAGGTGCGCCCAATACTGGACCTCAAGGCGCTAAACCACTTTGTGCGGGTACAGATGTTCCGCATGGAGTCCATGCGCATGGTAGTGGCGTCCCTACATCAGGGGGATTTCCTCGTCTCCATCAACATCAAGGATGCCTACCTTCACATCCCAATAATATGCCAATCAGCGTTTCCTCCGCTTTGCCATAGACGAGGAGCATTAATTGGTGACGTTACCCTTTGGTCTCACTTCCACTTCTTGGGTCTTCACGAAAGTGTCGGCCCTGGTTCTAACATTACTGCGTCAGTGGGGGATTGTGGTACTGGGGTACCTGGATGATCTGCTTTTATGAGCAGAGTCTTCGTCTGCCTTGGAGATTACTCTGCAAATGCTGAGGGAGTTCAGTTAGATTTTGAATCTTCAGAAGTCTGCCCTGGTTCCATCCACAAGCCTAGTCTATCTGGGTCTGACTCTGGACTCATCCTCAGCCAGAGTGTTTCTTCCTTGGGAGAAACTTCAAAAGTTGCAGGAGGCAATTTGGCTTTTGCTGACTAGCAGACGGGCGTCTCTTCGGACTTGCATTCACCTGTCCAGGTGAGGAGGCATCCTCGGCACAGTTTGTGCTCAGGGGGTCTCGTCTCAGGAAGAGTCCAGACTACCTATCAATGTACTGGAGCTCCGAGGGATCAGACTTTGTCTGCATCATTGGACAAGTCCTCTCTAGGGGTGTCTTGTGCGGATTCAATTGGACAATGCTACAGCCATGGCCTATGTCAATCACCAGGGGGGCGTAAGAATTGTCCTGGCGGCTCAGGAAGTAGCCAGCATTCTAAGGTGGGCAGAAAGATTTGTTCCCAGCCCTCTCTGCTGTGCATATTCCAGGGGTGGAAAATTGGCAAGCGGACTATCTGTCAACAGGCGTTTAAACCAGGGAGAATGGTCTCTTCATCCAGAGGTGTTTCATCAGTTGTGTCTCCGGTGGAGTAATCCAGAGGCGGATCTGTTGGCCTCTCGACTCAACATGAAGGTTCAGTGGTTTGTGGCACAGTCTCTGGATCCTCTAGACCAGGGGTGTCAAACTCAAATTCATTGGGGGCCGCATCAGCAATAAAGTTGCCCTCAAAGGGCCAGTTGTACGGAGTGCGGGGTTCAGGAGTGCGCTGGGTACAGAGTGCGGAGTTCAGGAGTGCGCTGGGTACAGAGTGCGGAGTTCAGGAGTGCGCTGGGTACAGAGTGCGGAGTTCAGGAGTGCGGAGTTGCGTGTGGAGTGCGGGGTTGTGTATGGCGTGTGGAGTTCAGGAGTGCGGGGTTGCGTGCGGAGTGCAGGGTTGCGTGCAGAGTTTTCGCGTGCGCTGGGTACGGGGCTCAGGAGTGCGCTCTGCTCCCATTCTCCCACCTGCCTCCACAGCCCTCACCACCCCACCCTGGCCCCCCCAAAAAAAACTGACATCTGTGCTTTCTCTTACCTTCCTATCTGTCCCAGCTCTGGTAAACCCCTGCCTGTGTATTGGGGAAAAAGCCTGCACTCGGGGTGCAGCTCACTGACAGAAAAAAAAAAAAACCACTGACACTACTAGCCGGCGCCACTAGAGGGACTGAGGAGAGAGAGAGCAGGAGACTGGCCGGCTGGGCATGCGCTCGGCTCAATCAGCTGGCGCCGCTAGGACAGAGGGAGCGCGAGAGGTCTCCTTGGAGGCCGGCCGCGCATGTGCACAAACACAGGCGGCGCCGGGGAATGTATTTATGTAATAAAGAGGTGGCAGACAGCGCCCGCCACGCGGGCCGCATAAAAAGGCCTGGCGGGCTGGATTCAGCCCGCGGGCCTTGTGTTTGCCCCCCGTGCTCTAGACGTTGCTACAGACGCTTTAGTGGCTCCTTGGAGTCAGTATCATCTGATTTACGCCTTTCCTCCTCTCCAGCTTCTGCAGAGACTACTAAGCGGGATCAACGCAGAAGTGATTCCGGTCATCCTAGTGGCTCCAGACTGGCCTTGCCGGTCTTTCTACGACGATCTGGTACGGCTGGTCGCTGATGCCTCTTGGAGAGGGTTGTCTGATATAGATAGATATATATATATATATATATATATATATATATATATATATAATATATATAGATAGATATATATATATATATATATATAATATATATATATATATATATATATATATAATATAAAAAAAAAAAATTTTTTCAGAATGGTTTGGTCTTTTTTTGTTTATAGCGCAAAATATAAAAATCGCACAGGTGATCAAATACCACCAAAAGAAAGCTCTGTTTGTGGGGAAAATCAATTTTATTTGGGTACATCATCGCACAATTGTCAGTTAAAATACCACAGTGCTGAATCGCAAAAAAAAAAAAAAAAAAAAAATAGCCTGGTCATTAAGGGGGCAAATCCTTCCCGTCCAGAAGTGGTTAAACTTTGACATTTAAACCTGGAAGCTGATTGGTTACAATGCAGAGCTGCATCTGGTTCTGTGTGCACAAGTTTTAGCAAATCTTCCTCTATCAGTGTCTCCAAACAGCAGCCCTTTGCTTGCTTTTATCCTGCTCTTGGGGTGCTATTATTATTCATTGAGACCAAGTCCCTTTTTAAAAAGGGGGCTAAGCTTGGAAGCAGAAAGTGCAGGGTCTGGAGGAGTGTTCTCAATGCTAAAACAAGGGAAGGCAGAGATTGCGGAGGGGGTGGGGGGGTCACAGAGAGGCACAGGATCTGTAGGAGGCATTCTGTACTCTCAGCTGCCAACTACTGGGACAAGGAGGGGGGGACGCAGCAGCTGCAGGAGAGGTGCGAGGTCAACATGAAATGGCCTGGTGGGGCCCCGGGGCCTTGTTTCACACGTCCCCTAGAGCCACTGCTTAAAGAGGAGGTAAAGCTTCCTCTGTAACTTGTACCTATAGATGATCCTATATTAAGGCTTACCTATAGGTACTGTAAATATCTCCTAAACATGAACTGTTTAGTAGATATTTACTTCTGCATGCAGCCAATGACATCACTGGCGCATGCGCTCTGAAGGAACGGCCGCCCTTGCCATTTTTTCACAGCACTGTGCCGTGATTGGCGGCTCCTGCACACATGCGCGGGAGTGACGTCACATGGCTCTGGCCAATCAGATGGCTGGATGATGCAAACCCGGAAGGAAGACGAGGGAACATGTCAGCCATGTGCGGACGCCGCTATGGGGGCTTCGTTCTAAGGTAAGTATTTCATAATGAGCTAGTATGCAATGCACACTAGCTCATTATGGCTTTTTTTTCTTTCAGGTTTTTATTTATTATTTTATTTTTTTTATATATTTTATAATAATATATTTTTTTTTTTTTGGAGGTTTACAACCTTTTTAAAAAAATAAATAAATAAATAAATAAGGCTCCATTAAGTGCTGGTTCACACTGCCGCTACCACTAAAGTAGCGTCGCTTCCAGCGCGACTTTGACGCGATTTTGACGCGATTTTGACGCGACTTTGGCGCGACTTTGACGCGACTTTGGCGCGACTTAGCGCGACTTTGACGCGACCTAATCGCGAGGCAACTTTTTATTTGGCCAATCACAATCTGATGTCTTGTGACCTAATTTCCTTTTCCTGTGTTTTTTTTTTTACATATTTCCTTTTTCCCATGTGTGCAGTGTTGTGTGTCTCACATAGCTTTGTTTGTCTGTCCAGAAACGTAAAAAAAAAAAAAAGAGCTTTTTTCCTATAATTTTTAAGAAGCACATGCCTCCAAAGACACCCAAAAAATGCCCGTAAAATGTCTGCAAGAAAAAAAGCCAGCCGCAGAGAAGCCATATTACAGAAAATATAGTAAAAATGCTGTTTTTTAGGGGTTCTGGACATGCTACAGAGCTGAAAGTTGACAGGTACACTTTTTAGACACCCAGACACTAAATCCCAAAAATGACATGCCTGCCTAAAAAAATGCCCGCTAAATGCCTGCAAGAAAAAAAGACAGCTGGTAAGACACTACAAAAAATTATAAGAAAAATGATTTTTTTTAGGGGTTCTGGACATGCTACATAGCTGAAACTTGACAGGGACACTTTTTTGACCCCCCAGACACTAAATCCAGAAAATGACATGCCTGCCTAAAAAAATGCCCGCTAAATGCCTGCAAGAAAAAAAGCCAGCCGCAGAGAAGCCGTATTCCTGAAAATATAGTAAAAATGCTGTTTTTTAGGGGTTCTGGACATGCTACAGAGCTGAAAATTGACAGGTACACTTTTTAGACCCCCCAGACACTAAATAAAAAAAATGACATGCCTGCCTAAAAAAATGCCCGCTAAATGCCTGCAAGAAAAAAAGACAGCTGGTAAGACACTACAAAAAATTATAAGAAAAATGATTTTTTTTTAGGGGTTCTGGACATGCTACATAGCTGAAACTTGACAGGGACACTTTTTTGACCCCCCAGACACTAAATCCAGAAAATGACATGCCTGCCTAAAAAAATGCCCGCTAAATGCCTGCAAGAAAAAAAGCCAGCCGCAGAGAAGCCGTATTCCTGAAAATATAGTAAAAATGCTGTTTTTTAGGGGTTCTGGACATGCTACAGAGCTGAAAATTGACAGGTACACTTTTTAGACCCCCCAGACACTAAATAAAAAAAAATGACATGCCTGCCTAAAAAAATGCCCGCTAAATGCCTGCAAGAAAAAAAGACAGCTGGTAAGACACTACAAAAAATTATAAGAAAAATGATTTTTTTTTAGGGGTTCTGGACATGCTACAGAGCTGAAACTTGACAGGGACACTTTTTAGACCCCCCAGAAACGAAATCCCAAAAATGACATGCCTGCCTAAAAAAATGACCGCTGATGAATGCCTGCAAGTATAAAAGACAGCTGGTAAAGACACTACAAAAAATTAAAAGAAAAATGATTTTTTTTTAGGGGTTCTGGACATGCTACAGAGCTGAAACTTGACAGGGACACTTTTTAGACCCCCCAGAAACGAAATCCAAAAAATGACATGCCTGCCTAAAAAAATGACCGCTAATGCCTGCAAGAAAATTATGCTCTTTTCTTGTTCACTGCCATTTTTTAGCAAAGTCGGATGACAAGTCGGATTACAGGTCGCTTCAATTAAGATAAGGAGGCGACTCCCATTGAAGTATATGGGACAGGTCGGATCACTGGTCGCCTGAAAGTAGTACAGGACCCTTTTCTGAAGTCGGAGCGACCTTAATAGCGGCAATTAAGACGGCACTGATTCATTTACATTGGTTTGGTCATGTCAAGCGACCTGGGGCGACACAAGTCGCCTCGTGAGTCGCCCTAGTGTGAATGGGGGCTCACACCTTAGTGTATTTTTTTCCAGGCCTTGCTTTCGGTTTTTTTTTTTTTTTTTTTTCCCAGGCCTTGCTTTCGGCTTTTTTTTCCAGGCCTTGCTTTCGGCTTTTTTTTCCAGGCCTTGCTTTCGGCTTTTTTTTCCAGGCCTTGCTTTCGGCTTTTTTTTCCAGGCCTTGCTTTCGGCTTTTTTTTCCAGGCCTTGCTTTCGGCTTTTTTTTCCAGGCCTTGCTTTCGGCTTTTTTTTCCAGGCCTTGCTTTCGGCTTTTTTTTCCAGGCCTTGCTTTCGGCTTTTTTTTCCAGGCCTTGCTTTCGGCTTTTTTTTTTTTCTAGGCCTCGTTTTTTTTTTTTTTGGGCTTTTATTGGGCGTTTGGAGGCAGGCAGTGACATGAAACAAAAAAGCTTTTTTTGAGCTTCTGGTGACAAAATGCTCAGATGTGAACAGGGGGCCATTGAAATGAACAGAATTTTGCTTGTTGGGCGTTTTGAGACTTCACATATGAGCGTTTTGTCGCCTGAAGCAAAACGCCTGAAGCTCAAAAAAGTACATGAACTTCTTTTTTGGCAGATCACAGATGTTTTTGGTAGATGTCAATGCCTGCCTCCAAACGCCTGAAAAAAGCCATAAAAAAATGTTTGAAAACGATACGCTCAGGTGTGAATGGAGCCTAAAGCCCCGTACACACGTACCGATTGTCGGCCGAACGATCGACTGTCTTTTGTCCAGGGCTGTCCTGTCGGTTGAAAAGTGCTAAAGACTGCACACGAATTTTGTCGGCCAACAACAGCCGACTGCAGAAGTGATGTCATGTGATGGTTCACTTTCCCTGTGTTTTTTCTTTTCTGAGCATGCCCAGTCTTGCTCATCTGCTGTTTGTCGGCCAAATTCTGTACTGACTGGCGAACAATCGGCCGTTCTGGTGTTGGCCAACAAAAATTTTAACCACTTGCCGACCGCCGCAAGTAAATTTACTGCGGCGGTCAGCCCCTGCCAGGCAGAGTGACGTTAATTAACGTCACTAGCCTGGGAGGGTCTGGGGAGCGAGCGCGCGCCCGCGCGGTCACGGACCCCCCCCGCGTGTGACTGGCGGACCCGATGTCCGCCGGTCACTCGGCGATCGTCGAGGGAGAGGGAGAAAGTCAGGCGGCTTGTGTAAACAAGCCGCCTGTCATTCTCCTCGGTGTAAAAACACTGATCAGACGGATCTACTGTGTAGATCCGTTGATCAGTGTCCTTACAGCTCAAGCCACAGCCAATCACAGTAGAAAGCACGCCCCTAGGGACACACGCAGCCCCTCCCTCCCAAATAAAGTTAACCCCTTCACTACCAGTGTATTTTTACAGTAACAGTGCATATGTATAGCACTGATTACTGTAGTAATGTCACTGGTAACCCCAAAAGTGTCAGTCAAGGGTCCGATCTGTCCGCCGCAATGTCGCAGTACCGCAAAAAAAATCGCAGATCGCCGCCATTACTCGTTAAAAAAAATGACAAAAATCTTTCCCTTTGTTAGTAAACGCGATAACTTTTGCGCAAACCAATAAAAATACGCTTTTTGCGATTTTTTTTTTTTTTTTTTTTTTTTTTTTTTTTTTTTTTTTTTTTTTTTTTTTTTTTTTTTTTTTTTTTTTAAACCAAACATAGGTAGGATAAAACAAATTGGCCAAAAATGTTAAAAAATTTAGATTTTTACCTTTTTTTTTTTTTTTTTTTTTTTTTTTTGGGAATTTCATATAAAAAAAATGTGAAAAATATTGTTATTTTTGCAAAATTTACGCTCTTTTTTTGTTTATAGCGCAAAAAATAAAAATCGCACAGGTGATCAAATACCACCAAAAGAAAGCTCTGTTTGTGGGGAAAAAAAGGACGTCAAATTCGTTTAGGTACAGCGTTGCACGACCGCGCAATTGTCCGTTAAAGTCACGCAGTGCCGAATCGCAAAATACCCCCTGGTCGTTTAGCAGGAAAATCCTCCGGGGCTTAAGTGGTTAATGCCTGCACACCCGATTCTGTTCGGCCGAAAAGTCGGTTGTCGGAAGCATCATACTAACAAGCCGACAATCGGCCGGCGGCCGAATATTTAGAGCCGACAATCGCTACGTGTGTACGGAGCTTAAGTAATAAAAATAAATAAATAGTCAGAGTTTGCCCGGTAAGCAAGTGCTTGAATAATTCTGATCTCCATTATTGTGCCAATTATTATACAGCAGCTGGAATACAGTTTCATAAAGTAACATCACCCATTATACAATGTTTCCATCCACTGTACAATATTGTAACAACATTTTGGATTCTTATGCAACAGATTTGTCACAGACTGATGCTGGCGGTCAGATTTTGCGTTTTGGCCAGTGGGCGATAATTTAGAAGCGGCAGAGATGTTGCATTAACCACTTAAGCCCCGGAAGATTTTACCCCCTTCCTGACCAGGGGGTATTTTGCTATTCGGCACTGCGTGACTTTAACGGACAATTGCGCGGTCGTGCGACGCTGTACCTAAACGAATTTGACGTCTTTTTTTTTTTTTTCCCCCACAAACAGAGCTTTCTTTTGGTGGTATTTGATCACCTGTGCGATTTTTATTTTTTATTTTTTTTTGATCACGCGCTATAAACAAAAAAAGAGCGACAATTTTGCAAAAATAACAATATTTTTCAATTTTTTTATATGAAATTCCCCAAAAAAATGGAAAAATCAAAATTTTTCTTAACATTTTCGGCCAATTTGTTTTATGCTACATATGTTTGGTAAAAAAAGTCGCAAAAAGCGTATTTTGATTGGTTTGCGCAAAAGTTATCGCATTTACTAACAAAGGGAAAGATTTTTGTTGTTTTTTTTTTTTTTTTTTTTTTTCGCTTCGACATTGCGGCGGACAGATCAGACCCTTGACTGACATTTTTGGGGTTACCAGTGACATTTCTACAGTAATCAGTGCTATACATATGCACTGTTACTGTAAGATGACACTGGTAGTGAAGGGGTTAACTTTATTTGAGAGGGAGGGGCTGTGTGTGTCCCTAGGGGCGTGATTCTAACTGTGATTGGCTGTGGCTTGAGGTGTAGGAACAATGATCAACGGTCCTACATAGTAGAACCGTATGATCACTATTTCTACACAGGGGAGAATGACAGGTGGCTTGTTTACAGCAGCCGCCTGCCTTTCTCCCGCTGTCACGGATGATCGTGAGTGAGCGGCGGACATGGGGTCCGTCGCTCACACTCGTGGGGGGGTCCGTGACCGCGGCGCGCGCTCGCTCCCCAGAGCCTCACAGGCTAGTGACGTACCGGTACGTCACTTTGCCTGTGAGAGGCTGACCGCTGCAGTATATGTACCTGCGGCGGTCGGCAAGTGGTTAACCCCCCCCCCCCCCCCCGCTCATTTCTTGTTTGCTGATGTAAAAATATAACATTTGCTGGGGAGAAAAAAAAAATGTAATTTGTCAAAAATCGGAGAAACCATTACCATTCCCCTTTTTTTCTTTTCTATGTCTTTCCTTTTTTTTTAAAAGCAGAGTGAAAAAAATATATACTGTCAAGTTCCCAGCAACTGTCCGTCTTTTTTAGTAGCTATAAATAAAGCTATTCTTGTTGCCAATCTATGCATTTAGAGACATAAAGGGAATTGACAAAGAGCGCATTGGAAGGTCAAGTGAAAAAATCGGTTCCATACATCATAATGAGGCAGATAATGCTAAGTAAGGTATATCGCCGCCGCTGATAACGCTGCTTTCTCAAAGCTTGTCGTCTTCAGTTGACGAATATATATATATATATATTTTTTTTTTCTCATTGGGGGAGAAATACATATATACGTTTTGGCTGACTGCTGACAGCTGTTGATATAATATCTGGGCGAATTGAGCCAGGAATATCAATAGGCTGTAATTTAACGTGAAAAGTACTGAGGTCAACATAAAGAGGAGTCTTTCACTGTGACAGAACAGGAGAAGTCAGGATGAATTAAACATGGCGAGGTGACGGGAGGATAGGATCTGTGCCTCTGCCAGCTCTGCCCTCTGGGTCCGCTTTTTTTTTTTTTTTTCTTTTCACAAGTGCCCTTCCTTGAAATGGTTTCTAAAGCTAGAAATAAGGTGGAGTTCTTAGACGGACGGTTTTTGAAGTCTGTTTTATATGCTCCTTAGTGCCCGATGGTAGAAAATCCCCGCTGACCGTGCGGGCGTACCCTACCTCTTACTGATGTCCTGCCGGCCTTGAGGAGGTAAACCCAATCGCATCAATCGCACATAAACTCCAACATGCTAATGACATTTCACAAGTCATTTTTTTTTTTTTTTTTAAAGCGGAATTGCCGGAATTGGCCAAAAATGTATCCTTGCTGTGTAGCCTTACCATGTAGTCTATAGCCGTGGCCTAAAGTTTTGACAAGCTACAGTCAGGTCCATAAATTTTGGGACATCGACACAATTCTAATCTTTTTGGCTCTATACACCAGTGCCCCCCAACCTTTTTATCGCCGCGGACCGGTCAACGTTCGATTTTTCTGTGGCCCGCTGGGGGGGGGGGGGGGGGGGTGTCCATGCAGAGTGCCACAGCATTGCCCCCAATAAATGCAGAGTGCCACAGCATTGCCCCCAATAAATGCAGAGTGCCACAGCATTGCCCCAAATAAATGCCAAGTGCCAGCGTCCCCCTCCCCCCTCCCCCCCCGAGAGACCCAGCGTCCGTGCACTTACCTCACTTCTCTTCAGTTCAGTCCCCGGCTTCCCGCGTCTCCTCAGTCCTCCCGCGGCGCCTCCTCCTCGGCCAATGGCGTGGAGTTTGCCTTTCGGCCAATCAGGAAGCGGGAAGACCCGCTCCCTGATCGGCCAGGAGGAGGATCAGTGTGACAATAGCGAATTTTCATTCGCTATTGTCACACAATGGGCGGGCTGGGGGGGGGGGCGCAATGCTCTGCGCCTCGGCCGCCACAGTAAAATCATTTAAAGTTCCTCGGGCGGCCCGGTACCGTTTGATCCACGGACCGGTACCCGTCCGCGGCCCAGGGGTTGGGGAACACTGCTATACACCACCACAATGGATTTGAAATGAAACAAACAAGATGTGCTTTAACTGCATACTTTCAGCTTTAATTTGAGGGTATTTACATCCAAATCAGGGGAAAGGTGTAGGAGTTACAACAGTTTGTATATGTGCCTCCCACTTTTTAAGGGACCAAAAGTAATGGGACAGAATAACAATCCTAAATCAAACTTTCACTTTTTTATTATTTGGTTGCAAATCCTTTGCAGTCAATTACAGCCTGAAGTCTGGAACGCATAGACATCACCAGACGCTGGGTTTCATCCCTGGTGATGCTCTGCCAGGCCTCTACTGCAACTGTCTTCAGTTCCTGCTTGTTCTTGGGGCATTTTCCCTTCAGTTTTGTCTTCAGCAAGTGAAATGCATGCTCAATCGGATTCAGGTCAGGTGATTGACTTGACCATTGCATAACATTCCACTTCTTTCCCTTAAACTCTTTGGTTGCTTTCGCAGTATGCTTCGGGTCATTGTCCATCTGCACTGTGAAGCCCCGTCCAATGAATTCTGAAGCATTTGGCTGAATATGAGCAGATAATATTGCCCGAAAGACTTCAGAATTCATCCTGCTGCTTTTGTCAGCAGTCACATCATCAATAAATACAAGAGAACCAGTTCCATTGGCAGCCATACATGCCCACGCCATGACACTACCACCACCATGCTTCACTGATGAGGTGGTATGCTTTGGATCATTCGCAGTTCCTTTCCTTCTCCATACTCTTCTCTTCCCATCACTCTGGTACAAGTTGATCTTGGTCTCATCTGTCCATGTTGTTCCAGAACTGTGAAGGCTTTTTTAGATGTTGTTTGGCAAACTCTAATCTGGCCTTCCTGTTTTTGAGGCTCACCAATGGTTTACATCTTGTGGTGAACCCTCTGTATTCACTCTGGTGATGTCTTCTCTTGATTGTTGACTTTGACACACATACACCTACCTCCTGGAGAGTGTTCTTTATCTGACACACATACACCTACCTCCTGGAGAGTGATCTTGATCTGGCACACATACACCTACCTCCTGGAGAGTGTTCCTGATCTGGCCAACTGTTGTGAAGGATGTTTTCTTCACCAGGGAAAGAATTCTTCGGCCATCCACCACAGTTTACCCTGGTCTTCCGGGTCTTTTGGTGTTGCCGAGCTCACCAGTGTGTTCTTTCTTTTTAAGGATGTTCCAAACAGTTGATTTGGCCACACCTAATGTTTTTGCCATCTCTTTGATGGGTTTGTTTTGTTTTTTTCAGCCTAATGATGGCTTGCTTCACTGATAGTGACAGCTCTTTGGATCTCATATTGCAAAAAGAAAAATGTAATGGGTATTGCTTTGCAGTAAAAAATTGCGTGATTTTGAGGGCATGGTACAGGCATGGCACAGGTGATGGTACAGGAGATGGTACGTGCCCCCTTTCAATGCAGAGACCAGCGTACGTGCCCCCTTTCAATGCAGAGACCAGCGTACGTGCCCCCTTTCAATGCAGAGACCAGCGTACGTGCCCCCTTTCAATGCAGAGACCAGCGTACGTGCCCCCTTTCAATGCAGAGACCAGCGTACGTGCCCCCTTTCAATGCAGAGACCAGCGTACGTGCCCCCTTTCAATGCAGAGACCAGCGTACGTGCCCCCTTTCAATGCAATGAACACTCTGCCGTGCCCCCTTTCAATGCAATGAACACTCTGCCGTGCCCCCTTTCAATGCAATGAACACTCTGCCGTGCCCCCTTTCAATGCAATGAACACTCTGCCGTGCCCCCTTTCAATGCAATGAACACTCTGCCGTGCCCCCTTTCAATGCAATGAACACTCTGCCGTGCCCCCTTTCAATGCAATGAACACTCTGCCGTGCCCCCTTTCAATGCAATGAACACTGTGCCGTGCCCCCTTCAATGCAGAGTTCAGCGTGTGTGCCCCCTTCAATGCAACTGTGCTGTGCCCCCTTCAATGCAATGAACATTGTGCCCTGCCGTGCCCCCATCAATGCAGAGTTCAGCATGCATGCCCCAATCATTGCAGAGCGCCACAGCATTGTCCCCAATCATTGCAGAGCGCCACAGCATTGTCCCCAATCATTGCAGAGCGCCACAGCATTGCCCCTGCACCCCCTATCGGCCAGCCGCCACTGGTTGACAGCAACAGATTCCGAATGCAAATAGCACACTTGAAGTGAACTCTTGACCTTTTATCTGCTCCTTAGAAATGGGATAATGAGGGAATAACACACACCTGGCCATGGAACAGCTGAGCAGCCAATTGTCCCATTACTTTTGGTCCCTTAAAAAGTGGGAGGCACATATACAAACTGTTGTAATTCCTACACCGTTCACCTGATTTGGATGTAAATACCCTCAAATTAAAGCTGGAAGTCTGCAGTTAAAGCACATCTTGTTTCATTTCAAATCCATTGTGGTGGTGTATAGACCCAAAAAGATTAGAATTGTGTCAATGTCCCAATGTTTATGGAACGGACTATGTAAATTCTGCACTTTGAACAGATATAGAGCTATGCAGGGCTGGGACAAGGGGGTGGGCAGGAGGGCCGGCTGCTCTGGGCACTGTAGTATCATGTTAGATGGTGGGGGGGGGGGGGGGTCACAAAAGGAAATCTTTTTACATTTGTGTTGGGTTAGGGAATTTGGGGGCAGCGGGGGGGGGGGGGTGCTAGGAATAGGTGATTTTTGTATTGGGAGGGGGAATGGGGGAGAGAATTTGTTCTATGAGGGGGGATTTAGTGTGATTGTGTAAGAAGAGGAAAGGTGATTTGGGGGCATTTGTGTTGGGAGGGGGATTGGGGAAGAGGATTTGTGCTAAGAAGGGAGATTTGGGGGGGGGGGGGATGTGTGCTGGGGGGGGGGGTCAAAGATTTTTGCAGGGAGGGAGGATTCCATCAGGATGGTAGGTTTGTCCTGGGAGGAGGGCAAGTATGCAGATGAGTGCTCAATTATCTATTTCTTTTTTTGGAGGGTTGGATTTTTGCTAACACATAATGTTCATAAAACAAACCTAGGCTTGTCTAGGTGACTAGCTAATAATTCGCTTACTATTTAAGTAGATTACAGTTTGTTAGCTGTTCCTCAAATGTGCTAATATTACTGTTTACATTTTGCATTGTTAAGGACAATGTGATGAAGTTCTTGTGTGGTATATATTCTGTGTGAGTTTACAATACAGAAGGTTCCAGTTTGCACCTAAGCTAGTGGAATATAGTCCTTGGATGCAGTTCTCTGCCATAATGCCTGGTTCCAGAGTGGGGGGAGCTGTAACTTCATGAAGGCACCCAGGCTGGGTGCAAGGCGGGACGTTGCGCAAGACAATGTCCATTCACAGGAATGTGGCTCAAGAGTGAGGCTTGCTTTTGGGGGCACTTGGGGGGAGGGGGGGTTAGCCAGGACCGCCAGCAGGGGAACCCAAAAGAGGATTGGGGCTGCTCTGTGTAAATCTATTGCACAGAGCAAGTATCGTATATACTCGAGT
Source organism: Pelophylax lessonae (assembly GCF_965119305.1). Classification (NCBI taxonomy): domain Eukaryota; kingdom Metazoa; phylum Chordata; class Amphibia; order Anura; family Ranidae; genus Pelophylax; species Pelophylax lessonae. The sequence goes on along the minus strand of NC_138779.1, from coordinate 15,200,852 downwards.
ATAAGTCGACCCAAATATAAGCAGAGGAACCTAATTTTACCACAAAAACTGGGAAAGTTTATTGACTTGAGTATAAGACTAGGGTGGGAAATGCAGCAGCCACTGGACCACCACAAGACCCAAAACGGGGGCTGCGGGCAAGGTGCAGGGGCTGCGGACAAGACATGGTACGGTACAGGAGAATCTCTTGTACCATGCCCGCAGCACTGAATCTCCTGCGCAGATGCAGGGGCTACGGAGGAGTCTCTTACCTTTTGGTGAGGGGTCTTGCATTTAAAAATGGCGCCGCCGGGTGCCAACACGTCACCGCTTATGCACCGTCTGCCCGGGAATAGCCAAATGTGTATGGGCTTTCCCGAGCGGAGGCGACGCATGCGCACTGCACCGGTGAACAGGTAAGTGGGACCCTCGCTTAAGCCAATGGGGGCTTTTTCAGCTGAAAAATTTGGCTTATACTCTAGTAAATACGGCAAGTATGACATATATATTTGTTTAAAAAAAAAAAAAATCTACAACCTTTTGCAATCACTTTTAGCGCCGGTTCACATATGAGCGACGCTACTTGCAGGGGCGACCTCAGAGATCGCGGTGCGAGCAGCGCGCCACGACCTCGGAGCGGCAGCCACGGACTTCATAACATTGAGGTCTATGGCGGTCGCCTCCTGGTCGCCCCAAAGAAGCTCCGGACCCTTTTTCTAGGTCGGAGCGACTTGTGTCGCTCCTATTAGAACGGGTCCGTAGCTTCCCTATGGGAGGCGACCTGTGAGGCGACCAGGTCGCCTCACAGGTCGCCCTAGTGTGAACCGGGGCTTAAGCTTTGACAACAAAACCTGGAAGCTGATTGGTTTCTATGCAGAGCTGCACCATATTTTGCACTCTCCAGTCTTAGTAAATCCCCCCCCCCAATAAGGTCCTGATCTTCTCTGTGTGGTCATGGCTGATTATCCCATGACTTCTTCAATGTGGTTTTGGCCCCCCCTGGAGACAGGTATATGGCGGACACCCTGCATAGTATTGTGTGTAGTAGAAGTAAGATGGCGTTTGTGTACTGATAGCATGGTAACGTCTTTGATATGTAGCCGTGTCCTGAGCACACGGGCCGCTCTCCCACGTGGTGTGTGCCTGACACGCTTTCTGATCTTCTTTTTCTGCCCTGAGGCGCTGACAGATAAAATAACTCGCCCAAGGTCACACGCTGAAAATCAAGCCACTCGTTCGTATGTTTTCCCTGCCTGTCATAGGGAGGACATGGCAGCCCTTCAATTTAAAACGAACATGGAAGTTGCGAATGGCACGGATAATTCACTAAACGCATATTAGAAATGTCATCAGTCCTGGCATTTTGCCATTTGGTGGAGGGGTCCTTTAAAAGCTAAACTCCAGGCAGAAACACATAAACCTCTTGAGGACTGCCATACACAGATTCAGAGCGGCCCTCCCGGGGCGTGCGTCGTTGGTGACCCCGCTTCCGCTGTGATCGTTCACAGGACAGGCAGAACGGGGGGGCGGTGAGAGGGGAAGATGGAGATCATGTGTTCCTGCTAAGCAGGAACACTGATCTCCGTCTTCCTCCAGTTAGACCATCTCTACACAGTTAGAAAGCACTCCCTAGAAGCACACTTTGATCGCCCCTGGTGTTAACCCCTTCCCAGCCAGTGTCATTAGTACAGTAACAGTTTATTTATTTTTTTTAATGGCACTGTCACTGGTCCCCTAAGTGCCGGTTCACACGACTTCGGGGGCGACCTGTGAAGTCGTGTGCGGCGCGACTTGCACGGACTTCATAAAATGAATGTCTATGCAAGTTTCTCCAGGTCACCCCGAAGTAGTACAGGACCCTTTTTCTAAGTCGGAGCGACTTGTGTCTCTCCTATTAGAACGGTTCCTGTACCGAACAATGGGAGCGCGACGGACCGCGACTTGTCAGGCTGACAAGTCGCGGTCCAAGTCGGAGCAGTGTGAACCGAGTCTAAAAGTCACTTAAGCCCCGTACACACGTACCGATATTTACGGCCGCCGACCGATCGGCCGATTGTAGGCTTGTTAGTATGATGCTGCCGACAGCGCATTTTCGGCCGAACAGAATCTGTCGTGCAAGCATTAAAATTTTTGTTGGCCACCCCCAGAACGGCCGATTGTTCGCCAGTCAGTACAGATTTCGGCCGACAGACAGCAGATTAGCAAGACTGGGCATGCTCAGAAAAGAAAAAACACAGGGAAAGTTAACCATCACATGACATCACTTCTGCAGTCGGCTGTTGTTGGCCGACAAAATTTGTGTGCAGTCTTTTGCACTTTTCAACAGACATGACAGCCCTGGACAAAAGATGGCCGATCGTTCGGCCGACGATCAGTACTTGTGTACGGGGCTTTAGTGTCAGATTTGTCCGCCGCAATGTCGCAGTCTTGCTAAAAATCGCTGATCACGGCCATTACGAGTTTAAAAAAAAAAAAAAAAAAAAAAAACTCCATTGTGTATTTGCTTTCTGAAGCCACAGATTGCGCCTATGCTGTTCTCTGCTCTGTGAAATCAAATATTGTGATTAACGGGATACAAGGGGAAAACTTTACCTGGAGTCTTCCCCGTGGTACAGTAAAATTTCCATGTCTTCCTCTCCAAAGGTGATCGGTCCCATTTATCGGTGCTGTAGATATGTGCAGCCACTGTGAAGGTAATTACTGCGGAAGAACTCCGCAATGTCCATTACATATTCACATTAATTAAAGGGTAAGTTCACCTTTTTAAAAAATAAAAAATACATCTTCTTACAGGTAAAAAAAAAGTTACACATATATACACACATACATATATATATATATATATATATATATATATATATATATATATATAGTGGGTACGGAAAGCATTCAGACCCCCTTAAATTTTTCACTCTTTGTTATATTGCAGCCATTTGGTAAAATCATTTAAGTTCATTCTTCTTCCTCATGAATGTACACATAGCACCCCATACTGACAGAAAAACACAGAATTGTTGACATTGTTGCAGATTTATTAAAAAAGAAAAACTGAAATATCACATGGTCCTAAGTGTTCAGACCCTTTGCTCAGTATTTAGTAGAAGCCCCCTTTTGATCTAATACAGCCAGGAGTCTTTTTGGCAAAGAGACAACAAGTCTTTCACACCTGGATTTGGGGATCCTCTGCCATTCCTCCTTGCAGATCCTCTCCAGTTCTGTCAGGTTGGATGGTAAACGTTGGTGGACAGCCATTTTTAGGTCTCTTCAGAGATGCTCAATTGGGTTTAAGTCAGGGCTCTGGCTGGGCCCTTCAAGAACAGTCACGGAGTTGTTGTGAAGCCACTCCTTCGTTATTTTAGCTGTGTGCTTAGGGTCATTGTCTTGTTGGAAGGTAAACCTTCGGCCCAGTCTGAGGTCCAGAGCACTCTGGAGAAGGTTTTTGTCCAGGATATCCCTGTACTTGGCCGCATTCATCTTTCCCTCGATTGCAACCAGTCGTCCTGTCCCTGCAGCTGAAAAACACCCCCACAGCATGATGCTGCCACCACCATGCTTCACTGTTGGGACTGTATTGGACAGGTGATGAGCAGTGCCTGGTTTTCTCCACACATACCGCTTAGAATTAAGGCCAAAAAGTTCTATTTTTGTCTCATCAGACCAGAGAATCTTATTTCTCACCATCTTGGAATCCTTCAGGTGTTTTTTTAGCAAACTCCATGCGAGCTTTCATGTGTCTTACACTGAGGAGAGGCTTCCGTCGAGCCACTCTGCCATAAAGCCCCGACTGGTGGAGGGCTGCAGTGATGGTTGACTTTCTATAACTTTCTCCCATCTCCTGACTGCATCTCTGGAGCTCAGCCACAGTGATCTTTGGGTTCTTCTTTACCTCTCTCACCAAGGCTCTTCTCCCCCGATAGCTCAGTTTGGCCGGACGGCCAGCTCTAGGAAGGGTTCTGGTCGTCCCAAACGTCTTCCATTTGAGGATTATGGAGGCCACTGTGCTCTTAGGAACCTTAAGTGCAGCAGAAATCTTTTTGTAACCTTGGCCAGATCTGTGCCTTGCCACAATTCTGTCTCTGAGCTCTTCAGGCAGTTCCTTTGACCTCATGATTCTCATTTGCTCTGACATGCATTGTGATCTGGAAGGTCTTATATAGACAGGTGTGTGGCTTTCCTAATCAAGTCCAATCAGTATAATCAAACACAGCTGGACTCAAATGAAGGTGTAGAACCATCTCAAGGATGATCAGAAGAAATGGAAAGCACCTGAGTTAAATATATGAGTGTCACAGCAAAGGGTCTGAATACTTAGGACCATGTGATATTTCAGTTTTTCTTTTTTAATAAATCTGCAACAATGTCAACAATTCTGTGTTTTTCTGTCAGTATGGGGTGCTATGTGTACATTCATGAGGAAGAAGAATGAACCTAAATGATTTTAGCAAATGGCTGCAATATAACAAAGAGTGAGAAATTTAAGGGGGTCTGAATACTTTCCGTACCCACTGTGTGTGTGTGTGTGTGTGTGTGTGTGTGTGTGTGTGTGTGTGTGTATACACACACACACACACACACACACACACACACACACACACACACACACACACACACACACACACACACACACACACACACACACACACACACACACACACACACACACACACACACACACACACATATATATATACACACACATACCTATATATGCATACATACACACACTTTATATATATATATATATATATATATATATATATACACACACACACACAAACATGCATACATATATAGTTATGTAAAAAAAAAAAAAAAACTTTTTAATCAGAGTGTAGCATCAAGTCAATTAAACTCCTGGGATATTGATCTGGTCAGTTAAGGAGCAGAGGGGGTTGTTCTTTAGTTTCAGCAGCTTTGGTGTTAATGAAATGAACAGGGGCACTAGATAGGCAACAATCGTGCAACCTCCAAACTAGGAATTGGTTTTACAGGTGGAGACCACTGACATTTTTTTTTTTTCCCCCTACTCCTCTTTTCTGAGTGTTTGTCACTAGTTTTGCATTTGGCTAGGGTCAGTGTCACTACTGGTAGTATGAGGCCATACCTGGACCCTATAGAGGTTGCACAGGCAGTCCAACTCCTCCAGGATGGCACATTAATATGTGTCATTCCCAGAAGGTTTGCTGTGTTTCCCACCACAGTCTCAAGAGCATGGAGGAGATTCCAGGACGCAGGCAGTTACTCTAGGAGAGTTGGACAGGGCTGTAGAAGGTCCTTAACCCATCAGCAAGACCGGTATCTGCTCCTTTGTGCAACTAGGAACAGGATGAGCGCTGCCAGAGGCCACAGGTGTGAATGTCTCTGACCAAACAATTAGAAACAGACTTCATGAGGGTGGCCTGAGGGCCCGACATCCTCTAGTGGGCCCTGTGCTTACTGCCTGGCACTGTGGAGCTCGATTGGCATTTGCCAGTGAACACCAGAATTGGCAGCTCCGCCACTGGCACCCTGTGCTTTTCACAGAAGAGAGCAGGTTCACCCTGAGCACATGTGACAGATGTGAAAGGGTCTGGAGAAGTCATGAAGAACATTATCCTGCCTGTAAGCATGGCCAGTTTGGTGGTGGGTCAGGGAATTGTCTGGGGAGGCATATCCAAGGACGCACATACCTCTACAGGCTAGACAATGGCACCCTGACTGCCATTAGGTATAGGGATGAAATCCTTGTACCCATTATCAGACTCTATGCTGGTGCAGGGAGTCCTGGGTTCCACCTGGTGCACGATGATGCCTAGCCTCGTATGGCAAGAGTATGCAGCCAGTTCCTGGAGGATGAAGGAATTGATACTATTGAATGGCCCCTATGCTCGCCTGACCTAAATCCCATAGAACACCTCTGGGACATTGTTTCGGTCCATCCAATGCTGCCAGGTTGCACCTCAGTCTGTTCAGGAGCTCAGTGGTGCCCTGGTCCAGATCTGGGAGGAAATACCCCAGGACACCATCCGTTGTCTCATTGGGAGCATGCCCCGACGTTGTCAGGCATGCATACAAATACGTGGGGGGCCATACAAACTACTGAGGACCATTCTGAGTTACTGCAATTAAATTTCAGCAAAATGGGCGAGCATGCTGCATCATTTTTTTTTTTTTCCAATTTGATTTTTGGGGCGTATTTGAATCCAGCCCTCTATAGGGTGATAATTTTCATTTCCATCAAACGATGTGGCATCCTTTTGTTCCTAACACATTATCCAGTCCATACCAGTATAGATCCTAACACATTACCAAGTCCATTCCAGTATATATCCTAACCCATTACCCAGTCCATACCAGTATAGATCCTAACACATTACCAAGTCCATACCAGTATAGATCCTAACACATTACCCAGTCCATACCAGTATAGATCTTAACCCATTACCCAGTCCATACCAGTATAGATCTTAACCCATTACCCAGTCCATACCAGTATAGATTCTAACACATTACCCAGAGGCTGCAGCTGCTGGAGCATGTTACATGTTCCACCCTATATATGGGTGGAACATGTTCCAAAAAGGAATTTAACCATTTAGTGACCACCCCATGTACATATGAGGCAGGGCGGACGCTCTGTGCCAGATCACGTTCCTACGTTCTGGGGAAAGGGAAGGAGAAATACATGAATATGATAGGAAGGATGGAGGAGTCTGGGATTGGGAAGGAGGAATAGATGATATGATAGGAAGGATGGAGGAGTCTGGGGATAGGGATGGAGGAATCCATGAATAGGAAAGGAAGGATGGAGAAGTCTGAAGATGGGAACTAAAGGATGGAAGAATCTGAGGATAGGAATGGAAGGCTGGAAGAGTCCAGGAATATTATTTGATGGAGGAGTCTGGGGAGGGGATGATTTGAACTGAAGGATGGAGGAGACCAGAGATAAGAATGGGTGGGACCTCAGATTGTCCAGAGTTGCATTGGTGGGAGACTGTGAATGGAGGTGGTTTGAATAGGGAGGTGGAAGAGGAATGGCCATGTCCCTCTGATGTGGAGTTTGGGTGATATGAGATTAGTGACTGGGAGCAGTTTGAGATATATGAAGGGGGGGGGGGGAGTCACTGTGGAGGACATCAGGCAGTTTGATAGCCAGCTGGGAAACATGCTGTCATAGCTGTATTAAAAACAAAATAAAGTGAGCGCTGTATGATTAGCAGCTAGCACACAATGAATTGAATATACAACCTTTAATAGGCAATAAAACAAAAAATGGTGTGTAGCGCTTTGTGGTGATCAATGTACAAAAGTGTCTTAAGTAGTGAACAAATTATTATTTTCATCCCCCATACTACGTGATTTGACACTTCTGGGTTTGAGGTGCATGCTGCCGGTCACCCGTTTCTGCTGTGATTATACACAGCGGGAGCCCAGCGGCGGGTACCGCAAACTTCATATCCGCCGGCACCCACCCATTACACAGTGTAGAGGCAGAACGACAATCTGCCAATGAAAACAAGACCTAGTGTAGTCCTGTCAGAGGGGAAGGTACTGATCCTGTGTTTAAGCAGGAACATGAATCTTTGCCACGCCCCCCCCCCTAGTCAAAGCACCTCCCTCATAGTTAGTAAGCACAACTTAGGCACACATTTAACCCTTTGATCGCCCCCTGATAACCCCTTCCCACCCAGTGTCATTAGTACAGTGACCATGCATATTTTTTAGCACTAATCATTGTATTGGGGTCACTGGTTCCTACAATGTACTTGTCAGATGTCCGCTGCAGTGCCGCTATATCTTCGCTGATCGTCAACATTACTAGTAAAAAAATGAAATCTCATAGTTTGTAGACACTATAACTTTTGCGCAAACCAATCAGTATACACTTATTGGGATTTTATTTTTATTGGGTATGTTTTAGAGAAGAAATATATAAAATTATATATTTTTTTTATTCATAATTTTGTATTTTTTTTTTTTTTTTTGTTTATAGTGCAAAAAACATACAGAGGTGATCAAATGCCATTAAGAAAAAAACTTATTTGGGTGACGCGTGACTGCACAATTCTCAGTTGAAGTAACGCAGGGCAGTATCGCAAAAATGGGGGAGGGGGGGGGGGTTAAATCTTTCTGAGCTGAAGTGGTTACATTTTTATATTGAAATTACAACATTTTTGTGAATTTTTTTTTTTAAATTTCCCTCAACTCTCTAATCTAGACTACTATCTTACCTCCTGCTTGTGTTGCCCAGCATCTGCTATATGGACCCGTAACGGCCTTCCTAGATGTAGGGAGCCCACAGGTTCACTTTAAATCCGATGTGTTTGTGTTTCCTTCATAACATTAATTGTGCTTCAAGATCTCAGACGAATATGTTACAGGGAAGCCTTGACAAATAATGACCCGACCAAGCTTTTACAAGTCTAGCCTAGTTTCTCCGGCTCTCTCCATCTACACCGGCTGACTAATGTTGATGTGTTTATCCTCTAAGTTGCAACAAATGATTCCACTTATCTGTGGAGCAGCCTCTCCATCATTTTAATGTTGTTTTTGGTGTTTGAGTTACTGGATGCACTTGGATTTTACGGAGGCTTATGGGGTGAGTTCAGAGGATTATGTCTTGGGGACTCGTGTATATATGTATAATGTTGGAACGGAGAGTACATTGCAGATGGCCTGTCACTTCTTCTCCGGAGTCTGGGGAAAGGGGCAGCTAAAAGGACAAGTACCATTTTTGTTAGAGAGATACATTTTTTTTCTTATTTTACCCATACAGGATGTAGGACAGCGGTGGTCAACTTTCTTAATGGGGGGGCGGCATCAATTGTGGCCCTCAACATCACCAAAGAGCCACACATAATATTCAGTGAATATTAAGATACAGCAGGCACGTAACAGACTGTGGGCATGATGCAAGAGATGGTCAGAGATCGCAGACAGGATGCCCAAGACAGTCAGAGACTGCAGACCTACTACAGGAGATGGCCAGAGATCGCAGATACATGAGACAGTCGGAAACTGCAGACCTATTACAGGAGCTGGTCAGAGACCCTGGACTTGATGCAGGAGCTGTAAGCAAGGAAGATCATCGGCATTCAGTGAAATGCAGTAGGGCTTCAACTTTGAGACATTGGTGTGTGCAGCACACAGTCAACGTGTTTCAACCATAATGGCCTCATTCACGATTCAAGAGCTAGTCAGACTGCTGGCATATTATAGGAGATGGTCTCAGACTGGGGACATGGTGGTACAGGAGATGGTCAGAGACTTGGGAACATGGTGGTGCAGGAGGAGGTCAGAGTCTGTGGACATGGTGGTGCAGGGGGTGGTCCGAGACTGGGGTCATGGTGGCGCCGTAGGTGGTCCGAGACTGGGGTCATGGTGGCGCCGTAGGTGGTCCGAGACTGGGGTCATGGTGGTGCAGGAGGTGGTCCGAGACTGTGGACATGGTGGAGCAGGAGGTGGTCCGAGACTGTGGACATGGTGGCGCGGGAGGTGGTCCGAGACTGTGGACATGGTGGCGCGGGAGGTGGTCCGAGACTGGGGTCATGGTGGCGTGGGAGGTGGTCCGAGACTGGGGTCAAGGTAGTGCGGGAGGTGGTCCGAGACTGGGGTCATGGTGGTGCGGGAGGTGGTCCGAGACTGGGGTCATGGTGGTGATTTTCGGAGATGGGGGGGCATGCTTTAAGAGACAGTCATTGACTGGAGACCTACTAGGACAGTGATGGCGAACCTTGGCACCCCAGATGTTTTGGAACTACATTTCCCATGATGCTCAACGACACTGCAGATTGCATGAGCATCATGGGAAATGTAGTTCCAAAACATCTGGGGTGCCAAGGTTCGCCATCACTGCACTAGGAGATGGTCTCAGACTAGGGACATGGTGGTACAGGAGATGGCCAGAGACTTGGGAACATGGTGGTGCAGGAGGAGGTCAGAGTCTGTGGACATGGTGGCGCGGGAGGTGGTCCGAGACTCCTGCACCTCCATGTTCACAATCTCTGACCTCCTCCTGCACCACCATGTTACCAGTCTGAGACCATCTCCTTTAATATGCCTGCAGTCTGACTAGCTCTTGTATCATGAATTAGTGTCTGCCGGGGCCCCAAGGACTGCAGGTTGAACACCATGGATGTAGGACCTTAAAGACACAAAGCACCTACAGAAAATAGAACAATGTGTATCTAAGATTAATGATGTTGGTTTTCAGCAGTCTTCTTTGCAGTGAAGCTGAACGACATTCATTTAGATACAAACTTCCAGATTTGATGGAGTTAAAAAACAAACAAAACAAGAAAACCCACAGTAATCCGCCGCTCAGACAGCGTTTGTTGCCGCTGTGTAAATTGAAGCAACCGCGGCAGAAATGCAAATGATCGCCATTGTCTTTTCATTACCGAGCAGAAAGCAAAAATCTGTTTAAAATAAAGATTTCATACCTACGTCAATGTATTTTTTTTTTTTTTTTTCCCTTGCTCTTCTTTTTTGGAGTTGCTGGGAAAGCTGAATTGGTGGGAAATGATGCTTCAAAAGAGGAGAATTTGTGGGAAATGATAGCAAAGTTTATGAATGTTGAAAGCAATTTCAGACGTAGAGGTATTATGAAGTTTAAAGTAATCCATTTTTATGTATTTGGCTGTACTTTCCGCTTTGCTTTCTGGAAAGGCTCGTCCGTGTGAAGAAATAAGTAATGAGTCTTTATGGCGGGGATCTGTGTGTTGATTATAAGGGAGGAAAAAAAAAAAGGAATTTGGATACTCGCTCTCCAAGACGTGCCAAGAGGACAAACTCGAGGGGGGTTCAGCTTGACCAGGAGAGGTCTGTGTAATAACTAGCCTTTGTGTTGTGCAGAATCAGAAGTGATGTTGAAAGGCCAAAGATGGAATTATTCATGGGCAAAGATCAATTTTTTACCGTCTGTTTACCACGAAGAGACAGCGGTACAACCAATACGAGGCTCGATAACAATTGCGTTTTTTTTGTGTTTGCTAGGCTGAACAGCAAGAGGTGTTGATGCTGGAGCTCTACATGATATTTAAATAATTGATAGACCAGCTAGAACAAACAGTGTAGACACGTCGTTGGGTTTGTGTTCCATATTTCAAGATGCCGGCTTCGCCCAAGATTCACTAAGTAGCGTTGCCTAGCATCCAGCCGAGATCAAGAGGTTCTCGCTATTGACCCGTTGTGAGGTTGTTGACCGAGCTGGCCCATATGACTGAATTTTGGGCTTGGTGGGGCCGGTGTTTAAAGGATAAGAAGTGAGCTATTAGTTGGATTTGTGTTTCTGCATTTGGAACTGTTGTGGTCATTCAGAGCTTCATCTCACACTATCGAAACAGGGGGAAAAAAAGATACAAATTTTTCAACTTTCTTATTTTATTTATTTTTTATTCATAATTTATAGAATTCTTCTCACAAAATACAAACACAGAATAACACAAAACGGGTCCATGGTAACACAACGGGTCCATGGTAACACAAAACGGGTCCATGGTAACACAAAACGGGTCCATGGTAACACAAAACGGGTCCATGGTAACACAAAACGGGTCCATGGTAACACAAAACGGGTCCATGGTAACACAAAACGGGTCCATGGTAACACAAAACGGGTCCATGGTAACATAGTGCAAGAGGCCCACTTTTGAGCTAATGATACGCTTGACAAGTCTATCCAGCTCCATAAATATAGGAACTAAAATCTGTTGACCTAGTAAGCAGTCCTAAAGCCTCGTACACACGCAACGAATTTCCGCTGACCGGTCGTCCGTCTTTTGTCCAGAGTGGTGTATGTTGGTTGGAATGTGCTCTAGAGCATTGGTCCTCAAAATCTGGCCTGTTGGTGGGCCCTGTAGGCCAGGGTTAAGTATTACCTTGGGGAGATGCAGACCAGAGTACTGCAATCACTGAGCAGCAAATGATATCACCTGGGATGTATTTCAGTTATCTTGCAAATCTGGCCTGTTAGTGGGCCCTGTAGGCCAGGGTTGAGGACCACCGCTCTAGACTGCACACAAATTTTCCCGCACGACAGAATTCTACTTCAGAAGTGATGTCATGTGTTGGATTGCTTTCTTTGTGTTCTTTCATCTCTGAGCATGCCTAGTCTTGCTCATAAGATTTTTCCCCATCGACACCTGTACTAATGAGACGAAAATCGGTCGTGTTTTGATGGTCGACAAAAATTTTATAGCCTGCACACCAGGATTTTTTCGGCCGAAAAGTCGGAGTCGGTTGTCGGAAGCACCATACTAACAAGCCGAAAATCGGCATATCGGTCGTCGGACGAAATTTCCCGGCCAAATTTCTACTCGTGTGTACGGGGCTTAAGTGAGAAGCTATGTGACGGTGTTTACTGTCACTGGGAGTGAGGGACAGATACTTGGGGGGACGCTGAGAGAATTGTTTGGATGGCTTCAGATGGGACAGTAATATTTATCAGCAATATCTCTCAGGAAATGTATGAAGATGAATGGTTTGACTTTTCAGATTGCTAGAATATTGCAGGAGTGTCTCATAGACCCTTGCTAGATAGTGAGATGGGGAGGGGTTTGTTATTGGTAAGTGCCTGTATTCCATTGTTCTATTGTTTCTGTCTGCCTTAAGATAAACTTTATTATGGGATGTATTTGTGTATGTGGATTGGCTGCTAAGGGGGAGGGGGGATTGTCCCACAGTGTAAATCTCTTTGTGCATGTGTTTGAATAAACAGTTTGAGTTCTACTTTACCCTCAACCTAGAGTCCTGTCTCTTTTTCTCTTTGTGCATGTGTTTGAGGGTAAGCAGGAACTCAAACTGTTCAATCTAGAGTCCTGTCTCTCATTGGGGGAATCTGCTACAAGGGATTGCTATGCTCTTCATACTCCCTTGAATAATCACTAAGGCCCTGTTGACACCTGAACGTTTTTTCAGCCCATAAAACACTCATCTGTGAAAATCCAAAAACTCCCAACAATCAAAATCCCATTCATTCGATGGCCCCTGTTCACATCTGAGCGTTTTGTCCCCTGAAGCAAATCGCCTGTAGCTCAAGAAGGTGCAGGAGCTTCTTTTTGGACTGATCAAGAGCTGTTCAGCCCCCCCCATAGGAATGCATTAAAACACTGTTATTGGCTTTTCATGGGTGTTTCACAGGCATTTTTCAAACACACAGGGGGTCTCTACCCCTTTATCACCCACACCCAAACGCCTGCTAAAAATGCCCCATAAAACGCCAGAGAAACGCCCAAAAAACGCCCAAAAAGCCTGAAAACAATACGCTCAGGTGTGAATGTAGCCTAAGTTCTTGTAAAAGCTTGTTCCTGCTTCACTCTCTGGGGAAAGAGGTTTGCCCACTGGAACCTGGAGCCTTGTTGTAGGTCCAGGGTGGGTAGGAGAGGGCGAGACCCCAACCAGGCTGTGGCGGTTTGTGGGGTCTGAGGTGGTTATGGTGTCTGGTGGAATGCTTGGAGCCCTCGGGAAGCACTAGGAGCATCCGTCAACGGAGGTACCGAATCGGGGTGCCGGGTTGATCCATTACAATAATGTTATACCAATAAACTCTACCAGTACCTTGAAGGGATACTAAACACACCCTATTTCATTTACATTCCCCCTTCTATTTCTGTATACGGATGATGGCGCCGTAATCATTTTAATTAAAAAAAGAATAATCTACTTTTTTTTTTTTTTTTTCGCTGATCGATATCCAGCTGTCACATGACCCAGCTCTCTCCCAGCCTGTCTGCAGGAAAACATGAGGAGGAGGAGTATCTTTAATGTTCAAAAAAAAAAAAAAGCAGGCTTTGGAAAACAGAGTTAAAACTGATAATCTCAATAAATGGTTTTAAATTTGTCATACAAATGCCTATTTGAAATCCAGTCTTTAATACTTTTTGGGAATAACATGGTGTGGGCGGATTTCAGCCAGTCACAGGCTGTGTCACGCCCCTCAAGCCTGTGTCTTATAATAGGAGGGAGGTGAAGTCTCCATCAGTCTATATGTAATATCTCACCCTTGTGTTTTAGTTGGTTAGTGGGCAGGGAGGAGGAGGGAGGGAGTGGACTGTCATTTACCACTGTGTATACACCCACATGTATGACTCTAGTCACATGCACTGCTCGGATTTGATCGGGAGGAAATTAGTGATAGACTGATATTGTTTTTTTAATACCGATATTATGGTCATCGGATATCGGTATCGGCCGATATCTGCCGATATTTTCGGACATGTAAAAAAACATTTTTTTTCTTCACAGGTACTCCTAGTGGAGGGATCTGGGGGTCTAAAAGACCCCAAACCCCTCCTCGGCACTGAAAAGCATTCAAAACGGCAAGTTAGGCTGTTTTGAATGCTGTCAGTTTTTTGAATTTGCCACCAAGTACCCGGAAATAATGTCATGACATCACTTCCGGGTTTTTTACATGGAGACCCGATCAGAGCCGAATGCAGCTTTGGTCGGGTTCTTCTCTTCGGCGGCTGTGCAGGCTGGTTGCCTGGGTTGTGGAAGGCGGCGGCGGGGGGGGGGGAGCGTCCCCTCCATGTAATGACAGCCAAGCTGCTTCTCAGCCGCGTCGGTTGTCATTACAAGACAGCCGACCGCCGGCTATGGACACCGGTACCGGGGTGATGCCTCCAGCTGCAAACATCACTCAGGTACAGCACTTTCCCTAAATATCGGTAACCTCAGGGGCTGATTCCGATATATCGGGGAAAGTGTATATCCTGTATGTGTGTGTATGTATGTATATGTATATATATATATATATATATATATATAATATATATTTTTTTATGGATATATATATATATATATATATATATATATATATATATATATATATATATATATATATATATATATATATATATATATATAGTGTCAGAGTTGGCCTGGTAGATAAGTGGTTAAGCTTTTTTTTATGTTTTTTTTTTTTTTTTTCTGGAAAATGACACCAATTCCTGGTCTTAGCAGATCTTGGTCCAGAGGTCACCCACCATCTTTTGGTGGTGAGAGGGTCACCTGAGCTCGGCAAAGCTCAATGCCCCCATAATTCAGGGGC
Organism: Pelophylax lessonae; assembly: GCF_965119305.1. NCBI lineage: Eukaryota > Metazoa > Chordata > Amphibia > Anura > Ranidae > Pelophylax > Pelophylax lessonae. The sequence continues at coordinate 15,185,845 of NC_138779.1, read as the reverse complement.
TGCCAGGGTGTAGCGACCGCTATTTAGAAGAACCATTAACCACTTGCCGTCTGCCTCACATTGCTGCTACTGCGGCAATGTGGCTCGTTATCGTCCAGTGACGTAGACCTACGTCGCTGGACTCTGCCCCTTGTGGGCGGCGCGCGGGCGCCGCCGGAGGCTCGCTCCCGCTGTTTTCAGTCACAGCAGGAGTCGGCCAGGGGAGGAGCAGCGGCGATCGCCGCTGCTCTTCCCCGATCGTCGGAGAATCTAGTTTGGAGATCTGTTTACACAAGCGGGCGGATCTCCTAAGTGACAGGCAGGGTCAGATTGCAGGGTTCAGCATAGCTGAACCTGCGATCTGTCCCTGTGTCACTCAGTCACCTCCCCCCACACAGGTCAGTAAGCACCAGGCATACATTAACCCCTCCCTCTCCAATAAAATTAACCCCTTCCCTGCCAGTGTCATTTTTACAGTAACCGTGCATATTTATAGCACTGATTACTGCAGTAATGTCACTGGTACCCCCAAAAGTGTCAAAAATGTCAGTCAAGGGTCCGATCTGTCCGCCGCAATGTCGCAGTCCCGCAAAAAAAATCGCAGATTGCCACCATTACGCGTTAAAAAAAAAAAAAAAAACACCAAAGATGACAGAAATCTTTCCCTTAGTTAGTAAACGCAATAACTTTTGCGCAAACCAATCAAAATACGCTTATTGTGATTTTTTTTTTTTTTTTTTTTTTTTTTACCAAACATAGGTAGCAGAAAACAAATTGGCCAAAAATTTAAAAAAATGTAGATTTTTACATTTTTTTGGGGGGGAATTTCATATAAAAATTTTTTAAAAATATTGTTATTTTTTCAAAATAAACGCTCTTTTTTTTGTTTATAGCGCAAAAAGTAAAAATCGCAGAGGTGATCAAATACCACCAAAAGAAAGCTCAATTTGTGGGGAAAAAAGGACGTAAATTTTGTTTGGGTACGGTGTCGCACGACTGCGCAATTGTCAGTTAAATTCGCACAGTGCCGAATCGCAAAAAGTGGCCTGGACGTAAGACAGCAAAATCCTCCGGTGGTAAAGTGGTTAAAGTCTTCCTGACACATTATGACTCATCAATGCGTTTTTTTTGTATTTTTTTTGTTTTTTTTATGACCGGTTCTCTTTAAAACTCAACGGTAGCATTAAATACTTCTATCTCCAGATAAAAAAGGCCAAATAAAACGAGTTGTCCACCGAATACAAACATTCCATTCTCCCAGCCGCTGCCGGTTTTTATATCGCTATAAATCCTCACTACTTTGAAATGCGTATTGTCATGCAGGTTATGGAGTTAAGATGAGTAACTTGATTCTGCGCGGAGATAAGATCCATTTTGTTTTTTAGAGACGGTAATGTGTTGAATTGGAGCTGACACAAGGCCAGTCTTAAGGGGGAAAAAAAAAAAAAGTATACGGCCTATAAAATAACCGCTGCGCCTCTCTGTAACCTAAAGGTAGCATTAAGACAGCAGACGGCACGAGGATTGCAGAGGCCGTTATGTCGGTGACCCGTGGAATTTGGACAGTGATCTAATCAGAAGGGACGTTAAAAATATCCTCTATCTGGCCACAGATTTTGTACATCTGATAAGTCAGTGGGATGTTGGCGAACGTCTCTGGGATTGCAGAATCACTCTAAAAAAATTTTTTACGACCCCGCAGGCTTGTAATTTGGGGTGGTTTTTTACTATGTTTAACGGTTAGGAGCGACCAAGCTTCCATGTATTTCCTCACCGGTAGAGCCTGGGCTCCTACAATGGCCAAATGCTGCACGGCTGTCAGAAAATTTCATTGGCAGTGCAGTCATTTGTTCAAGTAAAACCGACCCAAGGCCATTACACTTCCCTTCTACATTTTATTTATTTATTTCTTTTTAAAGAGGCATTGTCAGTTTGCCCATAGGGGGAGGGTGATAATGTATTTTGGCTGTACTTCTTCTCTTTTTAATATTTTAAGTTTTGTGTCAAAAGCTAATTGTCTGAAGCCCATGGGGGGGGGGGGGGATGTTCATTAACGTGCAGCCCAATACATTTTTCTAAAGCAATATACTGTATTTTTTTGGCGTATAACACACACCTTAATTTTAAGAGAACAGTTTCAGGAAAAAAAATCTAAATTTTTAACCACTTCTTCACTTCTGGACCGGGCCCTTGATGTTTTACAAGTTAAAATCCATTTTTTTTTTTGCTACAAAATTACTTGGAACCCCCAAACATTTTATTTAGATAGATATATATATATATATATATATATATATATTTATTTGGAACCCCCAAATAAATATATATTTGGGGGTTCCAAGTAATTTTCTAGCAAAAAAAAATGGATTTTAACTTGTAAAACCTCAAGTGTCAGAAAAAGGCTAAAAATAAATATATATAGCAGAGACCATAGAAAATAAAGTGGAAATATTTTGTTTTTTTTCCCCCACAATTGTCGCAGAAAATAAAAATCGCACAGGTGATCAAATACCACCAAAAGAGAGCTGTCTGCGCCGCCAGATGGTCCTTGGCTTCTATTAAACTGAGGGCTGTTGGTGCCCCGGATGGTCCTTGGCTTCCCTTGAAGTGAGGGCTGTCTGCACCCAGGATGGTCCTTGGCTTCCATTGAAGTGAGGGCTGTCTGCACCCAGGATGGTCCTTGGCTTCCATTGAAGTGAGGGCTGTCGGCGCCCCAGATGGTCCTTGGCTTCCATTGAAGTGAGGGCTGTCGGCGCCACGGATGGTCTTTGGCTTCCATTGAAGTGAGGGCTGTTGGCGCTCCGGATGGTCCTTGGCTTCCATTGAAGTGGGAGCTGTCTGCGCTCCGGATGGTCCTTGGCTTCCATTGAAGTGAGGGCTGTTGCCCCCCCCCCCCCGGATGGTCCTTGGCTTCTATTGAAGTGAGAGCTGTCGGCGTCAGCATGGTCCTTGGCTTCCATTGAAGTGAGAGCTGTCGTTGCCCCGGATGGTCCTTGGCTTCCATTGAAGTGAGAGCTGTCGGCGCCCCGGATGGTCCTTGGCTTCCATTGAAGTGAGCGCTGTCGGCGTCTTGGATGGTCTTTGGCTTCCATTGAAGTGAGAGCTGTCAGCGCCCCGGATGGTCCTTGGTTTCCATTGAAGCGAGAGCTGTCGGAGCCCGCATGGTCCTTGGCTTCCATTGAAGTGAGAGCTGTCAGCGTCAGCATGGTTCTTGGCTTCCATTGAAGTGAGAGCTGTCGTTGCCCCGGATGGTCCTTGGCTTCCATTAAAGTGAGAGCTGTCGGCGCCCCGGATGGTCCTTGGCTTCCATTGAAGTGAGGGCTGTCGGCGCCCCGGATGGTCCTTGGCTTCCATTGAAGTGAGGGCTGTCGGCGCCCCGGATGGTCCTTGGCTTCTATTGAAGTGAGAGCTGTCGGCGCCCCGGATGGTCCTTGGCTTCCATTGAAGTGAGGGCTGTTGGCGCTCCGGATGGTCCTTGGCTTTCATTGAAGTGAGAGCTGTCGGCGCCTTGGATGGTCCTTGGCTTCTATTGAAGTGAGAGCTGTCGGCGCCCCGGCTGGTCCTTGGCTTCCATTGAAGTGAGAGCTGTCGGCGCCCCGGATGGTCCTTGACTTCCATTGAAGTGAGGGCTGTCGGCGCCACGGATGGTCCTTTGCTTCCATTGAAGTGAGAGCTGTCGGCGCCCCGGATGGTCCTTTGCTTCCATTGAAGTGAGAGCTGTCGGCACCCCGGATGGTCCTCGTCTTCCATTGAAGTGAGGGCTGTCGGTGCCCCAGATGGTCCTTGGCTTCCATTGAAGTGAGGGCTGTCTGAGCCTTGGATGGTCCTTGGCTTCCATTGAAGTGATGGCTGTCTGAGCCTTGGATGGTCCTTGGCTTCCATTGAAGTGAGGGCTGTCGGCGCCACGGATGGTCTTTGGCTTCCATTGAAGTGAGGGCTGTTGGCGCTCCGGATGGTCCTTGGCTTCCATTGAAGTGGGAGCTGTCTGCGCTCCGGATGGCCCTTGGCTTCCATTGAAGTGAGGGCTGTTGCCCCCCCCCCCCCCCGGATGGTCCTTGGCTTCTATTGAAGTGAGGGCTGTCGACGCACCGGATGGTCCTTGGCTTCCATTGAAGTGAGAGCTGTCGGAGCCCGCATGGTCCTTGGCTTCCATTGAAGTGAGAGCTGTCGGCGTCAGCATGGTCCTTGGCTTCCATTGAAGTGAGAGCTGTCGTTGCCCCGGATGGTCCTTGGCTTCCATTGAAATGAGAGCTGTCGGTGCCCCGGATGGTCCTTGTCTTCCATTGACGTGAGAGCTGTCGGCGCCCCGGATGGTCCTCGTCTTCCATTGAAGTGAGGGCTGTCGGCGCCCCGGCTGGTCCTTGGCTTCCATTGAAGTGAGAGCTGTCTGTACAGCGAGTTATTTTTTTTCTGATGAGATTGCTGATGATTTGTTTCGGGAGCCTGTCCCCACGTTCTAAAGTAACATACTGTGCTTATAGAGGAATATTTCCCTTATAAAATATTCAAGCCAATCTACTTCCTCTGCAGGCGTTTTACAGGCAGGAGTTAAGCAGCATTAAGTTCTTGTCTCTTGTCTGTGGCAATGTTAGTTTTTCCTGGGCTGTGGGATGGAGACCCGCGTACTTAAAGTGAACCTATCTTCATGAAACATTAAAGGAAGCAGCACTATCATGTAAGAGCAGACGCCGTGCGCTGGGCGTACATACTGTCAGTTTTTAGTAAAGCAAAGAAACGGCGAACTCCGGGAAACCCTGCAGACGTTACTGCATCTGCTGCTACATGATAGTGCTTGTGTTAAAGCACAACTCCAGACACACAAATATAATGCAATGTAGACTTATGTACATAGAGATCTCTTGTACCGGCCAGAGATTGTGTAGATCGGCCACCTCTGCCAGGCATCATAGCTGAGAAATGACAAAATCTCACAAAAGTTAGTACACCCCTCACATTTTTTGTAATTTTTTTAATGTGACATCACTGAAGAAATGACACTTTGCTACAATGTAAAGTAGTGAGTGTACAGCTTGTATAACAGTGTAAATTTGCTGTCCCCTCAAAATACCTCAACACACAGCCCTTAACCACTTCTGGACCGGAAGGATTTGCCCCCTTAATGACCAGGTCATTTTTTGTGATTCGTTACTGCGTTACATTAACTGACAATTGCACGGTCGTGCGGCGACGCTGTACCCAAATAAAATTTAAGTTCGCCCCCCCCCCCCCCCCCCACAAACAGAGCTTTCTTTTGGTGCTATTTAATCACCTCTGCGGTCTTTTGATTATGCGCTATAAACAAAAAAAAAATAGACAATTTTAAAAAAAAGACAATTTTAAAAAAAAGACAATTTTAAAAAAAAGACAATTTTAAAAAAAAGACAATTTTAAAAAAAAAGACAATTTTAAAAAAAATAGACAATTTTAAAAAAAAATAGACAATTTAAAAAAAAAGACAATGTAAAAAAAAAAGACCATTTTAAAAAAAAAAGACCATTTTAAAAAAAAAGACCATTTTAAAAAAATAGACAATTTAAAAAAAAAAAATCAGCAGTATTTTTCATTTTCTGCTATATAACATTCCCAATAAAAAAATACAATTTCTTTTCATCCTTTTTGGCCAACATATTTTTGGTAAAAAAAAAAATCCGAATAAGTGTATTTTGATTGGGTTGCGCAAAAGTTATCGCGTCTACAAACTAGGACAAAGATTTGTCATTTTTATTTATTTTTAATAGTAATGGCGGCGATCTGATTTTGCGGGATTGCGGCGGACAGATCGGACCCCTGACTGCCTTTTTTGACACTTTTGGGTTGACCAGTGACATTACTACAGTAATCAGTGCTAAAAATATGCACTGTCACTGTACTAATGACACTGGCAGGGGAGGGGTTAACACCAGGGGTGATCAAAGGGTTAAATGTGTACCTGGGGGGGGGGGGGTGTTTTCTAACTGTGTGGGGGCCAGACCTGGTGGATGGACACAGGGCTCCAGTATTCTGAAAGAACAGGAACACAGGAGCCCTGTTTCAGTCAGTGACAGATGAGCGGTGTGCCGTCTTTACAACGGGACACCGCCTTCTGTCAGTCCCTGCAGTGATCGCCAGGTTCCCGGTGGCCATTACGGCCGCTGGACCCGTTGCTTAGCTGCAGAACTGGTGGTTCCATGGTCTTTGATGCAGCTGGTTTTTGTCTCCCCCCTAACTGGAACGCATCCTTTTTGACATTTTGATATGTCAGTTAACCACTTTACTACCAGTCACGTAACCTCTACGTCGGCTGACTTTGAGTGGTTATACCGGGATGATGCCTCTAGCTAGAGGCATCATCCCGGTACCGTTGTTTGAAGCCGACGGTCGGCTTTCCGTCGGTAACGATCGATGCGGCTCGGGAGCCGCTCGATCGTTACCCGGGGGGGCGGGAGGGGACGTCCCCCCCCCCCCTCCCGCCGCCTTCCGTGGCTTTGCTCGGGGCTACCGTCCCACCGGGAGCCCCGAGCACCCAGCCGGCACGTCCGCCGGCTGGATGGAGTCCCGATGAATGCCGGAAACGGCATCGATCGGGTCTCCGATGACGTAACCCGGAGGCGGCGTCCATGACGTCACGTCCGGGTTACTGTGCTGCAAAAGGCGGCAGATTTGAAAAACGGCTGTATGCAAAAATGCCGTTTTCGGCGTTTTGCATACAGGGAAGTGTAGTGGAGGGGTCTAGGGTCTTTTAGACCCTCGATCCCTCCATAAAGTGTACCTGTCACGACATATTGCTGTCACCAGGGATGTTTACATTGCTTGTGACAGCAATAAAAGTGATCAGATTTTTTTTTTTTTTTAAAAACCTGTAATAAAGTTTAAAAAAAAAGAAAAAATAAATAGGAAAAAAAAAAAAAAAAAAATTTAGCCGTCCCCGTCACCGTTAGCTCGCGCACAAAAAAAAACGTATACGCAAGTCGAGCCGCAAATGAAATCGCTGTTCAAACCACACATGTGAGGTATCGCCGCGATCGCCAGAGCGTGGGCAATAATTAAAAAAAAAGAGCTACACTCTAACTCTAAACTGGTAACCGTTAAATAAATTTAAAGCGTCGCAGATTGAGATCTCTATTGACCGTAGTTTGTCGCCATCCCACGGGGGGGGCGCAATTTTAAACCGTAACATGTTTGGTATCTATTTACTCGGCGTGACATCATCTTTCACAATA
>NC_138779.1:15136167-15173667 GCF_965119305.1 Pelophylax lessonae | reverse complement strand
GACAAAAGCTGAAGCTATATGATGGCACTTAGTTGTGTCTGCTACTTCATTAAACAAAAAAAATTGCAAATTATGGCAGCTGCTCTCCTCTGTAAAATCATACTGTAGTAATTATTCCAGGTAGCTGGTTTCCACAGATACAGTCCCCACCTTAGTCCGCTAGAATTAAGCCCATTCAGGGTGAAACACGTTGGAGAGATATGGCCTAAGGCGAGGACTGTCTCTCGTTAAACCATCCACTCTGATTTTACAGAGTGCAACTGTTTTCACTTATTTGCAATACATGCAGAGCAGGCGGGCCAGAGGGAGCCAGCAACTGTTGCCCAGGGAGGGCTCGAGGAGTAGTTGAACAGCGCTTTGAGCGGTGCAGTTTCTGTAAGGGGTTTTCAGCTACTCTTATCTGTATAAAACTAGAAACCGAGGTGCCCATGGGCAGAACAATATAAACTGTACAAAAAGGGGGCCAGGACACTTTCCGGTACAATAGTTTTATTTGAGTTAAAAAGGGTAAAGGGTCCGACATGGGGAGCAAAACAGTAATTCGCATGTAAATACAGACTAAACACATTTTCGAGTTTCAAAGTAAAAAATTCAAGCATCTGGCATCTAGTGTCAAAAGTGGCAATGATTAACTGGGCACAGAGGCCCGGGACATAGTGAGACAAAGGGGTTGGGATCATCGTCCCGTGTCGGAGGAGAAGGGACAAAAAAAAGGGGGGGGCGCGAGGCAGAAGGGTAAATTGGGGAGAAAAAGGCACGAAATGGGCAGAATAAGAAAAGTGAGTGGTGCAGTACTAGGCAAGGAAGAAAGCGGTAAGCAGTCAAGACAAGAATGGAAGAAAAGAGGTGTAGACCCAAGCAGAAAGAGCGAAAGCTGCGGGGATTTGATGGTGGTCAAGAAAAGTCCGGAATACCTAAGCTGGCCGGGGGCCAGAGTGGGAAGAGCAGAAGACCACCATGGCTTCCACACTTTGAGGAACGTGGCGTGAGAGTCATGACGTATAGTGGTCTTTTTCTCATGAAGCATGAGGGTATTAAGAATGCTCTTGACCTCTGCAAACTTAGCCGAAGGGCTTCCTCCAAGCTCTGGCAATGGCAGACTTTGCGACGGTGAAAAGTGGCCAACTTCTGCCAAGAACACTTTCAACCTAGCCTCTAAAAACATTAGAAGTCTTCTGCCTTGGAAGGACAATGTCTGGCCTTCTGGTTTCTTGCTTTACTCTTTTTAAGCAGCATGGTCTTTCCTTTTAGGTAACCTGAGCAGTTATTCAGATTAGCTGGGTTCACGTTCCACCAGCAGTGAGAATGCTACAGGTTTGCTTTGAGGGCTGAGCTTTGTACTTGTGACCGGGACAGTCTTGTTTTATGGACTTGACCTTGCTTTAGTTGGATGATAGACAGTACTGCTTTAGCTTGCTTGCAGCTGTATTGTCTACTTTCCCAGGTGCTATTTCTATGGCCAAGTCTTTTGTGCTTGCTATTGCGGAGGGTCACTAGGCCCTAGAGGCATATGGAAGAGTTGAGCAGTGGTTGCCTCCAGCACTGGTTAGGAGCCTCAGCTGTTTCAAGTAGCAACCATACCGATAGTTTTTTTTTTTTGTGCAGTAACTTGGTTTAAATCAAAAGCTGGCTATTGTAATCCTGAAAAATGTAAACCAAACAAGCATTTTAACCAACTATAGTTGCAATAGAAAAGAAGGTAACATGCAGTCCATCACCGGACACCCTCACAGGTTACAGTGGAACAATGTCTGGAAAGTCATATAATGATAGCACGGCTTTCAAGGGACCCTGCTTTATTATGGGGGGCGAGGTGTTTGATCCAGTTTATACCTTCTCATCCAGGATATGTTGGAGGGAAATAATGGCTGCACACTGTAGCCAAGTTATAAATCTGTGCATGGTTTTCTTGTAAAGGGCAGGATGCCATAACATAGAATCTGTTTTACAGGAAGGGGCCTTGATTTAATGTTCTATAAATCCTTTGTTTTTTTTTTTTTTTTGTTTTTTTTAATAACCCAACTCAAGCCAAAATTCTTTTAATTTGGGGAAGGGTTGAGGAAAGCAGGCACACTTGCTGCATTTTATCATGCTGTATGTTGGATATAAGTGGACAGTGGGACAAATTTTTATAATGGAGATAACACTGCTCAGGATAGTCAAAGTCCAGGATTCAAGGTGGGTGGTGAACCTCGGCTCGCCACCAGGAGAAGAATGAAAGAAGAAGATGGTCGTAAACCACCACTGAATCCAATGAAGAAAAGTTCCTTTATTCACATAAGTGGTGTGAAACGCGTCTACTGACCTACCCTGCTGTACCTTGTACACTTATGTGACTAAAGGAACTTTTCTTCATTGGATTGCATGGTGGTGTGCAACCATTTTCTTCTTTCAAATTTTTACAATACAATGAATGATGAGTCCACTTTCATTATCTTCTACATTGGTTAAAACTGAGCTCTGGGGAAACAAATGTTAGGGACATTGGCTATATAAAAAGAAATTGTCTAATGATAGGCGTAACGTTTTGGGTTGTGCTGCGTCAGCTAAAACTCTTACTTTCATTCATCCCTGAGACTACCTAAGTACTTACAGTTTCAGTGACATTACCAGGGGCAGGACAAGGAGTGGGCAGGAGGGACGGCTGCCCTGGGCACTGTGGTATCGTGAGGCGGCAGAGCGCCTTGAGGATATTAGAGGGGAGGAGATTTGTGTCTGGAAGTTAAAATTTGGGGGGCGGCAGGCAATAAGAATTGCTTTAGGAGGGGAAATCTGAGGGGGAGAGGGGATTTGCTAGGAGTGGTGATTTAGGGGGTTTGTGCTAATAAGGATAATTTTTTTGTGGGGGGGGGGGGGTGTTTACATGGAGGGGAATTTTAGTGGTGCAGGATTTATGCTAGTAGGGGGTGTTTTTATTTTTTGGTGGGAGCAAAGATTTGTTCTAGGTGGGGGAATTTCAACAGGAGGCAGATTTGTACTGGGAGGAGGGGGAGTTTATGCTTGGGGGGAGTAATCCTGCAGACTAGTCCTGTGTTTGTTTTTTTTTTTTTTTTTGGGTGGGCGGGGAAGGGGGAACTTTTTGCTGGCACATAATGCTCATGCATCTTGGGGGGGGGGGGGGCACAGTGTGGCATGTTGGTCCTGGGCCTTAGGTGACCTTGTCCCAGCACTGGATGGTACAGTGGTGAGTCTCTCTAAAGATGGACATATGTGGATCAAAATTTGGTCCCATTCAGCAGGAACCGGACGAATTTCGATGCATGTATGGGAACCCTTGTACTGAAGTCAGGTGACTTCTGTACAACCAGCCTGTTGGGTTTTTCCCGATTTGGATGATTGTGATTGGTTAGGGGAAGATGGGCGACACTCATCCATCTGGTGTTAACAGTACTCTTTGGGAAAGAATTTTAACAAAAGCTGTAGTAGAGCTGCACGATTAATCGTATGAAAATCGCGATCTCGATTCACCCCCCCTGACGATCTAAACCTGACATATGCTCGATTCTTTGTATAGCTGAGGGAGCAGAGAAAACGGCTGTGGAAAACTCCCAGTAACTATAAACAAAATGATTACATTGTATCTTTCCTCCCGCAAACGCCTATCAGCATTAAGTCTCCCAGTAACTATAAACAAAATGATTACATTGTATCTTTTCCTTCCCTCTACCAGGGAGAAAGGAAGTTTAACCTCTTAAAGACTGGACCTTTCTCTGACACTTGTTGCCTGCAAGTTAAAATCAGTTTTTTTTGCTAGAAAAGTACTTAGAACCCCCAAACATTTTATATATATTTTATATGTGTGTGTGTGTGTGTGTGTATGTGTGTATATATATATATATATAATGTATATGTGTGTATATGTGTATATATGTATATGTGTATATATATGTATATGTGTATATATATGTGTATATATATAATATTTTCAGACGGGGCTCCTGTATCCTGGTTAAGGCCTGTTCTGTTTTAGCCTTGGGTTATTTTCCCCACCCCTCGTTTTCCTTTTTGGCACCTCTTTTGGGCATCCCAGTAGTTATGATTTATGGAGAGCTGTGTCCGTCGAATGAAAGAAAACGGGATTTTTGTACGGTAAAATCTATTTCTCTGATTTTGATGGACACCGCACCCACCCCTCTATGGAGTTCTGATACGTCTAATACTGCTTGCTACTAAACTGATTACCTTTTTATATACCAAGCCGAGGAGGGCCCATGGGCTTAGCCAGGTGCTTTTTGTTCTGCTAGTCCTACTCCTGGAGGAGGCAATATAACCCAGTAGTTATGATTTATGGAGCGCTGTGTCTGTCAAACTCGGAGAAATGCATTTTAATGGTAAGTACAAAAATCCCATTTTTTTTTCTAGGAAGATTGCTTGTCGGAAGTGATTGGCATTTAATATTTGCTCCCGAGCGCCTCTGTTATTCCAGCTCCTATTTGTGTAGACGTTGATGTAGTGACCTACTTGTTAGAGCACTGGGCTGTGAAGTTGGACATAATATTCCCTGATGACCTTGGGCGCGTACTGTAGCTCTGCGTCCCAGATGGGCAGAACCGTTTGTGTGGTCTAATCTTCCCCATTTTTAGGTTTCTTCGTTAAGCCTTTATTACAGCGGGAATAAAAAAAAGTGCTCACTGGATTGTTTGCAGTTTTCTTCAAGGTCCCAAAGAGAGGAACTTTTGAGTTATTTTCTTCTGTATGGGGTCAGTATAACCTGAACCGGTTAAAGTAGACCTAAACCCGAGCACTAAAATCTCACATAAGCTTTTATGTGTTAATGATATTTTAAAATGTGTTTTCAGTCTCTTTAGTTTTCCTTTAAAATAATCCTGTGTACAACTGACGTAAGGGTGACCCATCTCTCATTTTTGCTCTGGCATTGTCACCTTGTTGCATGTGCCCTGGTGAAGGTTAAATGGCTGCACCAATACACATTGCATAGGCATGGTCCATCATTGTCGCCATCGAATAACTGATCCTGAGCAATTTTGTGCAGAAGCGAGTACACAAAGACTGGAAGTGGCTGACCTGAGCCACTCCAAGCCACATGGAGATGCTTCTTTCCACCTCACCCACTCCATTCAACCTGGAGTTGTTCTCACTACTCACTCCAAGCTACTTTGAGCTGCTTTTCTTTCCTCACCCATTCCAAGCCACCTAGGGTTGCTTTTCTCATCCATCCACTCCAAGCTACTTAGAGCTGCTTTTCTTGCCCCATCCACAAAAAGCCACCTGATGCTTTTCTTGCCTTCTCCCAGCTACTTGAAACTCCTTTTGCCTCACCTTCTCCCGTATGGTTTGGAGCTCTTCTCCCCGTACTAACTCCAAGCCACTTGGAGCTCTTCTAACCCTGCCCTTTCTAAGACACTTTGAGTTCCTCTCCCCCTGCCTATCATACCAAGCCACTTGGATCTCTTCAACTGACCCTGTTTACTCGAAACCCCATGAAGCTCCTCTTCTCACAATGCCAACTCCAAACCTCCACCTGAGGCTGTTTTTTTAACCCTTCCCACTCCTAGCCTCCTTGACCTTATCTTACCCCACCTACTCCATATAGTCTGGAGCTCTTCTCACTGTGCCAACTCCACGTCACTTGGAGCTCTTCTTTTTACAATTCCAGCTTAGTTCTTCCTCACACTGTCCATCATGCCAAGCCACTTGGAGCTCCACTCACCCTGCCCATCACGCCAAGCCACTTGGAGCTCCTCTTCTCACCATGTTCACTCAAAGATACGTGGATCTCTTCCCCTGACCCTGTTTACACCAAGCCACATGGATCTCTTCCCCTCACACTGCCAACTCCAAACCACCACCTGAAGCTTTTTCACCCTTCCGTCTAGTAGTCTCCTGGACTTCATCTCGCCCCACCTACTGCATGCTCTTTTTGCCCCACCTACTCAAAATGGTCTGGAGTTCGTCTCCGTGCTAAATCCAAGACACTTGAAGCTCTTCTTTTCTCCCTGTCCACTTGGAGCTCCTCTTCTCACCTTGCCCACTCCAAGCCACATGGAGCCACTCTTATTCATCCTGCCCACTCCAAGCCAATTGGAGCTCTTCCTCTCACCCTGTTCACTCCAAGGCATGTAGAGCTGCTTTGCTTACCCTGTTCACTCCAAGCCATGTGGAGCTCCTCTTCTCACACTGCCAACATCAAACTGCCTCCTGTATCATCTTTTTTTTTTTTTTCTTCAGCCTTCCCACTCCTAGTCTCCTGGAGTTCATGTCACCCCACCTACTGAAAGATCTTCTTGCCCCACCTACTTCTACTGGTCTGGAGTTCTTTTTTACATTGTCAACTCCAAGCCAATTGGAGCTCTTCCTCTCACCCTGTTCATGCCAAGGCATGTAGAGCTCCTCTGCTTACCCTGTTCACTCCAAGCCATGTTGAGCTTTCCTCTCACGCTGCCAACTCCAAATCACCACCTGAAGTTTTTTTTACCCTTCCCACTCCTAGCCTTCTGGAGTTCATCTACCCCACCTACTGGAAATGATTGGGCACTTTTCTTATCCAACAAACCCCAAACCATCTGGAGCTGCTGCTTCTCATCCTGCCAAGAGCTGCAGCTGGCATACAGGTAAGTGGGTTCTCGGATGTTCTCCGATGCTCTAACCCCCTGGTCCCCAACCCTGGTCCTCAGGGCCCACTAACAGGCCAGGTTTGCAAGATAACTGAAATACATCCCAGGTGATATAATTTGCTGCTCAGTGATTGCATTACTCTAGTCTGCATCTCCTCAAGGTAATACTTAACATCTGGCCTGTTAGTGGGCCCTGAGGACCGGAGTTGAGGACCACTGCTCTAACCCACAAAAGGAATGTCCCAACATTTTAATTGACCCCACCTACATGTTTTCCTGCTGCACACCAAGTATATTTTTGAGGTTTGCAGAGCCGCAGTCTGGTGTTTAAGGGCTCCAGGCACGATAGCTTGTCAGGTTCTAAAGTAGTATTTCTGCTGCCTCAGATGTTTTCTCATATTGAACCTTATGGACTAAATTGTTTACCTGCTCACAAAATGCTTAATAGGTGCATTTATTGTAATGGATCAACTGGCACCCCAACTGGGTTCCTCCGTTGACGGATGCTCCTAGTGCTTCCCGAGGGCTCCAAGCACTCCACCAGACACCATAACCACCGCAGACTCCACAAACTGCCACAGCTTGCTTGGGGTCTCCGTGTCTCCTACCCACCCTGGACTTATGACAAGGCTCCCGGTTCCAGTGGGTGAACCTCTTTCCCCAGAGAGTGCAACAGGAACACGCTCTTATAAGAGCTTAGTGATGATTCAAGGGAGTATGAAGAGCATAGCAATCCCTTAGAACAGATTCCCCGAAAAAGAGACCGGACTCTGGGCTGAGGGTAAAGTAGAACTCAAACTGTTTATTCAAACACATGCACAAAGAGATATACACTGTGGGACAATCCCCCCTCCCCCTTAGCAGCCAATCCACATACACATATACATCCCATAATAGGTTTATCTTAAGGCAGACAAACAATAGAACAATGGAATACAGGCACTTGCCAATACCAAACCCCACCTCCATCTCACTATCTAGCAAGGGTCTATGAGACACTCCTGCAATATTCTAGCAATCTGAAAAGTCAAACCATTCATCTTCATACATTTCCTGAGAGATATTGCTGACAAATATTACTGTCCCACCTGAAGCCATCCAAACCATTCTCTCAGCTTCCCCCCCCCCCCCCCCCCCCCAAGTATCTGTCCCTCACTCCCAGTGACGGTGAACACCGTCACATTTATCCTTTAAAAAGCTGTATATTTTTTGCTGCAATAGAACTAATATTTGTATCTCCAGATTTTCAGGAGCAAAGGTAGAATTAAACTTTGGCAAACAATTTATTTTCCTCCAAGCTTTTGTCATTACGACCCTCTGACCTTTTTTAAGGATGCGCTTGTCACTGATTCCCTTTTATTTTCTTTTTTTTTTTTTCAGGCTACTCAGGAGGAATTGAAGGCATCATACCGCAGACTGTGCATGCTATACCACCCTGACAAGCACAGGGACCCTGAACTGAAAAAGCAAGCAGAGCAACTCTTCAACCTTGTCCACCAGGCCTATGAAGGTCAGTGGATATTTAAGATTGGCTAAAACTGCCGGGGTGGCAGATATTGAATTTTCTTGCAGCCATTGAATTGTGTGTCTGGCAGGAATGAGGGAGAGAGAGAGAGAGAGAGAGAGAGAGAGACGTTCCTGGGAGCCCTTTCAAGATGACGGCTGGTTTTGCACCTTTGTCTCACCTAGGTCTCTGCGATCAATATCTGCTGCTGGAAATTAGCAATCTGACTAATTATTGAAATGATTATTTTTTAACGGTGACAGGGCACTAATGTTTGGGTCGCAGAATTGGGAATTGAAGCGGCAGCCAGAAATGTATTCAGGCTGATTGCTGTAGGTTAACCCTCCCGTAGCCAGGCGTTTTGATGTGCTGTTGCTTAAATCGGAACTGAAAATTAAAATAAACCTGTTGGCCGTGTTATACCATCAATAGTAAAGCTGCTCAAGAATGAACCCTCCTCCCTTTTTAAGTGAAGATTTTGATATTGGTTTCTTATGTATACAATATTTGTGGGTGGAGCTATTTATATGTCTTCATATCAGGACACTATTCCCAAACTCTAAGCAATTTTCTTTTAGGCCCCACTGAGAAAATCAGCGAGGGGTCAAACGAATGAGACTTTAAATGTGCCCCAATTGGAGTACATAATTAGACAAAATACTTTATTCAAACAGTTAAAATACATTAAAGTGCACGCTAATATATATCAATAGCCATGTTCAGGGCTTGACAAATTTTCTTTGAATCTAGGAGCCAACTAAAAAAGTTAGGAGCCATTTATTTTTGACTGGCAGAGCCTTGTTTTCAGCGATAGAGATGGCCATTCGTTGATCTCTGTAGGGGGATGCTGATAAAAGGGGACTCTGATATAATGTGGGGAGGGGGGGTCTCTAAGGGGGGTGCTAATATAAAGGGACTCTGATCTAATGTGTGGGTCTTCAAGGGGGGGTGCTAACATATAAGGACTTGGATCTATTGGGGGGAGGGAGGGGGTCTTTATGCTGCCTGTCCTAAATATGCAGGGTACATCAGGCAGGAAACGCCTATTTCTGGAACAATGTGGTCGGTCATACCTTAGTCACCTAGTCATACATTGCAGTCACCTAGTGTCCCACCAGGGCTCATTGTCGGCTCCTCCGTGCACCGTCCTCACCATTTTCCCAGCCAGCCAATTGCAGAAGCCACCATCGCCAGTTCACCTCCCGATTGGGGGAGGATCTAAATGGGTGGCGGAAGCTCTGGCCAGTGCAGCAGAGGCTCTCTCACACAAGGTATGTGATACACGGTGGAGGAGATTGGAGTAGAGAAGGTGAGGAGCTCAGTGGAGAAGGTGAGGAGCTCAGTGAACGGCTGCCCAAGCATTTGCTCGTGTCTGGTACCACTGCCAGTGGTGGATGGGCTGGTGGGCCCCCTCCATATCGGTTCCCTCATGGCGACCTGGAGCCTAGGCTTTGTCGAGTCCTGGCCATGTTAATATTGCATAAATACATATGTAATATCAGCATAAGATGATCGCTGCATTTCACACTACAATTGCTTCCTCGGGATCCTGTTGTGTAGGGCTGAACATAATTTTTATTTTATAGTGAAAGATATTTTTGATTAACCACTTGCCGACCGCAATACTTATGTATACGTTACAGTTTGCAAGAGTTTTACCGGGATTATGGCTGAATATCTCATCAGCCATAACCCCATTGTTTTTTCAGCCACCAGTTGGCTTTCTCTTCTCAGCATTCCTCCCGCCGCTCGCCTGTATTTCTTGAGCTTACGGTTTCTCCGGTTTGCCTGAGAAACAATTAGACAGTGCAGCCGGCTGCTCCTATATGCGATCAGAAAATAGATCCTCTTTGATCGCCTCTATGGCCTTGGAGGACCAGAGTGACTTCCGGTCCAGGTTGGAAGTAAAAAAGAATTTTTTTTCATTTTTTTAAAGCAAAAGCTTGGAAAAATGTTTGTTTATTTTTTTAAATGTAAAGAAGAGATTTGGGGTCTTTTT
The DNA here is from genome assembly GCF_965119305.1 of Pelophylax lessonae. Classification (NCBI taxonomy): domain Eukaryota; kingdom Metazoa; phylum Chordata; class Amphibia; order Anura; family Ranidae; genus Pelophylax; species Pelophylax lessonae. Next base: position 15,163,589 of record NC_138779.1, on the reverse strand, counting down.
GACCCCAGTTCTCTCCATAAAGAGGACCTGTCATCCTTATTTAGATTACAAGGGATGTTTACAACATTCCCTGTAATAGGAATGAATGTGCTAAAAAAAAAAAATTAAAGGGGTCGTGTAAAAATAAGAAAATATCTAAAAGCACTCCCATCCCCTTGCGTAAGTGTGCAGAAGCAAACGCATTAACAAGCGAGAGCAATAACACTAGACCTCCTCTGTAACTCTAAACTATTAACTTGTAAATGCTTTTAAAATGTCGCCTATGGAGATTCTTACGTGCCGTTGTTTGTTGCCATTCCACGAGCGCATGCAATTTTTAATGCGTGAATTGTTGGGTATTGATTTACTCCACGTAACATCTTTCACAATTTACAAAAGTATTGCGGTATATATTGTGGTGTTTTTGGGTTCCCCCCCCCCCCCCCCCCAAAAAATAATCGAGTTTGAAGAATCGTTGCCCAAATACTGTGTGATATAAAGAATTCAAGGTGCAACAGTCACCATATTTTTATTTATTTTTTTTACCCCTAGTTTCTCTGCTAAGAGAAAATCGTATGTTTTTGGGGGTTTTAAGTAATTTTCTAGAAAAAAAATACTGATTCAAACTGTATTAAAGTTCCAGAAAAAGCTTGGTCTTCAAGTAGTTAAACCAGAAATCTTAGGCATACAACACTGGACTGGGAATGTCCGGAAGTAAGTAAACCTGTAGAAAACAGACAGCTGGCGCTAGGAATATAATGTACAACTGCTTAGAAAATAGTGTGTGCACACACGTTTGATAGAAGTAGTAGTGAAGAAATGTCCTCTGCTGGTCACAATGTTGGTGTAGGGAAGGCTAGTAAAAGCAATGAGGGAGCTGACGGGCACAGGGTTTAAAGGAAATGTAGGGCCCTTTTTTGAAGTAGAAACCCCTTTTGGCCCTACTTCTTCTCTGGGCCCAACAAAGATGCACAAACAGTCTTTGTGTCATATTGGTGTTGTGAACAAGCACGGTATGTTTGTGTGAAACGCGTCAACCCTGTCCGGTTGTCTGTCTGACTTGGCGATGAATAAAGAACCTTGACAAGCATTTCATAAGCTGTGATGTGTGGCCATATTCTTCCTTCTTTTGGTCACCAGAGTTCTTCTTTTTGTTTCCCATATTCAGCTGACAATGGGCTAAAGTCCGCTGTCGGCTGATGTCACTCAGTTGGTCCAGGTTTTAGAGAGATCCCAATTTTAATGTCACGATCCACCCAGAGGCCTGACCGGCCGCTGACTTGGCCTCTCAGAAGGCCGCTAAGAGCCTGATTCAGCCGCTCCCGCCCCCTCCACAACCCAGCACTCCAGAGCACAGAGCCAGTGAGCGCTGCAGGGGCAGAGCACAGAGCCAGTGAGCGCTGCAGGGGCAGAGCACAGAGCCAGTGAGCGCTGCAGGGGCAGAGCACAGAGCCTGTGACTGACAGGGAGACGGATGCAGCATCGAGCCAATATTGCATTCACCTAATGTGAGTATGTCAATTTTTTTTTATTTTTATATCTTTCTCAAGCTTTTCTTTTAATTAACTGATCTGCCTTTCTGAACAACAATGTGTGACTGATAGGCTTGGGGAGATAATCAGCAGAGCTGCAAGCACTGTGACTGGTAGGAGAGAGCCTGGGATTGGTCCAGCAGGGATTTCTGCAGATCCTGACCTGAAGGGGAAGAACAAGTGCATGGCTCCGGAATACAGGAAAACCTGGCCAGGTAGCAGTGTGGCGGGAGAGCATTGGGACATCTCCTCCTAGGCAATGCTTTCCCGCTAGAACCAAGCCTCCCTGCTGTACCAATCAGGCTCTCTCCTTCCTGTTTTTGCTGCTATCCACAAAGACCTCGGTCGGCATTCCTCTCTGAGCTTGGCAGCTTCCTCGGTGAGGACAAAGCTAGACTCAGAGGAGCATACTGACTGGAGGCATCGCGGACCAGACGGGGACAGCCAAAGGGCCTGATCTGGCCCTGGGGTCACAATTAGCCAAGGTTTGTTCTGTCTGGCGTGAGAAGCAAATGAAGGCATTGTCAGAGGGAGTACTGTGGTCTGCAGTAGGAAATGATGTGTTGAAGTGTTGCGCTTACACATTACTTTCTATGGATAATATCCGCATACTGGGTCCACTATACCAGTGGTCCTCAACCCTTATCCTCAGGGCCCACTAACAGGCCAGGTTTACAAGATAACTGAAATGCATCACAGGTGATATCATTTGCTGCTCAGTGATTGCAGTACTCTAGTCTGCATTTCCCCAAGGTAATACTTAAAATCTGGCCTGTTAGTGGGCCCTGAGGACCAGAGTTGAGGACTACTGCACTATACTAATGCAACAAAACCAGGACCAAGGGAGCTCATAACAGGTGTTTCTGGTTAACACCTTATAGGGCTCATTTACATTTGTGTTAGTCGTCTTTAGAGGGCATTGACAGGTGGTGAAGGAAGCATTAGGTCACCTCATTGCCTGTTTTAACCCATCGACTGGATGAAGTAAAACACCTATACCTGGACAGCCACTGCACACACCGCCCATCAATATGAACAATAGAAAGGTCCGGCATCACGGTATATAAGTACTAAAATGCCGTATAATCTGTATTGTTGATCCATCAAGACATAAAAGGGAGTCCAATACCAACCTTGCCTTGTTTTGGACTCCCTTTTATGTCTTGACGGATCTACAGTAAAGATTAAATGGAATTTTAGTACTTCTATACCGTGATGCTGACCCCTTTCTATTTAACCTCTGAAAGCCTGCAGCGCTGTAACTACATACATTGCATTGGGTTTCCAGGCCGTTGTCATATTCATCTGAATGGGTCATGTATGGTGGGCGGTGTGACCTGTATACCCCTTATACAGCTGCGTTTGCACCTTTTTATAGTGGAAGTGCTTGGAGGAGGTAGAAACATTGCTCAACAGCATGCTTTTAAAGCAGAAGACTTCCTGTAACCCATTAAATATACTTTTGGTCTTCCCTTCCCCCAAAAGGGCGCTTTTACACTGATGCAGTGCAATTTTTCCTTACCTTGCATTGTACCCTTGGTTTTCATGTGGTTTAGCTGCACTTTACCATAAACTTCTATCATGTCCTGTGGTTTTGATGTGCTTCCTGAAAGCAAAAACTGAAAGTGTGGTTTTTCTGTGTTTCCATAAAGTGCATCAAAGCGTGGGACATAATAGAAGTCTATGGCAAAGTGCATCTAACTCACACAAAAACCACAGGTATACTGTGCTGCACCCTTGGTAAACCACCGAAACCACACTGCATTAGTCTTAAAGCCAAGCTGTCCATTTATTACTACTGACCGAGTCACTTCTGAGCTCCGTTACTTACTACAGGGTTCAGCGGTCGGTGCAGGGTGAGGCAGAGTTCAGGGGTCGGTGCAGGGTGAGCCGGAGTTCAGGGGTCGGTGCAGGGTGAGCCGGAGTTCAGGGGGTCGGTGCAGGGTGAGCCGGAGTTCAGGGGGTCGGTGCAGGGTGAGCCAGAGTTCAGGGGGTCGGTGCAGGGTGAGCCAGAGTTCAGGGGGTCGGTGCAGGGTGAGCCGGAGTTCAGGGGGTCGGTGCAGGGTGAGCCGGAGTTCAGGGGTCGGTGCAGGGTGAGCCGGAGTTCAGGGGTCGGTGCAGGGTGAGCCGGAGTTCAGGGGTCGGTGCAGGGTGAGGCGGAGTTCAGGGGTCGGTGCAGGGTGAGGCGGAGTTCAGGGGTCGGTATTGGGTGAGGCGGAGTTCAGGGGTCGGTATTGGGTGTGGCGGAGTTCAGGGGGTCGGTACTGGGTGTGGCGGAGTTCAGGGGGTCGGTACTGGGTGTGGCGGAGTTCAGGGGGTCGGTACTGGGTGTGGCGGAGTTCAGGGGGTCGGTACCGGGTGTGGCGGAGTTCAGGGGGTCGGTACTGGGTGTGGCGGAGTTCAGGGGGTCGGTACTGGGTGTGGCGGAGTTCAGGGGGTCGGTACTGGGTGTGGCGGAGTTCAGGGGGTCGGTACTGGGTGTGGCGGAGTTCAGGGGGTCGGTACTGGGTGTGGCGGAGTTCAGGGGGTCGGTACTGGGTGTGGCGGAGTTCAGGGGGTCGGTACTGGGTGTGGCGGAGTTCAGGGGGTCGGTACTGGGTGTGGCGGAGTTCAGGGGGTCGGTACTGGGCGAGGCGGAGTTCAGGGGCTCGGTACTGGGCGAGGCGGAGTTCAGGGGCTCGGTACTGGGCGAGGCGGAGTTCAGGGGCTCGGTACTGGGCGAGGCGGAGTTCAGGGGCTCGGTACTGGGCGAGGCGGAGTTCAGGGGCTCGGTACTGGGCGAGTAGGGAGTTCAGGGGCTCGGTACTGGGCGAGGCGGAGTTCGGGGCTCGGTACTGGGCGAGGCGGAGTTCGGGGCTCGGTACTGGGCGAGGCGGCGTTCGTGGGGTCGGGAATGGGCTTTGGGATTCAGCCTGAATTGGTGGGACACCAAATTTCAGGATGGTTCTGCCCAGTCCAGGGCGGATCAGACCAGTGGACCTTGGTGGAGAGAATGAGAGTAATCTAAGCATTGCCTTTCTTGCTGTTCAGGATATAGGTGCAGGATTTTCAGGAGTTCTTTGCTGGAACAAGGGGGTCAATCTTAGTAGTCTTGTGGTCTTTTGTTTTTACTTTCTCTGTTCTTGCTGTCAGGCTCTCAGTGCTTACTTTCTGAGGCTGGTTTGCACCATACGTTGGGTCCTTGCATTTTCTTTTAAAACAGAGGGACCACTAATATTGCTTGAAAATATGGTCAGGCCTGGGTAGCATTGGGAAAACAGTAGCCCAGGACATTTGGCAGCTGTCCAGGAGCCCAGAACTGAGCACGTGCAGAAGAGGATTGGTGTCTGCAATAAGACAGTATAGCCGGACCTCCTGTTCAGCAGATGACTGGGCCCCCCCTTTTTGAGCTGATGAGGTTGGGGCCCAATACTGAAGGGCTGGCTGTACTGCCTTATCAGAAGCCCGGTCAGTGAGTACTTTTCCTATTCCCCCAGGGCAGTCCTCTGTACATGAGCCTTGACTTGGACTCGGAGATCTGGCCTATCACACATAGTTAAATGGAAGAGTTGTGACTATACTTCATCATTTCCACAGTCCGCGTGCCTTAATTTGGAGGCCCGCCGGCGAGGGGTTTATCCATCCTGAAGTCCTCTGGGAGTTTTCAAGTCGTTTATTGCTCAGTGTTGATAGTTCCCACCTGGTTTCCCTGTGGAGGAATCGCTCCAGATTTGACCGGCGTGCACCTTTTTTGTAAAGTTTTAGCTGTTTCCTAGAAGCTGGCGCGATTCCGAAAAGCTGTCATATTCTGAAAACGACCTCGTTATGTTTTGTTTGTTTTCCCATACATCCATGTTTTGGATACACACGCATGATCCTGTTTGCTGCTAATTAACGTCATTGTTTTGTGCCGCGGAAACACTTGAAGCTCTTGTGCTATTCTTTGCAGGAATCAATATTGTTTGCTTTTTGTCAAGCCGATGCAGGTGCTCGCGGGAAGAAGGCTGTTTTTGTTTTTTTTGGGGTTTTTTTTGTGTAAAATAATTATCAGCTGGAGACGATGTGCTGAGGCTGTTCTGTTGAGGATGGAAGTTCTTGAGGGTAAAGTGGGTACCTACAGGGAGGCTGAGGCCGACACCTGTCAAAACAATTACCTGTATGGCCTTCCATAGGTAACCAGATGTTATCAGGAAATAGGACCTTACATGAAACAATAAGAAGCTGGTTTTGGACTGGCTTCACACCTTTTATGCATTAATGTGCATTTCCTTAAAGAGTAACTCCACTGTTGAGAAATCAAACCCCCTACCCTTTGGGTGATCTCTGTACATTGCAGGGATTTTAAAAAAACTTTGTTGCAGATTCCTACCTTTTTGTTATTCTGAAGAAATAACTCTGTGATTCTGTGTCCATGTGCAAAGTTAATGGGAGTGATTTAATAATCATCAATCAGCTGCTGCACTTGCAAGGTTCTAATGAGGGAAGTTCCAGGGTCTGCATTCCTTTTAGACCAGTGATCTTCAAACGGCGGCCCTGGGGCTGGATGTGGTTCTTTCCTTGCCTCTTTGAGTCTTGGGGCACTACTCCGTTCACAACTGACACTGGCCGGGCGCTAGTTCCTCCTCGCGGGCGCTAGTTCCTCCTCGCGGGCGCCAGTTCCTCCTCGCGGGCGCCACTGGCCGGGCGCCAGTTCCTCCTCGCGGGCGCCAGTTCCTCCTCGCGGGCGCCAGTTCCTCCTCGCGGGCGCCACTGGCCGGGCGCCAGTTCCTCCTTGCGGGCGCCAGTTCCTCCTTGCGGGCGCCAGTTCCTCCTCGCGGGCGCCACTAGCGGGGAAGTGCCATCTAAGTGCAGCACGCCAACAATTTTTATTAAGCTCATAAATTGGCAACTCGCAGCTAAAAAAACAGCAACTCTCTTATCAAACACGGGTATACACTGATATAGTCCTGGTCCCAGGTTCCCGCTGTGTACCACACAGCTGCCACTGTGTCTCTATGTGGATATTTTAGCAGCCAGAGCCGACAAACCAAAGCCAGGAAGCGGAAGAGAAATGCGATTTTAGCTTGGAGTGCACCGCCGGCGTGGAAGTACCGTCAATCCTGGTGCACAGATCGGTGTATGAGCGTGGCTAGGCGTTTTCGAAGCATGCGCTCCTTTCTCGGTCCATCCTTCCTTATGCACCATATATACCTTTTCATCCCTTTTAGACGTGTTCCTATTGGGAGTATCTCACCCAAAATGACCTTTTTGTTGCAGGGGATGCCAGAAATCGGACTTATATCTTAGGCAGACTTCTGGGAAAAACGCACAAGCCGGAAATGATGTTTCTGGGGGGCGCTCTGTTTTCTTTTGTCAGTCCACAGGCTACACTAAAGTAATCCAGCCGATTTTTCCTCCATCCACGCTAAATCTCTCCTGCTAGCTATGGTAATCAGACTGAAGGCTCCAGCAGCTGTCAGGATACCTGAACAGGGCCTGCATCTGACTGGATTCATCCATCAATTTTCCACCTGGCTTCTTTGACCGAACCAAACTTCAAACCGGTCTTCAAACTGCGGCCCTGGGGCTGGATGTGGTTCTTTCCTTGCCTCTTTCTGACCCTTGGGGCACTACTCCATTCACAACTGACACTAATGATTTGGCACCATTCCTCCCACTGACCCCCCCCCCCCCCCTTGGGGGCGCTAGTTCCTCCTCGTGGACGCCACTGGCCGGGCGCTAGTTCCTCCTTGCGGCTCCCACTGGTCGGGCGATAGTTCCTATCATCATGGCGCAAATAAACTCTTTATTAAAACATAAAAACAAGCAGTTATGCACTCACACATGCTCTATGGATAATATGCCCTTCCTACTACAGAATCCTAGACGGTCTGTCCTGAAATCCACCTCTTCTAATCCCCAGCTGCAAAGCGGAAGCGCTGGGCGCACCTGCAGCCTGGAAAGCGGTGTGCACCAGAGGTCCGCGGACAACCAAAGCGGCCGCACACAGAGCACATCCAGTAAGAGCTTGGCGGGTTGCCGTGAATACGACATGTTTCAGGGGCATGGCCTCCTTTCTCAAGCATGCCACCTTGTTCTCTGCGGCGCTCATGTGCATGCTGTTTTCATGCTGCAGGTGCGTGCACCCGGCGCTTTCTCTCACTCATTGCACTCAAAGTTATAGCAGGTGGATGGACCTTGCACAAGATCTATTGCTGAGCACTAAAATTTTACTTTGAAGTTAAATACCACAGGTTCGCTGTGAGATCACATTTGTGGGTGGCGGTAGAGGTGCCCCCCTCCCACCATCTCCTGGTTGTTCCCCCCCCCCCCCCCCCCACTTATTTTCACTTAGGGGTGTACTCACTTTTGTTGCCAGCGGTTTAGACATTAATGGCTGTGTGTTGAGGTATTTTGAGGGGACAGCAAATTTACACTGTTATACAAGCTGTACACTCACTACTTTACATTGTAGCAAAGTGTCATTTCTTCAGTGTTGTCACGTGAAAGGATAAAATATTTACAAAAATGTGAGGGGTGTACTTACTTTTTTGAGATTCTGTATATCGTATATTTGAAAATGTATCAATTTTAATGTACCGACAGCCTCATTTCTTGAAGTACGAAATGCCAGGACAGTGCAAATACCCCCCCAAATAACTCATTTTTGGAAAGTAGACATTCAAAGGTATTTATTTAGGCATGATGAGGTTTTGAAGTTGAAGAAATAATACATTTTTTTTTATTTTTTCACAATTTTTTTTTTTTTTTTTTTCCTGTCAGCGGTGTAGTATAGCATCATCATCATCATATAACTGGTGTGGTGGTGATCAGAGACACTGACTAGTGTCAATATGTTAAAAAAAAAAAAAAAAAAAAATGGGGCTTTTTAAAAATATACTTTTTTTTTTTTTTTTTTTTTTTTTTTTTTTTTATAATCTACTGTGACCAGAGCAACATAGTGTTGCCATAGTAACACAGCTGCTCTGGGGAGGTGATCAGGATTTTTTAAAAGGATTGCTTATAACTGTGAATATCACTGTTATAAGCAACCATTTTTTCTGAATGAAATCCATTCATTCAGTATTTTACTATTGTGATTGGTCACAACTAATCAAATGGTACAGATGCGCTGTGGTTGGTCACATATCACATGGTATAGATGGGCTGCGATTGGCCATAGCTAATCACATGGTATAGATGGGCTGCGATTGGCCACAGCTAATCTTGTGGTATAGATGGGCTGCGATTGGCCACAGCTAATCTCGTGGTATAGATGGGCTGCGATTGGCCACAGCTAATCTCGTGGTATAGATGGGCTGCGATTGGCCACAGCTAATCTCGTGGTATAGATGGGCTGCGATTGGCCACAGCTAATCTCGTGGTATAGATGGGCTGCGATTGGCCACAGCTAATCTCGTGGTATAGATGGGCTGCGATTGGCCACAGCTAATCTCGTGGTATAGATGGGCTGCGATTGGCCACAGCTAATCTCGTGGTATAGATGGGCTGCGATTGGCCACAGCTAATCTCGTGGTATAGATGGGCTGCGATTGGCCACAGCTAATCTCGTGGTATAGATGGGCTGCGATTGGCCACAGCTAATCTCGTGGTATAGATGGGCTGCGATTGGCCACAGCTAATCTCGTGGTATAGATGGGCTGCGATTGGCCACAGCTAATCTCGTGGTATAGATGGGCTGTGATTGGCCACAGCTAATCTCGTGGTATAGATGGGCTGTGATTGGCCACAGCTAATCTCGTGGTATAGATGGGCTGCGATTGGCCACAGCTAATCTCGTGGTATAGATGGGCTGCGATTGGCCACAGCTAATCTCATGGTATTGATCGGCTGCGATTGGCCACAGCTAATCACATGGTACAGATGGGCTGCAATTATTATCCCTGTCTGTACCATGTGATCAATATGACCAATCGCATAGATCACTAAAATAGTACACAATGAATGAAAGCCATCCATTGTGTACAATTGTCATGTGATCTGCTGTGATTGGTTACAGCAATCCCATGGTACCGGCAGCAGACCAGTACACTGATCTGTCATCTGCTGTATCCAGTGGGTGCAGCAGGTGATAGGTCATATGATGTCCACCTACAACTAGAGCGGTCCTAGAACTGCAGCGGAACTGGTTAATTAAGACCCACTGCCTCCAGTGGAGCGCGATATTTTTCCTGGCATAGAAGAGCAGTAGGCCCAGGCGAATACGCTCCGCCACCCTGGGCACCAGGTCATCCACCAGGCCCAGAAGACAAAGTCTGGAAGATGGATCAACCGAAATCTGTTAAATATCATTAATCACTGAGGGTACCTGTAAACCGTACGCAGAGAGTTTTGGGCAGGTCCAAAATATGTGGATGAAATCACCTGGAGCTTAGCCACATCTCCAGCAGTCTGGGGGATGAGAGGCATGAATTTTATGAAGACAATAGGGGGTAAGGTATGCCCTACGGGCAATCTTATATTGTATAAGGCGATCCCTAAGGGAAACCAGGAATTTGAAGGGGAGTTCCCACATGTTTATCCAGTCCTCCGAGTCCAAATCTGGAATATCCCGGACCCAACGACTGTGTAGGCCAGAGAGGAGACCCGAAAGAGGTGTGCATAGAGAACGGAAACGGACCGCTCCGAGCAGTCATAACGCAGAACTCGCTCCAGATCCGGCTGCACCATCTGCGACACCCCGGAGAGAAACTGGGCCCTAAAGGCATGGGACAACTACAGATATCTAAATAGGTGTGATGGCGGGACATTATTATGACTGTGGTGTTCGGGGGGGGGGGGGGGGGGGAAGAGACATCCGAGGAAACATCAGAGATCTTTTTTATACCTTGTTTAGCTGGGGCACCAAGGGGGCAGTGGGCAAGCATGTAAAGAGATAAGTAGGCTAGGTGGGCTTTCAAGGGACCTCTCTTTTACTTTCAATAATTTTTATTACATTTTCAGAGGAAAAAAACAACAACAATAAAGATAGCAAATACAGTGCAAAGGTATAGTCTGGTATAAAAGGATCAGTGAACAATTGTATGACATAGGTTGCCATGAAGAACATGGGGGGAAAAATGGGGAAAACAAGTCCTTGCAAAGTGCAAGATAATGCACCTGGGGCGTAAAAACCCAAGGGCAGAATATAGAATATTTGACACAGTCCTGACCTCAGTATCTGAGGAAAGGGATTTAGGAGTAATTATTTCAGAAGACTTTAAGGTGGGAAGACAATGTAATAGAGCAGCACGAAATGCCAGCAGAATGCTTGGATGTATAGGGAGAGGTATAAGCAGTAGAAAGAGAGAAGTGCTTATGCCGCTGTACAGAACACTGGTGAGACCTCACTTGGAGTATTGTGCGCAGTACTGGAGGCCATATCTCCAGAAGGATATAGATACTCTAGAGAGAGTTCAGAGAAGAGCTACTAAACTAGTACATGGATTGCAGGAAAAAACTTACCAGGAAAGGTTAAAGGACCTTAACATGTATAGCTTGGAAGAAAGAAGAGACAGAGGGGATATGATAGAAACTTTTAAATACATAAAGGGAATCAACTCGGTAAAGGAGGAGAGCATATTTAAAAGAAGAAAAACTACCACAAGAGGACACAGTTTTAAATTAGAGGGGCAAAGGTTTAAAAGTAATATGAGGAAGTATTACTTTACTGAGAGATTAGTGGATGCATGGAATAACCTTCCTGCAGAAGTGGTAGCTGCAAATACAGTGAAGGAGTTTAAGCATGCATGGGATAGGCATAAGGCTATCCTTCATATAAGATAGGGCCAGGGACTATTCATAGGATTCAGATATATTGGGCAGACTAGATGGGCCAAATGGTTCTTATCTGCCGACACATTCTATGTTTCTATACCGACATAATCAAAATGGGGGACAAAGGGAAAGGGGATAGTCTTTTTTTAGCGGAAACCCGCTGCAACCTGATAAAATGTGAGAGAGGATCAGGGGTGGAAGGGGTACCCCCCCCCCCCAGCCGGCTTCCTGCAACAGAGGCCGACTCCCTAAAAGGTGGCGACACATTCGGCCCCAGCGCAGGAATCCAGCAGGGGGAAACCCGCCAGAGACATAGAGCAAACACAAAAACACAAATAAGGGTAGGAGTAGCATTAGAAGGGAAGGAAAGGAAAAAAAGGGGGGGGGACAGCAGGGGAGGAGCAATTGTTTGGAGTTTAAACTGGGAGGGCAACAAGCCCATCAAGTCCTAGGCCTGTCGTGTAATAGCTAACTTCAGATAGTGATGTGAACATATTTAGCCCAGGGCTCCCAAGTGGATTCAAACTGGGCCACTCGATCGGAAAGGATGCTGGATAATTTCTCTTGGGACATTATCCAGGAAACTTTCCATTTAGCCTCCCTAACCGAGACATGAGGCCTCTTCCAAGCCCTGGCAATGGTAAGTTTCGCACCCAGAAGGATAAAGTGAAGACGTTTTTGGGATAATTTAGGAATACCAGGAACCCTACCATTAAGCAGGGCCAATTGGGGAGATTGGTCGAGCGGATGATCAAGAACCTTCCGGGCTATACGAAACATGGCAGACCAGAAGGATCGGATCCTCGGGCATGACCACCAGGTGTGAAGGAAATCCCCCCCCCCCCCGTCATTTCAGTGACCTCTCTTTTAAACCCATGTTTGGTTATCCAACCAAAAACATTTTTTTTTCCTGTTTTGGCCTCTTTAGCAAAATGAGAAACCAAAGTTAACGCAATGGTTAGGAAAGCTTCAGCTCTTATGGATCTACAATTCTCCATCTCGAGGGAATACGAGGATATTTATTTATTTTTTTTCTAATCTTCTCAACAACTGACAGGCAGTGAGCAGTAGCCGGCTTGTTGTGGAAACCCTCAGTTCCGTATTCTTGTAATTAGCTCAAGAGGAATCAGCGAAGATCTTGTACAGCTGAAGTTCCCAGCGTTGAGAAGTGTATCAGAGGCGCCACTTACCAGCTCGCCTTCAAAATGTGTTTTTAATGGTTGGCGCAGCAGCTTCGAGCGCGACGGATGATAAATTAATGTAAAGACAATACGTGCTTATCGGACGTGATGTACCCATCCACGACCGATATACAGAAATCAATTTGCAGAGCGTTTTTGATCTTAACGGGCTCTCTGATTACGCTGCTGCTATCTTTGATTGTCGGCCTGTTTCCACCTTTTTTTTTTTTTTTAAGTTGTTTTTGCTGCATTGGAATAATGCACTCATGATGGAGGCGTCTTGGAAAAGCAATGTGCTTTGAATATAGAAACGACATTGGAAGCGTCTTTGTTGCCCATAGCAAAGAGATGAAAATGTGCATTATAAAATCGACAGTTGGGATCTTATTTTTTTGAATAATGTTTTTTTAAAGGGTCTTTTGATCCAAATAGTTCAGTTATAGATGGAACCTAGTGGGCTAAGTCAGCCCTTAGCTTCATAAACACTATATTACCAAAAGTATTGGGACGCCTGACTTTACACACACATGAACTTTAATGGCATCCCAGTCTTAGTCCGTAGGGTTCAATATTGAGTTGGCCCACCCTTTGCAGCTATAACAGCTTCAACTCTTCTGGGAAGGCTGTCCACAAAGTTTAGGAGTGTGTCTATGGGAATGTTTGCCCATTCTTCCAGAGAGCATATGTGAGGTCAGGCATTGATGTTGGAGAAAAGGCCTGGCACGCAGTCTCTGCTCTAATTCTATCAAGTTCTATCGGGTTGAGGTGAGGACTCTGTTCAGGCCAGCAAGTTCCTCCACCCCAAACTCTTTCATCCATGTCTTTATGGACCTTGCTTTGTGCCCTGGTGCGCAGTCATATTGGAACAGGAAGGGGCCGTCCCCAAACTCCTCCCATAAAGTGGGGAGTATGAAATTGTCCAAAATGTCTTGGTATGCTGACGCCTTAAAATTTCCCTTCACTGGAACTAAGGGGCCAAGCCAAACCCCTGAAAAACAACCCCACACCATAATCCCCCCCCCCCCCTCCACCAAATGATTTGGACCAGTGCACAGCAAGGTGTCCATAAAGACATGGATGACCGAGTTTGGTGTCAGTGCACCGAGTCCTGACCTCAATCCGATAGAACACCTTTGGGATGAATTAGAGTGGAGACTGTGAGCCAGGCCTTCTCTCCAACATCAGTGCCTGACCTTAAAAATGCACTTCTGGAAGAATGATCAAACATTCCCATAGACACACTCCTAAACCTTGTGGACGGCCTTCCCAGAAGAGTTGAAGGTGTTATAGCTGCAAAGGGTGGGCCAACTCAATATTGAACCCTACGGACTAAGACTGGGATGCCATTAACATTCATGTGTGTGTAAAGGCAGGCGTCCCAATACTTGTGGTTATTTATGTCTTAGATATCCCCAACAGCAAGATCTCCCTACCATAATTTCCGACGCTGCTCTTGTCCACCTGGGACCTTTCGGTGCTCCCACTCACCTTTTGTGAGTTCCAGCTGCTCCTCTTAAATTCTCCATAATGTAAAATCTTTAAAAAAAATCCATCAAGGAGGCATCTATGTATGTGTACTTGTGGGTATGCCATAGTAGATGCTACCAGATATCTTTCCTGTGAATCACAAGAAAGAAAAAATATTGAGCATTTGTAAGGGAAACGATGACCAATTCTGTTGTGAGATGCATTGTGCTTCTCACTGCTGGCCGTTGTGCTGGTCCATCACAGTGGGTGATCCAACAGTGTGAGACCATATTACTATAGCTGGTTGCTTTTTGCTTAACAATGCTCCACGGATTTTGGGGCTCAGATAATGATCTACAGCAGTTGTCCCCAAATTGCGTGCCTTGTGGCCTTTGTCTATATGCAACCCTTGGGGCATCATTCCATCCATTGACAGCAATGATGGGGCACCAATCCATCGATTTACACCAATAATGGGGCAACTTGCCATCCAATGATGGGGTGCCATTGCTCCCACTGACACCAATGATGGGGCGCCATTGCTCCCACTGACACCAATGATGGGGCGCCACTCCTCCCGCTGACACCAATGATGGGCCGCCATTCCTCCCGCTGACGCCAACGGTGGGCCGCCATTCCTCCCGCTGACGCCAACGGTGGGCCGCCATTCCTCCCGCTGACGCCAACGGTGGGCCGCCATTCCTCCCGCTGACGCCAACGGTGGGCCGCCATTCCTCCCGCTGACGCCAACGGTGGGCCGCCATTCCTCCCGCTGACACCAACGGTGGGCCGCCATTCCTCCCGCTGACACCAACGGTGGGGTATTGTTTAATTCCAGTGTCGCAAGGGCATTTTCTACTCCCACTGGCCATAGTCTGGCCCCTCTAAAGTCTGAAGGACTGTAAACTGATTCTTTGTTTAGAACGTTTGGAGATCCCTGGTCTACAATAAAGAATGTGCAGACGCCTAGAAGATAAAAGATGATGTCTTGTTTGAGATGAACCAAGTTGCTGAACCCAGTACAAATTTTTACCACAATTGAGACTTGCATTCTGAGTGCATCTCCCCATCTCCCATTGTGTCCACACACGTAAATCGCGCCTCTTCACATCAAACCTTCTCGGAGCACCCAAAAAAGATGTCCATTTGCCAGACAAGTCTAGTCTACAGGTCTATGTGCTTTAAAGTGTAATTTTGCTACAAAGCTGTTTGAAGCTTGCTGAAAGCCTTGCAAATGTTTTCTGAAAGCTTTCTGTACACACAGCTCGAATGCAAGCTGAAGCCCCCCGTCCTTACAAAGCCTAATGTGCTAAGATGTGCTTTTCTAATATCCCGAGACACCGGACACAATGGCTTCACTTGCAAATATTCATGTCTACTTGGCTGCCCTTACCCCTTTATCCCCCGACCCAATGCTTCCATGTTTCTGCTGACTCAAAGTTCTTAGGCTTACTTTTTACCTTTTTGATTGAATCTTTTTCTATTTTTGTTTGCAGTGCTTAGTGATCCACAGTCGAGAGCCATCTATGACATATATGGAAAGAAAGGACTGGAAATGGAAGGATGGGAGGTAAGCGTTGGTTAGTGCATTGTGACATCAAAGGAGACCAAGTATTTGTAAATGCTAATTAAGGTCCCTTTCACACTTGTGCGACTTATCCTGCGATTTGGGACTGCAAAGTCGCATGACAAGTCGTACTCCATGATTTCCAATGAGTACCGTTCATATCTGTATGACTTCAAGTCGCAACGACTTCAGAGTAGTCCCTGCACTACTTTGGGACAATTGAGGTCTAAAGACATAGGCATTGCTTCAAGTCCAGTCAAAATCGCGGCAAAATTGCACCAACACCATACCAACATCGCGGCAGAATCGCACGACTTTTAGGTTGCATAAGTGCGAAAGGGGCCTAAATGTAATAACAACAAGATTAAAGTTATCGGTTTTGATTTTAGGTAGTTTGGTGATTGCAGTGCAGTAGATATAAATCCAATCACTAAAATCTCATATAAACTTAAAAATCTGTTTAACTACTTCTGGACCGGATGGTTTTACCCCATTAATAACCAGGCCGTATTTTTTGCAATTCGGTGCTGCGTTATTTTAACTGACAATTGCGCGCCCGTGCGACGCTGTACCTACCCTTAAAAAAAATGTATGCCCTTTTTTCTCACAAACAGAGCTTTCTTTTGGGGGTATTGGATCACCTGTGTGGTTTTTATTTTTTTGAGCTATAAACAAAAAAAAAAAAGCGACTATTTAAAAAGAAAAAAAAAAAAATAGTTTTACTTATGTAAGACACAGCCAATAACAAAATCTAAAAAAAATCGAATTTATTTTTTAGGCCAATTTGTATTCTGCTACATGTTTTTAGTAAACAAAAATCCCAATAAGCGTATATAGATTGGTTTGTGCAAAAGTTATAGCGTCTACAAATGATGCAATATTTTTATAGCATTTTAATTTATTTATTTTTTACTAGTAATGGCGGCAATCAGTGACCTTTTTTTATTTTATTTTTTTTGCACTGCAACAATGCGGCCGACAAATGGGACATCTGACACTTTTGACACGTTTTGGGGACCAGTGACATTATTACAGTGATCAGTGCTAAAAAAAAAAAAAAAAAAAAAATGCACTGTCACTGCATTAATGACACTGGCAGGGAAGGGGTTAACATCGGGGGCAATAAAAGGGGTAAGTGTGTCCCTAGAGGGTGCTTGCTACAGTGCCTTGCGAAAGTATTCGGCCCCCTTGAACTTTGCGACCTTTTGCCACATTTCAGGCTTCAAACATAAAGATATAAAACTGTAATTTTTTGTGAAGAATCAACAAGTGGGACACAATCATGAAGTGGAACGAAATTTATTGGATATTTCAAACTTTAACAAATAAAAAACTGAAAAATTACAGTTTTATATCTTTGTTTGAAGCCTGAAATGTGGCAAAAGGTTGCAAATGTCAAGGGGGCCAAATACTTTTGCAAGGCACTGTAATTGTCTGGGAGGTGCTCTGATTGAAGACCAAGCTCTGTATTCCTGCTTAGCAGGAACACAAGATTTCTGTATTCCTCCCTCTTAGAATGGCAAAATGCTTAGTTTACATAGGAAGATCGCCGTTCTGCCTCTCCTGGGGATGATTGCAGGTGGCCGGCCGACCTGTCAATGATAACCCCGCTATCCAATCACGGCACAATCGTGCCATCTAGTGGCTATTGAATGAAACACCCTAGAGCAGCCCTCAAAATTTTCACTCGCCTGCTCGCATTTGGCGAGAGAAATTTGAGGGCGACTGTTTCAGCTTGGCTAGAGTGGGGGGGGCGGGACCGCTCGGCTTGGCTAGAGTGGGGGGGGCGGGTCCGCTCGGCTTGGCTAGAGTGGGGGGGGCGGGTCCGCTCGGCTTGGCTAGAGTGGGGGGGGCGGGTCCGCTCGGCTTGGCTAGAGTGGGGGGCGGGTCCGCTCGGCTTGGCTAGAGTGGGGGGGCGGGTCCGCTCGGCTTGGCTAGAGTGGGGGGGGCGGGTCCGCTCGGCTTGGCTAGAGTGGGGGGGGCGGGTCCCCTCGGCTTGGCTAGAGTGTGGGGGGCGGGTCCGCTCGGCTTGGCTAGAGTGGGGGGGGCGGGTCCGCTCGGCTTGGCTAGAGTGGGGGGGGCGGGTCCGCTCGGCTTGGCTAGAGTGGGGGGGGCGGGTCCGCTCGGCTTGGCTAGAGTGGGGGGCGGGTCCGCTCGGCTTGGCTAGAGAAGATGTGCGTCCCAGGGCAGTGAGGAGGAGGTAACAGCCTACATGCAAACTCCACTCACTATAGAACAATTAAAAATAAAAACACAACAACTAACTCAATATGCAGTACTGAATGCTGATGGCACACAATTATCTTAGCCTCACAGAAAATATATCCAGTATACCACCAGAGAGTTGAATGCAGAAAAGAAAGATTTTGTATTTTTAGTCCAGAAGAGACTCTAAATTGTGCTCTATTCCAACTGAAATATATAATAGAACATTCTGGAACTGTATGCGGAGAGCCACTTGTTGGCTTATAGTGGACCCAGATGGCAGAGGGCGCCCTGTATATCAGGAACAATTTGGACACCTTTGTAGGCCCCACATTTATGCCACCGCCCAAAGTATGCCACTTTGTGTGAAAGGCAGGACAGGATAGAGGATATTGTACAAGTAAAAGAGCAGATAGCACTAAGTAATAATACACAGTGTCTTAGTACTACTGCCTTATGGCACTGGGGTCAATTCCTGCCCAGGATGCGCTCTGCATGTTCTCCCTGCTTATGTGGGTTTCCTCGCACACTCCAAAAACATGCTGGCAGGTTACCAGACTCCTGTATAGAATTAGAAAACAACAATGTGTGCCGCGCTAAAACCCCTCATACAGACAAAAAAAGATTTTATTTTTTTCTGAAAATGCATGATGTCCCAATAGTTATGCGCAAATTTTGACTATAGCACACATGTGGATCTAAATTTTATTGGAAACAAATAAAGTGACCGTGCATTGTGTGACAATAGTGAAAAAAAACATGAAATACTGTATTTAAACATAAAAAAAGTCAATAGGTATTGTGAACGGCTTAAAACATCCCAGTGCCAGGTTTCAAAATGGCCCCTTTTGGAACCTGGCACTGGGATGTTTTAAGCCGTTTATGGAGTATACGTTGGCACCTCTCAATCCTGCACTCTATATGTAGCGCATATTTACTTAACAAGGCAGTAATGATATGTACAATGCCTATAGTAGCCAATCGTATTATATCCTTATTTTATTTATCACAGTCAAATCAATTAAATATACTTTATATTATTAATGTTAAAGTTGTTGTTAATATTTATTTTTGTAACCTAATTCTGCATACAACATTTAACAGTGTCACTTAATGAGATAATTTAAGAGGGCGTGTTTAGGGGTGGAACAATAGGCGGGACAGGGTAAGGTTGGGTGGGGCAACTGATGGCGAGTAACTCTTAAGGCCTGGCTAGTAGCTCAGGACTTGAAATTTTGAGCCCTGCCCTAGAGCATGAGTGTCCAACCTTTTTGGCTTCTCTGGGCCACATTGAGTGTAGAGAAATTTTCTCGGGCCGCATATAAAATATAGACTATAGTTATGGCATGTAATAAAATGCCGCTGCGCCCCCCGCACTAATTTAACACAACTAGAGGATGATCAAATTAAATGGAATCAGTATACAGAGGTTTACTTCTTCTGAGAGACAATAAAGGAACACTCTAACCACCATGACCACTTCAGTGATTTGAAGTGGCCATGGTGGTAGGAGTCAGAAACACTGCACATGCTCACAACCCCTCTGAGGCAGCCTCTGCCTACCGTTAGTTGGAAGCTGCTGTGACTGTGCCCCCGACCTGACTTCCTTCCTCCCCAGCAAAAAAAAAAAAATTGTCAGGGGGCAATGGGCCGCATTGCCTGCGGTACCGGGCCGCATGCGGCCCTCGGGCCGCAGGTTGGACATGCCTGCTCTATAGGTACGTCGTTTCGCGCAATAGAGCCACACTGGCGCTGCATATACACGGCGGGTGATCAGCAAGTGGTTAACAAAGGAAATCTAGAGCTTTTAGTAAAGAAAACTGGAGCAGATCCCGGTCAGGTTGGACCTGGCATACTGAATGTGAGCTGTGACAGTCAGCTCTCATCCCTCCCTCTGCTCGTGCAGTGATTAATTATATGAGCAGAACCTGCACAGCTGTCCTCCTCCCTCCCGATTTTCAGATGAGCAGAGAAAGAACTGGCGGTTTTTTATTTTTTCCCTGCTTCAAAACGCCCCTGTGTGTTATTCTATGTGTCCGTGCACACTATGGCGATTAGAAGCTTTTAATGGCAGGGGCTTTTTAGATGCAGGAAAAACAAAAACCCACTCCTAGTGCATCCAGGAACAACAGCGCTTTGGCAGAAAAAAATGCTTGATGCGTGTTTACGCTAGGCGCGTTTAGCGCTTGAGCGTTAATTTATTTAAATTACTTATCTGGATGATGGAAAGAATTATCGGCCAAGCGCTTGATGCCTGTAAGTGAGCATAAACGCTTGTAAAAGCATTGGACACTTTTACAAACGTCAGGCTGTTTTTCTGCATGCAACTCCAGGTGTGCTGTGCGGTGTTTGAGAGAGAGCTAGAGAGATCTGTTTTACCCCTTAACGCCGACAGAACGCAAATATGCGGCCTCGGCTTCAAGGGTTTCTTTTTTACCAGGCTGATGCCTGCAGCTAGAGGCATCCCTCCGAGATACCGTTGTTTAGAGCCGATGGTCGGCTTTCTTGTAATGATAACCGATTCGGCTATGTAGCCTCTCGCTCAATTGTCATTACAAGGAGCGGGAGGTTCCCACCAGGAGACCCAAGCGTTCCGGCTGGCCGAAGACCCAAACAAAGCCGCATTCGGCTGTGATCGGTTCTCCAATGTAAAAACACAGAAGCAATGTCATGACATTACTTCTGGGTACCCGGCGCCTTAAAGAGGTTGTAAACCCCAATTTTTTTTTTTTTTTCAACCTGAAAGAGACATAATGAGCTAGTATGCATTGCATACTAGCTCATTATGAAATGCTTACCTTAGAAGGAGCCCCCGCCGTGCCGCCCGCTTATGTCTATGACGGGCGACATGTTCAGTCTCCCGTCTTCTGGGATCGCGGCATCCGGCCATCTAATTGGCTGGAGCCGCGGTGACGTCACTCCCGCGCGCGGGAGCCGACAGTCACGGCACGGGGCTCTGAAGGAACGGCACCAGCGGCCGTTCCTTCAGAGCGCATGCGCCAGTGACTTCACTGGCTGCATGTAAGGTAAATATCTCCTAAACGGTGCATGTTTAGGAGATATTTACAGTACCTATAGGTAAGCCTTATCATAGGCTTACCTATAGGTAAAAGTTGCAGAGGAGGGTTTACTTCCTCTTTAATGGTGCCAGATTTTTTTTAAAAATTACAGCATTCAAACTTGGCGTTTTTGAATGGTTTGAAGTGCAGTGGAGAGGTTTGGGGTATTTTAAACCCCTAATCCCTCCATAAAGAGTACCTGTCACTGCCTATTACTGTGACAAGGGATGTTTACGTTGCTTGTGACAGCAATAAAAGTGATCAGTTTTTTTTATTTTTTTTTTTAAATAGTATAAAAATTGAAGAAAAAAAATAATTAAGAAAAATAAAAATAAGTTTAAAGCACCCAGTCCCTCCGAGCTCGCACGCAGGGGCGAACGCATACGCAAGTCGCGCCCGCATATTTAAACGGTGTTCAAACCACACATGTGAGGTCTCACCGCGATCGTTAGAGCGAGAGCAGTAATTTCAGCACAAGACCTCCTCTGTAACTCTGTAAAAATGTCTAAAGCATCGCCTATGGAGATTTTTAACCACTTCCCGCCCGCCCTATAGGGAATTGACAGCGGGAAGGTGGTTGTATTATCCACGGCGTGCAGGATAATGCGCTCTGCGCACCCCCTGACACGCCGCATCTCCGATCTTGGTAAAGAGCCTACTGATGTAGGCTCTTTACCATGTGACCAGCTGTGTCCAATCACAGCTGGTCACATAGTTAATAGGAAGTGCCGTGATCGGCTTTCCTCAGTTCGTGCCTCACAGGCACGAGTAGAGGAGAGCCGATCTGCGGCTCTCCTGACGGGTGGGGGGGGTCTGTACTGGTAATCAGAGCATTGATTACCAGTGCAGACCCTTGGGGGGGCCACCAGGGATGCCAACCCATGACTCCAGGGATGCACACGCATGGCCCCAGGGATGGCCATCAGTGCTGCCCGACAGTGCCCTCCCCATCAGTGCTGCCCACCAGTACCCATCATTGCCATCTATCAGTGCCGCCCACCAGTGCCCATTATTGCCTATCAGTGCCCACCAACGCTGCCCATCAGTGCTGCATATCAGTGCCCAAAAGTGCCTCCTCATTAGTGCCTGTCAGTGTGGCCTAATCAGTGTAGGAAAAAAACGTATCTATTTACAAAATTGTATAACATAAACAACTTTTTTTATTTGTTTAGCAAAAAAAAAACCTAGCGGTGATCAAATACCACCAAAAGAAAGCTCTATTTGTGAGGAAAAAATGACATAAATTTGGTTTAGGTACAGTGTTGCATGACCGCGCAATTGTCATTCAAATTGCAACAGAGCTAAAAATTTGGCCTGGGCAGGAAGGGGGAAAAGTGCCCGGTATTGAAGTGGTTAAGTACTGTCGTTTGTGGCCATTCCACGAGCGTGCGCAATTTTAAAGCGTGTCATTGTAGGTAACTATTTACTCGGTGTATCATCATCTTACACATTATACAAAAAAGTTGGGCTAACTTTTTACTGTTTTTGTTTTTTAATTCATGAAAGTGTATTTCTTCCCAAAAAGTTGCATTTAAAATACCGCTGCAGAAATACGGTGTGACATAAAATATTGCAACGACCGCCATTTTATTCTATAGGGTCTCTGCTAAAAAGAATATATAATGTTTGGGGGGGTTCAAAGTAATTTTCTAGCAAAAAATACGGATTTTAACTTTTAAGCAACAAGGCTTCAGCTCCAAGGGGTAAAAAAAAAAAAAACTTGTGGTGGCTGCGTTTGTTTATTCAGCCTCTTCTTCTTCCTTCTTCTTCTTCCTTCTTCTTCTTCCTTCTTCTTTCTTCTTCTTCTTCCTTCTTCTTCTTCCTTCTTCTTCTTCCTTCTTCTTCTTCCTTCTTCTTCCTTCTTCTTCCTTCTTCTTCCTTCTTCTTCCTTCTTCTTCCTTCTTCTTCCTTCTTCTTCCTTCTTCTTTCTTCTTCTTTCTTCTTCTTTCTTCTTCTTCCTTCTTCTTCTTCCTTCTTCTTCCTTCTTCCTTCTTCTTCTTCTTTCTTCCTTCTTCTTCTTCCTTCTTCTTCTTCCTTCTTCTTCTTCCTCCTTCTTCTTCTTCCTTCTTCTTCCTTCTTCCTCCTCCTCCTCCTACTTCTTCTTCTTTCTTCTTCTTCTTCCTTCTTCTTCTTCCTTCTTCTTCTTCCTCCTTTTTCTTCTTTCTTCTTCTTCTTTCTTCTTCTTTCTTCGTATAACTAAAGGCAAAACTTTTTTTTTTTTTTTTTTGGAGTGGAGAGGGATTAGAACCCCTGACAGATTTTATTGCTGTCTGTGCCCCCCGCAGGTAGATTCCCCCTCTCTATTTGTCCTTTTTACCATTATCATTGAAAGTGAGGGCCAGTTCGCACCTTCGAAACGCAGTCTGGATGCGTTCCAGATGCTTTTTTGCATGCACATTTTTGATGCATTTCAGTACGTTTTGGATGCAGTCCAGTGCATTCCCCCCCCCCCTCTTTTTTCTTAACCTTTAAGTAAGGACATGTGTGTTCCACTGCGTTTTTGGTGCGTTCTGACTAATTCCAGCACGTTTTTGATGCTTTTTGCAGTGTTCCAGTGCAGGCAAAATACAGCAGGCTCTACTTTTTTTTACTGGTATGCACTGGAACTGCAAGCACTGGTGTGAACTATGCCATTGGAAACCATATAATCTACTTTTCCATGCATTTTTGATGCAGAAAAAAAACCCACTGGACTGCATGTGGTGTGAACTGGCCCTGAAAGTAAAAGAAAATACCAATTCTTGGGTTGTCCCCAGAAAAGTAATAGAGGGGAAATCTTCCAATAGGGATCACTAGTTCTGGTGACCTGGGGGGTCCCCAAGGAATTCCCTTATTTTGCAGAAATTTCCTTACTTCCTGTTTGGCTATGGGACAGGAAGTGAAGGGGAAATCTCCCCAACGGGACGCTAAAAAAATTGTCAGGAGTTATAACCCTCCCTTACTGTATCCAAAATAAAAAACAATAAAAAAATTTGGACTATAGTTCTACATTTGACCTGTCAAGGCAGACTTTCTTTCCTAGGGGGACCACGCTCACTCATTGTGCTGTATTCATGATGGAGCAGCATTGTCACTCTAGGCTGCTCGCCTTATTTACACTTCAAACGCCTCTCCCTCTCCACAATGCAATAACATACAGCCATAGCCAAAAATTTTGAGAATGACAAAAATATTAAGTTTCACAAAGTCTGCTGCCTCAGCTTTTATGATAAGAATTTGCAAATATTCCAGATTGTTATGAAGAGTGATCGGATAAATTGCAACTAATTGCAAAGTCCATCTTTGCCATGAAAATGAACGTAATCCCATAAAAAACATTTCCACTGCATTTGTGAAGAAGGCTTCAGGGCGCCCAAGAAAGTCCAGCAAGCGCCAGGGGCGTCTTCTACAGATGATTCAGCTGCGGGATCGGGGCACCACCAATGCAGAGCTTGCTCAGGAATGACAGCAGGCAGGTGTGAGTACATCGGCACACACAGTGAGGAGAAGACTTTTGGAGGATGGCCTGGTGTCAAGAAGGGCAGCAAAGAAGCAACTTCTCTCCAAGAAAAACATCAGGGACAGACTGATATTCTGCAAAAGGTACGGGGATTGGACTGCTGAGCACTGGGGTAAAGTCATTTTCTCTGATGACTCCCCTTTCTGATTGTTTGGGGCATCCAGAAGAAAACCTTATCCATAGAAGAAAAGGTGAGCGCTACCATCAGTCCGGTGCCATGCCAACAGTAAAGCATCCTAAAGACCATGCATGTGTGGGGTTGCTTCTCTTTGCAATCAGGGTATCCTTGCAGGCCTTGATAGCTTCTAGGATATCGGATGGAGATGGGCTGGAATGCCCTCCCGGATCCCCCTCTGTCTGGGTGCCTGCCGACATGTTGGAAGAAGGAGGCTGCGTGTCCAAGATGGCTGCCACGGAACCCGTAGGCCGTGTACTCCTGGAGGATTTGGCGGACCGGAGCTTCCCCGGGTAAAGCGGAGGGCCCGCGAGTTGCCCCCTGTCTTCTTGGACCCCAGGGTGAGGATGGAAGTGTAACAACGTGAGGAGATGGATGCCGATGGGATCAGAAGGATAAGGTAAGGAGCGGAGCTCAGGCCCAGTGCGTCCTCTCAGCTTCACATCGCAACCACGCCCCCGTGGGGTTGCTTCTCAGCCAAGGGAGTGGGCTCACCCACAATTTTTCCTAAGAACACATCTATGAATGAATAAAGAATGGAACAAAAACATCCTTCAAGAGCAACTTCTGCCAACCATCCAAGAACAGTTTGGTGAGGAACAATTCCTTTTCCAGCATGATGGAGAACCTTGCCATAAGGCAAAAATCATAACTAAATGGCTTGGGGGACAAAACATTAAAATTTTGGGTTCATGGCCAGAAACCTCCCCAGACCTTAATCCTATTGTCAACTTGTGGTTAATCCTCAAGAGGCGTGTGAACAAATAAAACAAAACACAAATTCTGGCAAACAACAAGCATTGATTATAGAAGAATGGGTGGCCATTAGTCAGGATGTGGCCCAGAAGTTGAGTGACGCCATGCCAGGGAGAATCGCAGAGGTCTTTGAAAAAGAACGGTCAACACTGCAAATATTGTCTTTTTATAAACTTTGTCATTGTCAATAAAAGCTTTTGACACTTATGAAATTCTTGTAATTATACTTCAGTATCCCATAGTAACATCTTACAAAAAGATCTAAAAACACTGAGGCCACAGACTTTGTGAAAATATTTGTGTCATTCTCAAAACTTTTCACCACGGTTGTAGAGGGTAAGTGTTGTGTAGTTTTTTATTGAGAGCTGAAAGCACAGAGAATGTTGTGTGAGATCCATTCATTGCAGAGGAAGATATAAGCTCAATGTATTTCTATCGTTTAGAACAGCATATGAGATAGAGAGGTCCCGCCTATCTAAAACAGGAAACGCATCATCCACAATCAATAAAAAAAGCAATCACCTAGTCTTCTCAGTATTTGTTTCCTCTGGCCCAACAGGAACATCGAAATTGTTGGTTTCCCCCAGTGTTTCATGCTAGCAGCAGTGGCCTCCCAGTATATGATCCCCCATGATTTCTGAGACCGTGGACCTCGAGGAGGTTACATCTCTGGGCTTTTCTTGACCATTTTTGTTAGTATCCTAGTTGTGGGACCTTCCCTCCCCATCGTATTTTTAGTTTTCCCCAAGATCAATTCTCTGTGAAGCAACTATCCCCGTGGGCGAAGAGGCTCTAGTGCAATGATGGCAAACCTTGGCACCCCAGATGTTTTGGAACTACATTTCTCATGATGCTCATGATTTCTGCAGTGTAGTTGGGCATCATGGGAAATGTAGTTCCAAAACATCTGGGGTGCCAAGGTTCACCATCGCTGCTCTAGTGGAACCCTTACTTTTGGCCGGGCTCCGAGTCTTCCTCCGTGGTGCATTAGTAGGTTTGATGGACGAAGGAACCCTAAGTGGCCAGCTGATGTGTGCTGCCAATGGTTGTGGATGGCCAGTGGCAACTGGCGTACCTGGATCCTTACGGTAGGGGCATGCATGGCTGAAGCAGTTCCATGCCCCTCCTCTCTGGGTGTTGACGAGATGGGAGCAGAGGAGTCCAATGTTCTTGAATAGTTTCAGACAGGTGACACGTCTGCCGAGCTGGGTGATGCATTTTGCTTGGGACAGAACTAAAATGTGGTCTACTACACGAGGGTCACACCGAATAGACAGAAATATGGTGGGTGCTTGGGTATACTTTGGTGCCGGCATCCACAGGCACTAGAGATGGAGCAGTAGGTGGTCCCTGGACCTTCTCAGGAGTATTCGATTTCTTCTGGTCGGCAGTTTTGCACCGTGCAGAAAACAAATTCAGCCAAGGACTGGTAATCTACAATACATTTCAATTTTTTTCTTGGGTTTAGATACAACCACTTGTCTACCAAAGTATGGTTATAAATGCCATGGTAGACAAGTGGGTAAATCAAGCTTGCAGCTGTGGGCTTGGTACCAGCTAGTGAAGGGCTTCCCAATAGGTGATCTAAGCAGCTGTAGAGCCACTTGATCTCTTATTGGGCTCTCAAAGTGCACATGATCTGTGCTTGAAAAGCTGCACTGGAAGGTAGCACTGGGGTCACAGCTGTCATTCTTTGGCTGGTGTCACTGAGGATTGAGATATTCAAGTGCAATCTGCCCTTTAATAACTGCAGTGGAAGACCCGAAAATTTCCCTAAAAAGAGGACCGGTCATCTGTCCATCCTATCAAATGACAGTAGTAAAGGTAAAACAAAAAAGTGTTCTATAAAGGAAATAAAATATTTTACAAAATTATTTAAAAATTAAGTAATTTAAAAAAAAAGAACCTCCATGTCCCTATAAAGAGGACTGGTCATCAGCCCATGCTATCACATGACAGTAATAAAGTTAAAAAAAAATTAAAATTTAAAACTTTTTTTTTTTTTTTAACAAAATCATTTAAAATTTAAATAAAATTCAAAGTTAAAGCACCCCTGTACACACCCCATATAAAAAGCACAACACAGGGTGACCATATGTATGTATGATGTATACTGTATTGGAATACCCTCAATGTCCCTTTTAAAGACCATGCTATAACATGACAGTAATAAAGTTGAAAAAAAAAATAATAAATTTATAAAATAGGGATGCCCAAACTACGGCCCTCCAGCTGTTGCGGAACTACACATCCCATGAGGTATTGTA
>NC_138779.1:15051167-15131167 GCF_965119305.1 Pelophylax lessonae | reverse complement strand
CCAGAAGGCTGCGGGGAAGGGGGGCTGAACTTCTATTCAGAATACCATGGCAATATGACTGGAAGTGGGGGAGCAGGTACCCGTCAAAATGTCACGTACCCCTCAAAGAAAAAAACAGGCCAAATGTAGAGAAGGAGGAATAGTGGAGCTTCCCCTTTTTGGGTGAAGTTCCGCTTTAAAACTAGTAGATCATCATGACAGCCTGGCACCTAGTTTTATCCTAGATCACTTTGCCCCTTTCATCAGGGCTTAAAACAACTGATGAGAACTCATTGGCTATAGATAAAATTGAATATCGACTGAAACATGCTCTTGTTCAGCTGCTGGTAAACGTTGCAGCATTTATCAGTAGCTGAACAAAACCAAGCTTCTTTTCATATTTGGTTTTATCTATAGTCTTGGGTTCTCATCTATCGTTTTCTTAAGCCCTGATGAAAGGGACAAAAGCCGTTCTACTAATCTTGATAAAGACCTAGAGGAAGTTGCACATATTTGAGGAAGTTGCACATATTTGAGGAAGTACATACCCAGTGACCCTCTCTGGAGCTGTGTGTGTTTTGGAGGACCTTTCTGATGACTCACAGTAGATAGCATGAACTCTAAAAGGAACAATGTTGCACCATTTGCTGGAGAACGTTGGTAGCTCACTGAATGGCACCCTTCATAGTTGGTCATTGGGTGTATGCTTGAAATTTGTGCAACTTCTTCTAGCTCTGCTTCCTGGCACACCAATCCCATTCCAAATGATCTCAAAGTGGCTTTATTCCAAACATGTAATGAATATCCTTTGCATTTCAGGGGCCAAATTTTGCCCACTTTATTAAAGGAGTTGTAAATGCATTCTATGCATTAAGATAAAAACCCTTCTGTGTGCAGCAGCAGCCCCTCCTAATACTCTCCTAAGCCCCTCTCTATCCAGCGATGTTCAGAAGTGCCTCAGCCATCCGGGACTCACTCTCCTGCTTTGCTGAGACACAGCAGCGGTGCCATTGGCTCCCTCTGCTGCAAATCAAGCTCAGCCAATCAGGAGAAAGAGGGGGCAGGGCCGAACGGCAGCTCTGTATCTGAATGGATACACGGAGCTGCAGCTTCGCTTGGGTGCCCCCATAGCAAGCTACTTGCTGTGGGGGTACTAAACAGCAGGGCGGGGCCAGGAGCTCCAGCCATGGATCTGAGAAGAGGAGGATCTGGGCTGCTCTGTGCAAAACCAACTGCACAGTTCAGGTAAGTATAACCTGTTATTTTTATGGGAAAAAAACAAGACATTACAATCAGTTTAAGCTTAAAACTCACAGCCCCATATAGGGTCATTGGGTGTGCACTTCCTAAAATATGTGCCATGCCACTTCCTCTAGGCAACACATTTCAGGGACAAAACTTTGCGCTCAGGAGAACAGCTGATGAAAATTCAAGACTATAGCTGCAACTGAATATCATATGAAGCATGGTCTTGTTTAGCAGCTGGTAAAAAACTTTTACCAGCTGCTGAGCTAGACAAGGCTTCTTTAGATATTTAAGTTTTAGCTATAGTCTTGATTTCTCATCAGCCGTTCTCCTGAGCCTTGATAAAGGGGGCAAAGTTTTACACCTGAAACTTGTTGCTTATGTTCGCTACATGTTGGGAATAAAATCACTTTTTGTTAGAACTCTGAATGTGATTGGTGTGCTAGGAAGCACAGCTACAGGAAGTTGCACAGTACATATTTTAGGAAGTGCACACCCAGTTACCCTCTATGGAGCTGTGTGTGCTTGGATGACATTTCTGATAACTTTGATCATTGTAAATGGCAGGAACTCTGTAAGAGAAAAAGTAAGTACAGTGTAAAGGGCCCCTACCCCTAGTACTACAAAACACAACAACAGGAAAGAGAAGATAAGGCTTTCTAGGCCAATTGGGAGAAGGACGATCAGAAATATCAGTCTGTTGTATATAAAAACCTTGTTTATTAGTACATATTAAAAATGTATGACATCGGGGCATACAACCCAACATAGATACAACATAACAATTAAAAAGGTACACAAGTGCGGAAATACTTTCCCATAAGGGGGTGTTGAGGACCCATTCAGAATGTTATAGGGTCTCTGATGGAATGCGGTCTAGGGGTCCCAGCAAGCCAACGCTTTTCGCATGGGGCTTCCTCAGGGCCAAAGAGACCAGAAAAGACCGGTATTTCACACTGTATAGTGGACCGAGGACGGGCAGGACAGACGGACCACCAAACTCACAGATGCGACGATATGAATTATGAATTGTATTAAACAAAAAATCTCCAGATCAAACCATAAAGTGCCTCTCTGCGTTGTACTTGTATAGGAGACCTTCACTCTTTGTGCTATTAGGGGTATGCAATTGCTTCATCTGCAATGTGTACAGCATGCACTCACAACAAAGTGGATACATGTCAATCAAGTTTAACACATCCCATAACTAGGGTCCTATGTATAACTAGGTACTCCAACCCATTGAAGTCCAAGGTTGGTCTTGAGGCAGGTATGTTTACTGTATAATCCTCATTGCCTATTAAAATAGGTAGTAGCTCCCATACGCTACAATAGAGTGAGGCTCGTATATCGGGTCCTGTATTGTGCCTGCCTGGGACTACTGGGACAGTAATAATTGTATAACAAAAAGGGGGGGGTTACCAGTCCAACCCTGGATCCGGGAGAACAGAGACTCAGTACATATTGTACATGCAATATATCAGAAAGAAAGGAAAAAAAAAAACACCCTAAACATTACATCCCCCCCCATCCTCACCTGCCCCCCCCAAAGGTATCCAGCCAGAATTCCATTCGCCGTGCGGATTAGACCGTATA
This sequence comes from Pelophylax lessonae, assembly GCF_965119305.1. Taxonomy (NCBI): domain Eukaryota; kingdom Metazoa; phylum Chordata; class Amphibia; order Anura; family Ranidae; genus Pelophylax; species Pelophylax lessonae. Next base: position 15,128,347 of record NC_138779.1, on the reverse strand, counting down.
GTACCAACATTGCTTGCGAATGAAGGATGTGTTAGAGCTGCTCAGGCTGTATGGGAATGAAATCTGTGCAGGCCGGGAAGGGTTTATGCTCCAGACGATGGTAAAGAGTGACTAAGTGTCCAGGGAGGGGCATATCAAGTCAAGACGTGCTGTATGATAGTGAATAGCAATCTCAGCCTGGACCCCTGCCAAGCCACGCCCCCAACACGTTTCACTCTGCCCACCAGAGCTTACTCATGGGGACCCCTTGATGTGTTCCTGAGACAACCTAGTCACTAACCAACATTATTAACCCCATAGGACAGTGATAGCAAACCTTGGCACTCCAGATGTTTTGTAACTATTCTTACCATGATGCTCATGCACTCTGCAGTGTAATTGAGCATCATGGCAAATGTAGTTCCAAAACATCCGGGGTGCCAAGGGTCACCATCACTGCCATAGGAGAACGTGAAAGATAATGTATACCCTTTTTCCTAATATAGATTTTGAAGGATGTCCTCTGTTCTGGCTCAACTTCATGCCCTAATTTGATATTACGGTCTTGGTTTTTTTTTTTTTTTTTTTTTTTTTTTTTTTTTAAATAAACATGTTCTACTTACCTGCTCTGTGCAGTTGGTTTTGCCGAGGGGAGGCCGGATCCTCCTCTTCTCTGGTACCTTGCCAGCGCTCCTGGCCCCTCTCTTGGCGAATGCCCCCACAGCAACAGCTTGCTATGGAGGTACCGTAGTCGGGCCGCTGCTCTGTGTGTCAATTCAGACACGGAGTCGCGTCTCGTCCCCACCCCTCTCTCCTCATTGACTCTGACGGCAGCGGAAGCCAATGGCGTCTGCTGCTGTCTCAGCCAATCAGGAGGGAGAGTCCCTTGACTTCCTGGCTCTTGTGCAACATTGCTGGATTGAGATGGGGCTCAGGCAAGTATGAGGGGGGCTGTTGCTCACAGGAGGTTTTTTGTTGGTTTTTTTTTTACTTAATGCATAGAATGCACTAAGATAAAAAAAGACCTTCTGCCTTTAGAACTACTTTAAAGTCGTCTGCCTGCTCTGCCACCTGACTATACCTCTGGACTGGAGGCCTCGCAGGGGGTAAGAAGGCGGAGAGACGAGAAAAAAAAAAAATTTGTTAGAACTCTCATAATGTTTGGTGTGTTAGGAAGCGGAGCAAGAAGAAGTTGCACAGCACATATTTCAGAAAGTGCACACCCAGTGACCCTCTATAGCAGCCTTTCTCAACCAGTGTGCCGCGGAACACTGGTGTGCCGCCAGAGGTCCACAGGTGTGCCACAGGATCAGGAGAATGTGTTGTGCTTTCTGAAGGTCGAGAAACACTGCTCTATAGAGCTGTGTCTGCTTTGAGGACATTTCTGATACCTCAGATCACAGTAGATGGCATGATTTGCTGGATATTGTTGGTAGCTCACTGAATGGCGTCCCTTGTTGCGAAGAATTATTTGAGGAAGATATTCCTTTAACTAAACTATCTTTCTGCTCAAGAATATTTATCAACACTACTTGCTGTAGACCTTTTTAAATAAGAAATAATCCCTTTTATTGGGTGTTATTTGCCTTCTAAACAGTCAAACCTTCTCAATGAATGTTTAATATACGGGTGCATCCCTCATGCCTGTTTTTCCTCTCCTGTACATCGTAAATTGTATTTTAGCATTAGTAAACGCAGTCTGTAAAATTGATTTAGGCTAACCGAATAGGTTAGCGGATTATCTATAATTTGACTCTGAAGCCGGGCCTTTATTTTATTGGTCTTGCAAGCGATAACATTGCCAGTGAAATACCAGGCGAGTGATAAATCTACGAGCCGCTGATTTTTCAGAAATTGTCCTTCTAAAAATAGGATCTTCTCTTCTGTCGCTCGGATTTGGCAGAAAAAAGATGACGGGGGAAACGGGCCAAGTGCGAAACGTTTGCTCTATCGCTTAGATATAATCTGCTTAATGTACAGTTTGAGATTTGTAGGCCCTATTGCAGACATTTTTCTATCAGACTCATTAGTGTCTTCTGAAGATAAGAAGGGATATTTAGACAAAAGGGAGTCGGCTAAGGTTCTGCGCATTAATTACCTGCGCTATTGTCTTTTTATTATTTCGTCCTTTGGAAAAAAAAGTTAAGCCGGACAGTAAAAAAAAAGACGGATCATTCTCAAAGTAACTTCAGAGCTGTTCTTTTGAAAGATCATCTAATGATTTCAGATGTACTCGGAGATGTGTCTTCTGTGTCCGTGAGATTTAAGTAATTAGTATATTTTTGGCCTGTTCTACTTTGTGATAGACTTAAAACGACTTTCTCATATTTTCCAACTTGTGACTGAGGGATACAGTGTAGCCAATTGTTTGACCAATGGTCGTGAGGTTAGTCCTAAACTTGTGACCGAGGGATACAGTGTAGCCAATTGTTGCCCCAATGGACGTGGAAGTTGGTCTTAAACTTGCTGTGACCAAGGGATAGACCAAGGGATACAGTGTAGCCAGTTGTTGGACCAATGGTCGTGGAGGGAAGTTGGTCTTAAACTTGTTGTGACCGAGGTATACAGTGTAGCCAATTGTTGCCCCAATGGACGTGGAAGTTGGTCTTGCTGTGACCGAGGGATAGACCAAGGGATACATTGTAGCCAGTTGTGGCCCCAATGGTAGTGGAAGTCAGTCCTAAACTTGTTGATACCGAGGGATACAGTGTAGCCAATTGTTGCCCCAATGGTAGTGTAAGTTGGTCTTAAACTTGTTGTGACCGAGGGATACAGTGTAGCCAGTTGTGGCCCCAATGGTAGTGGAAGTCAGTCCTAAACTTGTTGTGACCGAGGGATACAGTGTAGCCAATTGTTGCCCCAATGGACGTGGAAGTTGGTCTTAAACTTGTTGTGACCGAGGGATACAGTGTAGCCAATTGTTGGACCAATGTTCGTGGAAGTTAGTCCTAAACTTGTTGTGACCGAGGGATACAGTGTAGCAAATTGTTGCCCCAATGGACATGGAAGTGGTCTTAAACTTGCTGTGACCAAGGGATAGACCAAGGGATACAGTGTAGCCAATTGTTGGACCAATGGTCGTGGAAGTCAGTCCTAAACTTGCTGTGACCGAGGGATACAGTGTAGCCAATTGTTGCCCCAACGGTCGTGGAAGTTGGTCCTAAACTTGTTGTGACCGATGTATACAGTGTAGCCAATTGTTGGACCAATGGTCGTGGAAGTTGGTCTTTAAACTTGTTGTGACCGAGGGATACAGTGCAGCCAATTGTTGCCCCAACAGTCGTGGAAGTTGGTCCTAAACTTGTTGGGACCGAGGGATACAGTATAGCCAATTGTTGGACCAATGGTCGTGGAAGTTGGTCTTAAATGTGCTGTGACCGAGGGATACAGTGTAGCCAATTGCTGCCCCAATGGTTGTGGAAGGTGGTCTTAAATTGTTTTATTTATGGAAAACTTTTTTGAAACCTTCTTGACCACTAGAATTAAAACGCAGTGGGACACTGACGCATTATATAAAGTTATAGAAACACCGTAAAATAATGTGCAGCACCTTGCTAGTCCTTAGATATGATGGTCACATTTATTTGCATCCTTAAATCAATAATTTTTTTTCGCCTAATGGTTCTACAAGTTGAAAATGACTTGTCCTAAGGTGAAAATGCTCATTTATTGTACTGCATCTTTGTAGGAGCAGCATTGGCATCCTAGGATGGAAATGAGGTCCTTTCACACGGGCTTTCCGCCCGGCGGACTCAGTTTTGCCCAGCGGGGATTGATCCGCCGATCCCCGCTGAGCAGGCGGATGACGGGTCCGTCTCCGCTTACTTTGCAGAGACAGACCTGTCAGATCAACGCTCTCCTCTATGGGAGATCGGATGAAAACGGACCGCCTGTCCGTTTTGCAGCCGGTCTGATCCTCAGGCGCATGGGTAATAGGGTTTCCATTCATCTGGATTTCATGGACCGGATCTGATCGGATAGCAGCGGGTGTCATCAGACATGCCACCGCTGATATCCATTGCTCCATAGGGGTGCATGGAGCATCTGATCAGGTCCGCCTGAAAAACTGACAGGCGGACCTGATTGGAAAGCCTGTGTGAAAGGGGCCTTACAGAACACATCTCCCTTCCCTCATTTCAATCATCTAGAGGGGAGAAACTGGGCAGAACAAACAGATAAGACTCAGATGATTGCAAAATGAGCAAACAGTGTGGTCAGGCAGTGGGGAAAAGTGAGTAGGATTCTAGGATGCAATACTAGGGGGGTCACCAGCAGGAGGAAGGAGGTCCCGATTCCTCTATATAGATCTTTATATCACTAGAGGGGTCACCAGCAGGAGGAAGGCGGTCCTGATTCCCCTATAGACACTATATTGTCAAAAGTATTGGGACACCTGCCTTTACATGCACATGAACTTTTATGGCATCCCAGTCTTAGTCCGTAGGGTTCAATATTGAGTTGGCCCACCCTTTGCAGCTATACCAGCTTTAACTCTTCTGGGAAGGCCGTCCACAAGGTTTAGGAGTGTGACTATGGGAATGTTTAACCATTCTTCCAGAAGCGCATTTGTGAGGTCAGGCACTGATGTTGGTTGAGAAGGCCTGGCTTGCAATCTCCCAAAGGTGTTCTATCGGATTGAGGTCAGGCCAGTCATGTTCCTCTACCCCCAAACTCTCTCATCCATGTCTTTATGGATCTTGCTTTATGTGCTGGTGCGCAGTCATGTTGGAACAGAAAGGGGCCATCCCCAAACTATTCCCACAAAGTTGGGAGCATGAAAATGTCCAAAATGCCTTGGTATGCTGATGCTTAAGAGTTCCCTTCAATGGAACTAAGAGGCCAAATCCAACCCCTGAAATACAAACACACACCATAATCCCCCCCTCCACCAAATGATTTCGACCAGTGCACAAAGCAAGGTCCATAAAGACATGGATGAGTGAGTTTGGGGTGGGGGAACTTGACTGGTCTGCACAGAGTCCTGACCTCAACCCAATAGAACAATTTTGTGGTGAATTAGAGCAGAAACTGCGAGCCAGGCCTTCTCTTCCACATCAGTGCCTGACCTCACAAATGCGCTTCTGAAAGAATGGTCAAACATTCCCATAGACACTCCTAAACCTTGTGGACAGCCTTCCCAGAAGAGTTGAAGCTGTTATATCTGCAAAGGATGGGCCAACCCAATATTGAACCCTACGGACTAAGACTGGGATGCCATTAAAGTTCATGTGTGTGTAAAGGCAGGCGTCCCAATACTTTTGACAATATAGTGTAGATCTTTTTATCACTAGAGGGATTACCAGTAGGAGGAAGGTAGGTCCTGATTCTTCTATACCAGGGGTCTTCAATCTATGGCCCTCCAGTTGTTCAAGAACTACAATTCCCATCATGCCCTAGTCATGTCTGTCAATATCAGAGTTTTACAATGGCTTATGGGATGTGTAGTTCCGTAACAGCTGGAGGGCCGTAGTTTGAAGGTCCCTGATCTTTAGTGAGACCTCATTTAGAATACCGTCTAGTTCTGGAGACAACACTTACAAAATATTGATGAAATAGAACAATTCCACAGATGGGTAACAAATCTGATTGGAAGGTTGGGGGGATAAAACGTAGCAGGAGAGACTTCAGGAGCTTACTATGTACAGTCTGGAGGAAAGCAAGGAGCTTACTATGTACAGTCTGGAGGAAAGCAAGGAGCTTTACTATGTACAGTCTGGAGGAAAGCAAGGAGCTTACTATGTACAGTCTGGAGGAAAGCAAGGAGCTTTACTATGTACAGTCTGGAGGAAAGCAAGGAGCTTTACTATGTACAGTCTGGAGGAAAGCAAGGAGCTTTACTATGTACAGTCTGGAGGAAAGCAAGGAGCTTTACTATGTACAGTCTGGAGGAAAGCAAGGAGCTTACTATGTGCAGTCTGGAGGAAAGCGAGGAGCTTTACTATGTGCAGTCTGGAGAAAAGCGAGGAGCTTTACTATGTACAGTCTGGAGGAAAGCGAGGAGCTTTACTATGTACAGTCTGGAGGAAAGCAAGGAGCTTTACTATGTGCAGTCTGGAGGAAAGCAAGGAGCTTTACTATGTGCAGTCTGGAGGAAAGCAAGGAGCTTTACTATGTGCAGTCTGGAGGAAAGCAAGGAGCTTTACTATGTGCAGTCTGGAGGAAAGCAAGGAGCTTTACTATGTGCAGTCTGGAGGAAATCAAGGAGCTTTACTATGTGCAGTCTGGAGGAAAGCAAGGAGCTTTACTATGTGCAGTCTGGAGGAAAGCAAGGAGCTTTACTATGTACAGTCTGGAGGAAAGAAAGGAGCTTACTATGTACAGTCTGGAGGAAAGCAAGGAGCTTTACTATGTACAGTCTGGAGGAAAGTAAGGAGCTTTACTATGTACAGTCTGGAGGAAAGCAAGGAGCTTTACTATGTGCAGTCTGGAGGAAAGCAAGGAGCTTACTATGTACAGTCTGGAGGAAAGCAAGGAGCTTACTATGTACAGTCTAGAGGAAAGCAAGGAGATTTACTATGTACAGTCTGGAGGAAAGCAAGGAAAGGGGAGACATGATTGAAACCTTTAAATACATCAAGGGGGTTAATAAGGTTCAAAAGGGACAGTATTTTTATTATGAAGCCAAGATCAGAAACATGGGGACTAGCAGGAGGAAAGTTCTAAACTAATCTTGAAAAGTTTTATTTTCCTGAAGGAGTAGTTGATGGTTGGAATGGACTTGGCAGAGGTGGTGAGTCCCAACAGTAAATGGATTCAAACATGGGACAAGCCTAGATCTATACAAAAAAAGTAACAAAAAATACAAAAACCTATATAAATAAGGGGAAAAAAGGCACTCGATGGACCGCTTGGTCTTTTTTCCTGTCGTCACTGCTCTGTGTCTGTTACTGGTTGGGATTTTAGTGCAACACAAAGTGCGCAGAAAGTTGTGAGCGCCATGGTTTTCTAGCAGATCAATTACTGTGTGTGTGTGCATTTTTTTTTTTTTTTTCCTCAGACGTACTTTAAATATCTTTTGTTTCTTCTTCCCTCTTAGGTGGTGGAAAGGAAAAGAACTGCAGCGGAGATAAGGGAAGAGTTCGAGAGATTACAAAGGGAAAGGGAAGAGAGACGACTTCAGCAGAGGACAAACCCCAAGGTAAATGAATTGCCGTATTAAATTAAAGGCCACCTATTGCATATTTTATTTTCTTGTATTTGCTAAAAGAAATGAGTTCATTGTAAATATGTGTAATAAGGGCTAAGTATACCTTAAAGCGGAGTTCCTCCCAAAAGTGGAATTTCCGCTCACTTTACTTCCCCCCCGCCCTCCGGTGCCACATTTGGCATCCTTCAGGGGGGAACGGGTATCAGTTTTTGACAGGTACCCTTTCCCAACTTCCTGGAGAGCCTCGGTGCTGTCCCTCGGAAGTTTGCCCCCCCCCCCCCCCGCCGAGCCAATCCGTATGCGCAGTAGGGACCCGCCCGTCAATGGCTCCCTTACCGGCAATGGCGGTGGCAGCACCTGACAGCCGATGGAAACATTGGCTGCGTGGCCAACATCGCTGGGCTCCAGGACAGGTAAGTGTCCTAATATTTAAAAGTCAGCAGCTTCAGTATGTGTACAGTGTGTGTAGCTGCTGACTTTTAATTTTTGGAGGGTGGAGGCTGGAACACCGCTTTCAGTCCTTCAAGACTCAATGGAGTTAATTTACTAAAACTGGAGAGTTAAAAATCCGGGGCATCTGTGCATGGCAGCCAATCCGCTTCTAACTTCAGCTTGTTCAATTAAGCTTTGACAATAAAACCTGAAAGCTGATTGGTTTCTATGCAGAGCTGCACCAGATTTTGCACTATTAACCACTTCAACTCCGAAAGGTTTTACCCCCCTTAATGACCAGGCCTTTTTTTCTTTTTCAGCACTGCGTTACTTTAACAATGGCGGCGTCGTGCGACGCTGTACCCAAATACAATTGATGTCCTTTTTTTCCCACAAATATAGATTTATTTTGGTGATATTTGATCACCTCTGCGGTTTTTTAGACTTTTGCGCTATGAAAAAAAAAAAAAAAAAGAGCGTCATCTCTGGGGGAAAAAAAACACAATATTTTTTACTTTCTGCTATAAAAATTTACAATAAATACATTTTAAAAATCATTTTTTTAACAGTTTAGGCCAATTTGTATTCTGCTACATATTTTTGGTTAAAAAAAAAAAATCCCAAAAAGCGTATTTAATTGGTTTGCGCAAAAGTTATAGCGTTTACAAACTACGTGATAGAGTTTGGGACTTTTTTATTTATTTTTTTTTGTTTTTATTAATGGTGGCGATCAGCGATTTTTTTTTTTTTTTTTTGTTTTTTTTTTTAGCGGGATTGCGGCGGACAAAATATGACCCTAAGTGACACTTTTTGGGGACCAGTGACATTAATACAGTAATCAGTGCTAAATAATATGCACTGTCACTGTATAAATGACACTGGCTGGGAAGGGGTTAATACTGGGGGGTGATCAAAGGGTTAAATGTATGCCTAAATATGCTTACTGACTGGGAGGGGGGGGGGCTCTGTGACAGGCAAAAAGAGATTGGTGAGCTTAGCTGAGACACACAATCTCAGTGTGCCTGTCTGATAGGAGAGCTGCCTGCTTTGTTTACATAGGCAGGCGGCTCTCCTGTCAGTTTTCCCGAATATCGCAGGAGGCCGATTGAGCCCGTTCCTCATGCGGTCTGGCTCGCGCTGCGATTAGACACTCGCCCCCGAGACCACATGCATACAATTGTGTAGATCTACATGATTATGCGCAGCCGAGCCTCCCTGCCGCAGTAAATCTGCGTGGGGCGGTCAGCAAGTGGTTACATTTTTAGTAACTCAACCTCAATATCTCAATATGCCAATTGTGAGTCAGATCTTTTTTCCCAACATCCATACCTGACCTCAAACATTCCCTTTTCAGTGAATAGTCACAAATTCCCCCAGACACACTGCACAATTTCCCAGAGGCTGTCAAAGGAGAAGTACAGCCAAAGCTGGTTTACTTCTTCTATGGATCATAGGAGTTCAGTTCATCCTGCACTCTTGTGACCCACTTTCAGCAGACAGCGGGATGAAGCCCACTTTCTGCTGACGTCACTGGATCCTGATAGGGCAGCACAGTGCAGTATGAAAACGCCTCTTACAAGCTTTACTGGGAACTGATGGAAGTCACAAGACTGCTATATACTGCTGATGAGAAAAGGTATTTAGCAGTTTATATTTATTAAAATTGCATTTCTGTGTGCTGTGGGAGAGCAGATATAGTGAGTGCGGGCTCCTGGGTTTAGTAACATTTTAAAATTCTGGCCAATTAATATACGCCCAAAAACTATACCCTGCTAAACTGGTCTGAAAAAAAAAATGCAGCTGTCAGGAGAATTGGCATTTTACAATAAAATAAAAATATGATGCCTTAAAGAGGAGCTCAAGTCTCCACCCCCCCCCCCCCCCCCAAAAAAAAAATTAAAAAATTAAGTCAGCGGTTACAAATGCTGTAGCTGCTGACTTTTTATTAATATAATCTTTAATTATACATTAGAGCAAAAATAAAAATTCTTGAGAATCGGATAAGACTATTAATGAGGCAACATGGAAATCCACTTTTAAGAATTCAACAATATAAAATTGTACGCATGAAAACCAAAAAGATAAAAGCGGTCATATGTCATTTATAACTCAAATGTGCATTCTTATAAAACTATGTGTAGCTTTCATAACAGTAACTCCGGCACCCTTGGTGAGTGAAGTTTCGCCAGTGTCATGTTTCTCCCAGTTTGGTCTATCTGAAGCATTAAGGAACCAAGCTAGTCCCGGGAGGCCCCACACCAGGTCGCAAACCAGAGGAGAGGGCAGTGGCGGCTGGTGCGCCATGGGGTGGGTGGGGGGCGTCAGACGGACCACACCAAAGCCTCCCCCTGGTTGCAAGCTCGCTCACCCTGAACTGACCTGTGGAGGGCAGGCAGCGGCGGCTTCCCCATCAGTCTCCTCCGTGGGTCAGGCTTCCACCTGCGTCTCCTCCTCCTCCTCCTCCTTCCTCCTCCTTGGGAAACAGGTCTCAGGACCTGCTTCCTGATTGGCCAGGAGGAGAATCCCTGTGACAATAGCGAATATTCATATGCTATTGTCGCACAACTGGGTGGGCTCAGGACGCAGTGCTCTGTGCCCCGAGCCCACCCTTTCTTGAAGCCTATTAGAGCCCCTGGCTCTAATCACGTGCTTCAGAAAAAAAAAAAAAACCCCATTGGAATCCATGCGTCCAGCGCCCTGCATGTACATTAGGGGGCCAGACGCATGGATGGGGGGGGGGCGGCGCCCCCTCGCCCCCAATGTACAGGCCGCCACTGGGAGAGAGGCATAAACAGTCTCCAGCTAACCTCCCCCAGCGCACCCCACCAGCCAAAGCTGCCCTGAGCACACCACAGCCCCTATGGTGGAGTAGCTGCTGACTATTAATATAAGGACACTTTCCTACCCCTGGATCCAGCGATGTCCTCACCTGAACTGATTCTTCACTCAGCTTCAGGGTGCAGGCAACGGCATCTTCACGGAGGGAAACCGGCATCAGACAGCTTCCAACTGCACAAGCACGAGTCGTGCTGTGCTTTCTGATTGGTCCTTCAGTCTTCTGGGACCTGACATGTGTTTCATTTTGGTGAAAAAAGCAGGTATGAAGAACTTATGAATAAATTTGAAACGTGTTTCCCTCCACACTTCGTTGATGGTGTATTTCAAAAGATAATTGTTAAATACTTTTGCATCTACATTTTCCATTATACTTCCTTGGTATCGTAACGTCCCTCTCCCCGTTCACCAATCCGGTTTGGGATTGGTTTTTCCATGTTTGACTTTGGGATAGATATCACATTTTGTAGTCTAGAGTGGAGCGAAGTATTTCTCATGTCCTCTGACAGACGCAGCTCTTCAATGTTTCTTCACCAATGGGTTATGCGCCCTCTACAGGAGTAGACTAGGCAGTGAAAGCTTTCACTTGGCACGCCTATAGGGGCTGTCCTACACACATAACCCCTGACACATTGTGCTCATAGATCAGTTTCTTCCTGCCTAGTTCAGGCCTATTCATTGCAGGGTCAGGTTCCTCCTTCCCCGTGAGGGAGCATTATACTAGAGCTTCTGAGTGCCTTGGGCTTTTCGCTATCAGGCTTCTGTGGCTCAGGAGTGTAAAGCGGCGACCTGGTCGTCTGTACACACTTTTATAAAATTCTACAAGATGCTTCCTTTGGCTGCAAGGTTTTGCAGGCTGCTGTTTGCTGAAGAGATTTATGGTCTCTTTCAGGGGTAAATTTTTGTTTTGGGGTAAGCCCCTGTTGGTTGAGCTTTCTGTTGCCCAGTTGGCTATGTTTTCTAGTTTTGTTGATACGTTGTTGAAACGGTTTTTGGTTGCGTTCTTCCCACCCCTCATGCCTACACTGCTATGGGACATGCCTTTGAAGAAACATTAAAGAGCTGCATCTGTCAGAGGACACATGAGAAAATTGAATTTTTGTAAGAACTTATCCTAAAATTATTTACTCTCTGACAGACGCAGCCCCCCGCCCCTCAGTTCTGGGGTTGGTTGTGTTTTTTTCTTTCACTGCTTGCTACGAAACGATCTATGAGCAGGTGTGTCAGGGGTTATGTGTGTAGGACAGCCCCTATAGGCGTGCCTAGTGAAAGCTTTCACTGCCTAGTCTACTCCTGTAGAGGGCGCATAACCCATTGGTGAAGCAACATTGAAGAGCTGCGCCTGTCAGAGGACACCTAGAAAGGAATTTTACGGTAAGTTCTTACAAAAATTCATATTCTTTTAAGTTTTTAAAAGTTATTACATGTCATCCATTCTTATTAAACGTTGAGCTTTCTTTGGAGGGACAGAGCTCCTTTTTGAATCCGGAGAGCAAAAAAAAAGCGGAACCCAAGCAGTAACCATGATCTTGAAAAGGTGCCGCAGACGCCTTGAAATTCCCTCTGTAAGACGCACGAGGAAGACGACACTTTTTTTTTTCCTGGAGTTGCAGGGCTTTCATAAATAACCCCACATATGTTTTCACAAGCCACATTTTTACTGTTACTGTCGCTTTAATTTATGACCGCGCGTACCGCCTTTTACAGCTCCGCTCATGGCTTCCCCTGCTAAATATTTTTTATTGTCCATCGTATCTGTCACCACACTGTTTTCATATGGAAAATATGCTGCAATAACCAGGCTTCGAACCCGACCATTATACCGAGCGCGCCGTCTTCCTCGGCGCAGCCATCTGTTCGCCCTGGTTCAAAGACTCTCCCAGCGCTGGTATGCGGGCTACCTGCTTTATGGCGGCGTCACAAATCACAGCGTAGTACGGGTATAATTCAGCCAGCATCTGATCTGTGATACCTTCAGCTAATTATGCCCCCCCCCCCCTCCGCGTGCCGTCAGCTCGTCAGAGGTCCTAATTAAGATCCTCTTCTCCAACAATGAGATGTTTTTGTAAGTAGTCATTAATTAGAGTTTTGTAGTCTGTTGTGTTGTCAAAGTACAGGGTGAGGGTACGCATGTGAGGGATGATTCCACTAACGAGCGTCTTCACTGATGCTGTGCCCTTTCTTCGCTTTTATGTGTTTTTTTTTTTTTTTTTTTTAAAGGCCTGACAGACCAACGTCGTTTCAGTTCTCAGCATCCTTCTGTCTCTTAGAAACTATATTGCAAAGCCCAACCACGTTCTCTATCTCGTTAACCATTTCAGCTGCGAATGGTTTTACCCCCTTAATGACCAGGCCATTTATTTTGGGATACGGCACGGCATTGCTTTAACTGACAATTGCGCGGTCGTGTGGCGCTGTATCCAAAAAATATTAATGTCTTTTGTTCCCCAACAAATAGAGCTTTCTTTTATTATTTGATCACCTGTGTGATTTTTATTTTTTGCTCTATAGTCAAAAAAAAAAAAAACACAAGTTTGAAGAAAAAAAAGTTTTTTACTTTCTCCTATAAAACACACCCAATGAAAAAAAACTTAAAAAATGTCTTCATTTTAGGCCAATATGTTTTTGATGATAAAAAAATCCTTATAAGTGTATATTGATTGGTTTGCTCAAAGGTTATGGCATCTAAAAACTATGGGATAAGTTTGAAGAAAAAATGTTTTTTACTTTCTGCTATAAAACATACCCAATAAAAAAAACTTAAAAAATGAAATTTTTTCATCAACTTAGGCCAATATGTTTTTGATGAGAAAAAAAAAATCCTTTATAAGCTTATATTGATTGGTTTGCCCAAAGGTTATAGCGTCTACAAACTATGGGATACAGTTTTTATTTATTTTTTTTCTTTAACTAGTAATGGCGGCGATCAGCAATATTTAGCGGGACTGCGACATTGCGCCGGACAAATCTGACACTGAGTCCCACTTTTTGGCCTGACAGACCGACGCCGTTTCAGTTCTCTGCATCCTTTTGGGTCTCAAACTATATTGCAAGGCCCAACCATATTCTGTCTCGTTAACCACTTCAGCTCCGGAAAGGTTTTACCCCATTAATGATCAGGCCATTTTTTTGCGATATGGTACTGCATTGCTTTAACTGACAATTGCGCGTCGTGCGATGCTGTACCCAAAAGAAATTGATGTCTCTTGTTCCTTACAAATAGAGCTTTCTTTTGGTGGTATTTGATCCCCTCTGCAGTTTTTTTATTTTTTGCCCTAAAAAGAACCACATTTTTGAAAATTGAATGTTTACTTTCTGCTTTAAAACATACCCAATAATTTTTTTTTTCATCAATTTAAGCCAATATGTTTTTAGTAAGAAAAATCCTAATACGTGTATATTGATTGGTTTGCGCAAAGGTTATAGCAGCTACAAACTATGGGATACATTTATGGACTTTTTATTTTATTTTTTTATTACTTTTACTTGCAATGGTGGCGATCAGTGATTTTTAGCAGGATTGCGGCGGACAAATCTGAAACTGACACTTTTTGGGGACCAGTGACACCAATACAGTTATCAGTGCTAAAAAAAAAAAAAATGCACTGTTACTGTATAAATGACATTGGCAGGGAAGGGGTTAAAGAGGTTGTAAACTCGTTTAAAAATTTTTTTTTTTTTTTTTTTTACAACCTGCAAGAGAAACACATAATGAGCTAGTATGCATCGCATACTAGCTCATTATGAAATACCTTAGAACGAGCCCCCGCCGTGCCGCTCACTCACCTGTATGACGAGCGACATGTTCAGTCGCCAGTCTTCCGGGATCGCGGCATCCGGCCATCTGATTGGCCGGAGCCGCGATGACGTCACTCCCGCGGGAGCCGACGGTCACGGCACGGGGCTCTGAAGGAACGGCACGATCAGCCGTTCCTTCAGAGCGCATGCGCCAGTGACGTCACTGGCTGCATTAAAGGTAAATATCTCCTAAACGGTACATGTTTAGGAGATATTTACAGTACCTATAGGTAAGCCCCATCATAGGCTTTCCTATAGGTACAACTTCCTGAGGAGGGTTTACTTCCTCTTTAACACCAGGGGCGATCAAGGGGTTTAGTGTGCTCCTAGGGAGTGCTTTTTAACTGTAGGGGGAGTGGATGCGCTCGAGGAAAAGAGATCTGGGTTTCAGCTTAGCTGAAACACAAGATCTCTTTTACTCCCTGCCTTGTTTACATAGGCAGACCGCTGTTCTGTCATTCCGCTGAACGATCGGCGGATCCCTGCAGCCATCGCAGCCACCGGACCCGCTGATTGGCTCCCTCTGTGCCCAATCACAGCGGGAGCAGCGCTCCGGTGGAGCATATGCGTGACCCCTACATCTCATGCACAAAATCAAAATCACGTACATGTATAGGATTTTGCGCAGCCGGGCGGACCGGAACTGGTTAAAGTGATTGTAAAGTCTCATTTTTGAAGACCCTCAGGTTCTCAAGACAAGGGATCTAAGCCCTTCAGAGCCTCCACCGGGGGTTCTAAGAGGACCTAGTCCGGCAAGCCACGAGTGGGTTCTGCCAGACCTGCGGACAAGACTTCCTTAGCATGAAGGTGCTCCTTCACCCATATCTGGGGTGGGGGGAATGTCTGTGGGTTTCCATATCCGTGGACCTCCCTGATACAGGACAAGTGGATCCATGAAGCCATTCGCTCCAGCTACAAGATCGAGTTTCAATCCTATCTTGCGGACAGGTTCTTCCATTCCAACCTGCACTTGTCCCCAGATCACTTAGGGAATCTCTTTGGGGCAGTGCAAGACTTGTTACTTCAAGGGGTGATTGTTCCGGTTCCGATTTGGGAACGTTTTCAAGGTTTTTACTCAAACCTATTTACAGTTCCCAGGAAGGAAGGCAAGGTGCATCCAATTCTGGACCTCAAGGCGCTAAACTGCTTTGTGCGGGTAAAAAAGTTCCGACTGGAATCTGTTCGCATGATGGTGGCGTCCGCACTGGGGGGATCCAAGAGGACCTAGTCCGGCAAGCCACGAGTGGGTTCTGCCAGACCTGCAGACAAGACTTCCTTCGCATGAAGGGGCTCCCTCCGCAATATCTGGGGTGGGGGGATGTCTGTGGGTTTCCATATCCGTGGACCTCCCTGATACAGGACAAGTCTATCCATGAAGCCATTCGCTCCAGCTACAAGATCGAGTTTCAATCCTATCTTGCGGACAGGTTCTTCCATTCCAACCTGCACTTGTCACCAGATCACTTAGGGAATCTCTTTGGGGCAGTGCAAGACTTGTTACTTCAAGGGGTGATTGTTCCGATTTGGGAACGTTTTCAAGGTTTTTACTCAAACCTATTTACAGTTCCCAGGAAGGAAGGCAAGGTGCTTCCAATTCTGGACCTCAAGGCGCTAAACTGCTTTGTGCGGGTAAAAAAGTTCCGACTGGAATCCGTTCACATGATGGTGGCGTCCGCACCGGGGGGATCCAAGAGGACCTGGTCCGGCAAGCCACGAGTGGGTTCTGCCAGACCTGCAGACAAGACTTCCTCTGCATGAAGGGGCACCCTCAGTCGTATTTGGGGTAGGGGGGATGTCTTTGTGGGTTTCCGGATCCGTGGACCTCCCTGATACAGGACAAGTGGGTCCACGAAGTCATTCGCTCCGGCTACAAGATCGAGTTTCAATCCTATCCTCTGGACAGGTTCTTCCCTTCCAACCTTTACTAGTCCCCAGATGGCTTAGGGGATCTCTTTGGTGCAGTGCAAGACTAGTTACTTCAAGAGGTGATTGTTCCGGTTCCGACTTGGGAACGTTTTTAAGGTTTTTACTCAAACCTATTTACAGTTCACAAGAAGGAAGGCAAGGTGCGTCCAATTCTGGACCTCAAGGCACTAAACAGCTTTGTGCGGGTACAGAAGTTCCGACTGGAATCCATTCGCACGGTGGTGGTGTCCCTACATTAGGGGGATTTCCTCACTTCCATTGACATCAAGGACTCCTACCTACACATCCCAATATGCGTCGGCCACCAGCGCGTCCTCTGCTTTGCTGTGGGCGAGGAGCATTATCAGATTGTGGCGTTACCCTGTTTAATATAGTGGGATCACTTTGAATGGTCTGAGGGTTCACCACTGAATGGTATTGCATTGTGTATAATGGTTGGTTGGCAACACAATTTAGGTCCAAAGCTTTTGAGAACATTTTCTTCTTCTTTTCACTTGACATTCCCAGTGTCTTCTCCGGAGTTCTGCTTAAAACAGATTTTCGATAAGCAAATAGTTTACAAAGACGACGCTCTTTCTATAAATAATTGGTTGGCATCGTCCCATTAAACGCCCCTCCACTGTACTGCCAGCCATGAACATTTTTTAAGTCGATCACGGTTTTTAATTTCATTAACAATAAAAGCCTCTACGCCAGCCATAAAGTGTAAATTGAAATCTATAGTCATCCGTGTCATGCCAGCGATACATTCCGCTTTTATTACGAGGAACGAGGGAAAAGTCTAAAGAGCCGGAGGAGATGGTGAAACGAAAGAGGGGGGAAAAAAAAAAAAGCAGGCGGTTGGCTTTAACCCCTCATTGACCTCAAACGCTGGTATGGTTTCTGTTATGTAATGCTCATCCTTAGAAGTGTATTGGAATTAAAACCTCCCAGGGACAGAATCCATGTGCAAAGAATAAATAATAAAAAAAAATAGAGAAATTGGGGCTGGGGGAACCCTGTGTAGAAGACCCTCACAGCCAGCTACATGTTCAGGAATTTTGCATTGTTATCACTGTTGGTGGCGCTTCTCTTACTTGGCTTACTTGTTGTAGCTGATTAGTTCTGAATGAAAGTACTCGGCTCCCTTGAGGAACGAGTTCATTCACCTGGGTGGATGGTAAAAGTAGGAGGTTGAGCTGTAAATGTATGCTCCATATTCCCCCCCCCCCCCCCAACCTCCCACAGAAATGCAGCTGCTAAGGGCCGTACATATGGCGCGACAAAATTTAGCAGTCAGACACCACCTATTCAAGTGATGCAATGCACACAGTTGTGGAGGTTGAGCGTTCAAGCAGGCACCCCCTATCAAACACCCTCTAAAAAGTGTTCTACTGTCAATCTGTTTTTAGAGGAGCGTCAGTATAGCTACACATATGGACGAGACCTTAGAGCAGCGGTCGCCAACCAGTGGTCTGTGCACCACTGATGGTCCATGAGAAAATTTTGGTGGTCCCCTGGGGTTCTGGCACAAATCAACATTGTGGCAGATGCATACCGCCCAATGTTTCCAGTGTTGTTCTCAATGTGCGCTGACAGTCAATACTGTCAGCGTGCATCCATTTTCGATGGGTCCTCTGTAGTTCCAGCTCCTGTGAACTCTGAGGGAGGCATAGGGAGTGCAGAGAGTAGGAGGTGAAGGAGAGGACTTCCAATGGCAGGGCTGATCAGACTGTGGCAGGGAGCACGGAGCTCTAGCACATGGCTGGATAAGGAGGGGAGATTCAATGATGAGTCTGTGTAAGGTAGCAGTGTGTTTTCTGCACATTCCTGACACGCACAGATTGGGAATATAGAATTGGACCCCCTGAGGTCTCGTCTGCCCTCCGTTCCTTAGACCCCCTGAGGTCTCGCCTGCCCTCCGTTCCTTAGACCCCCTGAGGTCTCGCCTGCCCTCCGTTCCTTAGACCCCCTGAGGTCTCGCCTGCCCTCCGTTCCTTAGACCCCCTGAGGTCTCGCCTGCCCTCCGTTCCTTAGACCCCCTGAGGTCTCGCCTGCCCTCCGTTCCTCAGACCCCCTGAGGTCTCGCCTGCCCTCCGTTCCTCAGACCCCCTGAGGTCTCGCCTGCCCTCCGTTCCTCAGACCCCCTGAGGTCTCGCCTGCCCTCCGTTCCTCAGACCCCCTGAGGTCTCGCCTGCCCTCCGTTCCTCAGACCCCCTGAGGTCTCGCCTGCCCTCCGTTCCTCAGACCCCCTGAGGTCTCGCCTGCCCTCCGTTCCTCAGACCCCCTGAGGTCTCGCCTGCCCTCCGTTCCTCAGACCCCCTGAGGTCTCGCCTGCCCTCCGTTCCTCAGACCCCCTGAGGTCTCGCCTGCCCTCCGTTCCTCAGACCCCCTGAGGTCTCGCCTGCCGCCCTTCATTAAAGCTAATAAAGTGCCGAACCTGAAATGTAATGCTGCATGTTCCGTTTTCTGGTCTCCCTCCCCTCCACCCTGTGGCAACCTCCATGGAAGGTAAAGACTATTTTTGGGGGTTGTAATTGATTAGGTGGCTGTACAGCCCAATCCCTTCTATCTGAAGTCAGCTTTACCCACATTCCTGGCTGCTGGTGTATGGCATCCGCCGGTGGCAGCAAATGGATAACACAGAATGAAATAAAGAAAATCATATCTTTATCAAACATTAGAAGCCGAAAGATTTCACTGATGGTGGAACCCCTTTATACTGTGAGTTGTAGGTTTGACGTCTCTCCACACAGATTTGTCATGGATTATCACTCTGGCCCGGCCTCATCCCTCACGCAATAAAATTCCTGGATGTTCTGCAGCTTGGGCCTTCATGTTTTCCCGATAGCAGCTGACTAAAGCCTCACACAGAGACGGATTGTGCCGCTTATTCTTTGTCTCCGGGAAATGTCTTTCACGCTCAGCATTTTCACTTCTTATTATAGGCCTTCAATGAACACCGGTTGCTTCTAAAGAAGCTGCTTCGCCAGCAACAACATTTATGATTGTAGAAAATTGCAGTGTGATAAAATCCTACGGTGGCCATGTTCCCCTGACCACCTTCCGCACATGCAGGGATTTGGATCTTTGCTCCAGCGTGCGTCCAGTCCTCAGCATGTCAGAAGCAGATAAACTCTGAACCAAGAACAAAAAAATAAAACTCTTAATATGGGCATTTTGAACGCCAACTAATCTTATCTGTTATAAAGTGGTTGTAAACCCTTAAACTCCACTTTTGTGGGGAAAAAATAAATAGCAAATAAGGAAGAAATCGACAATTGCAACACGCAAGTCATATTGTAAGTGAATGTTATTAAAAAATACCTTTTACTTTCCGGTCTGCAGCCACTGTAATTTTCTGTCAAATGCAATATGGCCACCTGGAGGTGTTTGTACACAGAATGTATACTGAACATCCCCCAGAAACCTAATTTTCTGCTTGTGTGATTGGATCACCTTTTTTCCCAGAAGTCTGCACTTAGATTTATTGGCAAACCATCACAAAATGGCCACCGGACTATACAAACATGGCTTCCGTGGATAGAAACACCCAGGCTACAACAAAATGGGGCCTGACAGCCGACTTTGAAACATTTTTAGGTTTTTAATCAAGCCTGTTTACAGTTCCCAGGTAGGAAGGCAAAGTGCGCCCAATCCTGGACCTCAAGGTGCCAAACTGCTTTGTGCGGCTGGAGAAATTCAGAATGCTGTCGCACGGTGGTGGCATTCCTCCGTTGGGGATTTCCTTGCTTCTGTAGACATGAAGGATGCCTACCTTCACATTCAAATATGTGTCGGTCACCAGCGCTTTCTCCACTTTGCCTTGGGAGAGGAGCATTTTCTGTGGCGTTAACCTTGGGTCTTCACAAAAGTGTTAGCCCCGGTGCTAGCTTTGTTATGCCAATTGGGGATCGGGGTGCTGGGCTACTTGGATGATCTCCTTCTGCTCTGGTGGAAAACCTAGAGATCACAATACAAATTCTGCGGGAGTTCGACTGGATTCTGAATTTTCAGAAGTCTGCGCTGGTTCCGTCCACAATGCTGGACTATCTGTTCCTGACTCTGGACTTGGCCATAGTGCTCCTTCCTCTGGACAAACTCCAGTAATTGCAGGCTGCAGTTCATCTCCTGCTGTCCAGCAGATGGTCATCCCTCCGAACTTGCATGCGGGTGCTGGGTCTGATGGTGTCTACTTTCGAGGCGGTCCGGTTTGCACAGTTCCATACGAGGTCCCTGCAAAGGGAGATTCTGGCTAAATGTGACAAGTCTTCACAGTCTGTGGACAATCAGATCCGGCTGAGTCAGGGTGGCTTCGTTTTCCGGCGCTTCGGCTAGGCAAATCCTTTCCCCCACTGTATTGGACAGTGGTCACCACAGATGCCAGCCTGTCTGGCTGGGGAGACATCCTCGGCAAGCATTCTGCTCAGGGGATCTGGACACTGGAAAAGTCCAGACTACCAATCAATGTCTTGGAACTCTGAGCGATCAAACTGTATCTTAACCATTGGATGGATCGTCTTCAGGGTTGTTCAGTGCGAGTTCAATCCGACAATGTCTCGGCCGTGACTTATGTCAATCACCAAGGGGGCACAAGAAGTGTCCTGGCGGCTCTGGAGGTAGCCAGCATTCTTAGATGGGCAGAACGGTTCATTCCAGCCCTCTCCGCTGTACACATTCCCGGGGTGGTAAACTGGCAGGTGGATTACCTCAGTCAGCACATGTTGGACCAAGGGTGGGGCATTCCCGAGGTGGATCTGTTGGCGTCTCGACTCAACAGAGAGGTGCAGAGGTTTGTGGCTCAGTCAAGAAGGGTACTCTGGCAGAAGCCACAGACGCCCTGGTGGCCCCCGTGGGGTCAGTATCGTCTGATTTATACCTTCTCTCCTGAAAATAGATAAGTACAGTATCTACAGTGAGTACACCCTCAAGTTTTTGTAAATATTTTATTATCTTTTCATGTGACAACACTGAAGAAATGACACTTTGCTACAATGTAAAGTAGTGGGTGTAAAGCTTGTATAACAGTGTAAATTTGCTGTCACCTCAAAATAACTCAACACACACCCATTAATGTCTTAATCGCTTTCAAGAAAAGTGAGTACACCCCTAAGTGAAAATGTCCAAATTGGGCCCAAAGCGTCAAGTTTGTGTGGCCACCATTATTTTCCAGCACTGCCTTAACCCTCATGGGCATGGAGTTCACCAGAGCTTCACAGGTTGCCACTGGAGTCCTCCTTCACTTCATGGCACAATCACGGAGCTGGTGGATGTTAGAGACCTTGCGCCCCTCCACCTTCCATTTGAGGATGCCCCACAGATGCTTAATAGGGTTTAGGTCTGGAGACATGGCCTGTCCATCACCTTTTACCCTCCAGCTTTTTTTTAGCAAGGCAGTGGTCGTCTTGA
This sequence comes from Pelophylax lessonae, assembly GCF_965119305.1. Classification (NCBI taxonomy): domain Eukaryota; kingdom Metazoa; phylum Chordata; class Amphibia; order Anura; family Ranidae; genus Pelophylax; species Pelophylax lessonae. The sequence goes on along the minus strand of NC_138779.1, from coordinate 15,106,842 downwards.
AGGTGTGCATTGGGGTTGTTATCATGTTGGAATACAGCCCTGCGGCCCAGTCTCTGAAGGGAGGGGATCATGCTCTGCTTCAGTATGTCACAGTACATGTTGGCATTCGTGGTTCCCTCAATGAACTGTAGCTCCCCAGTGCCGGCAGCACTCATGCAGCCCCAGACCATGACACTCCCACCACCATGCTTGACTGTAGGCAAGATACACTTGTCTTTGTACTCCTCACCTGGTTGCCGCCACACACACTTGACACCACCTGAACCAAATAAGTTTATCTTGGTCTCATCAGACCACAGGAGATGGTTCCAGTAATCCATGTCCTTAGTCTGCTTGTCTTCAGAAAACTGTTTGTGGGCTTTCTTGTGCATCTTCTTTAGAAGAGGCTTCCTTCTGGGACGACAGCCATGCAGTTCAATTTGATGCAGTGTGCGGCGTATGGTCTGAGCACTGACAGGCTAACCCCCCACCCCTTCAACCTCTGCAGCAATTATGGCAACACTCATACGTCTATTTCCCAAAGACAACCTCTGGATATGACGCTGAGCACGTGCACTCAACTTCTTTGGTTGACCATGGCGAGGCCTGTTCTGAGTGGAACCTGTCCTGTTAAACTGCTGTATGGTCTTGCCACTGTGCTGCAGCTCAATTTCAGGGTCTTGACAATCTTCTTATAGCCTAGGCCATCTTTATGTAGAGCAACAATTTTTTTCTTTAGATCCTTAGAGTTCTTTGCCATGAGGTGCCATGTTGAACTTCCAATGACCAGTATGAGAGAGTGAGAGCGATAACACCAAATTTAACACAATTGCTACCCATTCACACCTGAGACCGTGTAACACTAACGAGTCACATGACATCGGGGATGGAAAGCGGCTAATTGGGCCCAATTTGGACATTGTCACTTAGAGGTGTACTCACTTTTGTTGCCAGCGGTTTAGACATTAATGGCTGTGTGTTGAGTTATTTTGAGGGGACAGCAAATTTACACTGTTATACAAGCTGTACACTCACTACTTTACATTGTAGCAAAGTGTCATCTCTTCAGTGTTGTCACATGGAAAGATAGAATAAAATATTTACAAAAATGTGAGGGGTGTACTCACTTTTGTGCGATACTGTGTGTGTGTGTGTATATGTATATATGTGCGTATATATATATATATATATATATATATATATATATATATATATATATATATATAAATAATCTCATTCTTGCACTGGTTAGTAAGCCTAAGGCCCTGTCCACGCCTGAGCATTTTTCAGCTCGTAAAACGCTCATCTCTAAAGTCTCAAAATGCCCAACAAGCAAAATCTCATTCCTTTCAATGGCCCCTGTTCGCATATGAGCGTTTTGTCGCCTGAAGCTCAAAGTACATGAGCTTCTTTTTTTTTTTTTTTTTTTTTTTTTTGGCAGATTACAGGCATTTTTGTTAGATGTCAATGCCCGCTTCCAAATACCTGCAAAAAAAACGCCCCAAAAAACGTCTGAACACGATACGCTCAGGTGTGAATGGAGCCTAAGTGTTAGGAGAGGGGACAGTTTAAGAGCCACGCAAGGGTGGTTTTGGGTCGAGGACCTTGACTGGCCTGACCTCAACCCGATAGAACACCTTTGGAATTAGAGCAGATTCTGCGAGCCAGGCCTTCTCTCCAACATCAGTGCCTGACCTTACAAATGCTCCTCTTGAAGAATGGTCAACCCTACAGACTAAGGCTGGATACACACTATACAACTTTTGTTGTTAGATTTCCTTTAGATTTACCTTCAACTATGTAGTGCATATGGCCCATAAGACTGGGATGCCATTAAAGCGTAACTCCACTTTTGTTGAGGAAAAAAAAACATTCCCCTCTGGGTGATCTCTGTACATTGCAGGGATTGTAACAAATGTTGTTGCAGATTCCTTCCTTTTGTTGTTCTGAAGAAAACATTATTTGTTCCTCTGTGCTGAGTGGGTCTAATTGGAGTGGTTTCACAATTATCAATCAGCTGTGGCAGCTGCAGGGCTCTGAGGAAATCTGCTGGGCCTGCATCCCTTTAGACATGTTCCTATTGGGAGGATCTCACCAAAAATGTTTTTGTTGCAGGGGATGCCAGAAATCTGACTTGTATCTTAGTGCAAACTTCTGGGAAAATTGGTGAGCCAATCACACAAGCAGGAAATTATGTTTCTGGGGGTGTGGTCAGTGTACATTCTGTGTACAGAACACCTCCAGGCGGCCATATTGCATTTTCAGAAAATTACAACAGTTGCAGATTGAAAAGGAAAGATAATTTTTATTAACATTCAATTAAAATATGATTTGTGTCACAATTGTATATGCTATATTTTCTTTATTTCCTATTTTTTTTTTCCCCTCCACTCACTTTAAAGTTCATGCGTGTGTAAAGACAGGTGTCCCAATACTTTTGACAATTTAGTGTATATCAAACACAACACACTAGATCACTGCCTTGCTTCCAGTCTATGACTGAACTGTGAGGGTGCAACAGATGCCAGATGAGATCTGATCTCTGCTCTCTGCTCATTTGAATGGGCTGGAAGGAGTTGTAAAGGCAGAGGTAAACATTCTATGCATTAAGATAAATGCAGCATCCCCCCTAATATTTACCTGATCCCATATCTATCAAGTGATATCCATGAGTCCCTCGGCCGTCCGGGACTCTTCCCCCCTGATTGGCTGAGACACAGCAGTGGTGCCATTGGCTCCCGCTGCTGTCAATCAAAGTCAGCCAATCAGTAGAGAGAGGGGGCGGGCCTGAAGGCAGCTCTGTGTCTGAATGGACACACTGAGCCTCAGCTCAGCTTGGGTGCCCCCATAGCAAGCTGCTTGCTGTGGGGGCAACGGACAGGGGGGAGGGGCCAGAAGAGCCGGAGAGGGACCCAAGAAGAGGAGGATCCAGGCTGCTCTGTGCAAAACCAAGTATTAGTGATCGACCGATATAGTTTTTTTTATTACCGATATTTTGGTCATCGCATATCGGTTTCGGCCGATATTTTCGTACATTAAAAAAAAAAAAACAAAAAAAAAATTAATTTACAGGTACTCTTGTGGAGGGATCTGGGGGGGTCTTAAAGACCCCAAACCCCTCCTCTGCACTTAAAAGCATTCAAAATGCCAAGTTTGGCTGTTTTGAATGTTGTCGTTTTGAATTTGGTGCCGAGTACCCGGAAGTGATGTCATGACATCACTTCTGGTTTTTTACATGGAGACCCGATCGGAGCCAATGCGGCTTTGATTGGGTCTTCTCTTTGGCGGCCGTGCAGGCTGGTTGCCCGGGTCTCCCGGTGGGACGGGCGAGCAGTGGGGGGGGCGTCCCCTCCCTCTCCTTGTAATGACAGCTGAGCGGCTTCTCAGCTGCATCGATTGTCATTACAAGAAAGACTGTCGGCTATGGACGCCGGTACCGGGGTGACGGCTCTAGCTGCAGACATCACTCCGGTACAGCACTTTCCCGAAATATCGGCAATATCGGTCACCTCCATGGCCGATTCCGATATATGGGGGAAAGTGCATATCTGCCCCCGATAATCTTTCCATCCCCAGTAAGTAACATGTTTGTTGTTAAAAAAAAAAAAAACACGAGACTTTAGAATCACTTGAAATCTGGCTGCATGCGCTGCTTTTCAAAAACGCGTTGCGTCAGATTGCATGATCCATGCAATCCATTGTCGGCAAATGCACTGCGTTTGCAACCTGCATTTGGGATGGCATTAGCAATTTTTGATACCCACAGCACACCCTTTGCAGGAAACCAGTGCAGAATGCGGGTTTAGCACATCATGTTCTGGTGTGAACAAGCCCTTGGATAACTTGCAAATTTAAAATGTTTAAATTAAAAGAAAACAAAAAGGAAAACTTGGAAGCGTTTTCACTTTAAGTAATCTCCTTTGTTTTGGCTGGTGACCGTTTCAGACGGCCTCTCCAAAAGATGCCCCATCCATAAAAACCCTCCAGTGGAGATCTGAGCAAACAGTTATCTTTACTAAGCGTAAAAAAATAAAACAAAGACAACAGGGGAAAAAAAAACATGGTGCCGGTTTTAGTGGTTTGACATTTTCTGTGCCTTTTCAAGCACCCCCCGACTCTCTTTCCGTTGTTTGCGTGCTGTAAAAATAAAAATAGAGAAACAGGATTGGAAAACAGAGAGGATGTGTCCTGTGATAAAATTAGCCATCTGGGTGTTTATGGCAATTGCTTATTGGGATTCCGTTGCAATGTTTCTCCGGGCAATGCTCGCGTGGAATTAGTTGGGGCAGCTGTTATGATTTCATACTAGAATGGAAGTTAGTTGAAAATCTCCAACCTTTTATTGGTTTCAATAAAACGGCTCTGGATAAATAAAACATTTCTAACCAGAAATGTTTAGCCGTAAACAGATGCACGTTATGAAGCAATTTGCGAGCTGCTTTTGTTTCCCGTATTTTGTCGGCTGTTCGGGGCTTCGGCTGCTTCATTTTGGTTTTGTCCTTTTTTTTTTTTTTTTTTTTTCCCCCTCCCTTCTTTTTTGTATCAAAGACAGAATTGTTGAAAGTTTCTTGTTAAAAATTTAAAATTCTCTTTTGATAACCGGGGTCTGCTCACAAAGAATGGATAAGTGACACAAAGTGATAAATGGTGGCACGGAAAGGGATCTCCAGCAAACTGCCTGTGATTGGCAGCCTCAGCTCTGTTCCTGTGTGCTGCGTGAAGGCGGGGTTTATCCCTTCCCTCTTTCCCTTCCCCCTTCCCTCTTTCCCTTCCCCCTTCCCTCTTTCCCTTCCCCCTTCCCTCTTTCCCTTCCCCCTTCCCTCTTTCCCTTCCCCCTTCCCTCTTCCCCTTTCCCCTTCCCCCTTCCCTCTTCCCCTTCCCCCTTCCCTTTCCTCTTCCCCTTCCCTCTTTCCCTTCCCTCTTTCCCTTCCCTCTTTCCCTTCCCTCTTCCCCTTCCCTCTTCCCCTTCCCTCTTTCCCTTCCCCCTTCTCTTTCCCTTCCCCCTTCTCTTTCCCTTCCCCCTTCTCTTTCCCTTCCCCCTTCTCTTTCCCTTCCCCCTTCTCTTTCCCTTCCCCCTTCTCTTTCCCTTCCCCCTTCTCTTTCCCTTCCCCCTTCTCTTTCCCTTCCCCCTTCTCTTTCCCTTCCCCCTTCTCTTTCCCTTCCCCCTTCTCTTTCCCTTCCCCCTTCTCTTTCCCTTCCCCCTTCTCTTTCCCTTCCCCCTTCTCTTTCCCTTCCCCCTTCTCTTTCCCTTCCCCCTTCTCTTTCCCTTCCCCCTTCTATCTTTCCCTTCCCCCTTCTCTTTCCCCCTTCTATCTTTCCCTTCCCCCTTCTCTTTTTCCCTTCCCCCTTCTCTTTTTCCCTTCTATCTTTCCCTTCCCCCTTCTCTTTTTCCCTTCCCCCTTCTCTTTTTCCCTTCTATCTTTCCCTTCCCCCTTCTCTTTTTTCCCTTCTATCTTTCCCTTCCCCCTTCTCTTTTTTCCCTTCTATCTTTCCCTTCCCCCTTCTCTTTTTTCCCTTCTATCTTTCCCTTCCCCCTTCTCTTTTTTCCCTTCTATCTTTCCCTTCCCCCTTCTCTTTTTTCCCTTCTATCTTTCCCTTCCCCCTTCTCTTTTTCCCTTCCCCCTTCTCTTTTTTCCCTTCTCTTTTTCCCTTCCCCCTTCTCTTTTTTCCCTTCTATCTTTCCCTTCCCCCTTCTCTTTTTTCCCTTCTATCTTTCCCTTCCCCCTTCTCTTTTTTCCCTTCTATCTTTCCCTTCCCCCTTCCATTTTTCCCTTCCCTTTTTCCCTTCCCTCTTCTCCTCCCTTTTCACCTCCCTTTTCACCTCCCTCTTCCCCTTTTCACCTCCCTCTTCCCCTTTTCACCTCCCTCTTTCCCCTTTTCACCTCCCTCTTTCCCTTTTCACCTCCCTCTTTCCCTTTTCACCTCCCTCTTTCCCTTTTCACCTCCCTCTTTCCCTTTTCACCTCCCTCTTTCCCTTTTCACCTCCCTCTTTCCCTTTTCACCTCCCTCTTCCGCCTCCCCTCTTTCCCCCTCTCTCTGTCCCCTCTTTCCCCTTCATCCCCTTCTCATGCTGACCCGTGTCCACAGCCAATGTCACCTTACAGTGAGCATGTGAGCGTCTGAACTGGACCACGGAACAATGGAAGAAGGTGGCCTGGTCTGATGAATTCAAGAATAGTTTGAGGAACACGAGTTTGAGATGTTGACATGGCTTCTAAATTTTCCAGATCTCAATCCATTGAGCATCTGTGGGATGTGCTGGAAAAACCAGTCCGATCCAAGCAGACACCACATCCCAACTTACCGGATGGCTTGGGGCCAGATACCACAGCATACCTTCAGATGTCCAGTGGTGTCCATGCCTAGACATTTTTTGGTGGGTTACCAGAAGGCTATGACTGTTTAATAAAGGGATGGAATTGCCTTTCTAAAAATTCCTAAAAGTTGCTTCAGCTTTAACCCCTTTGCGACAACGCTAAAGCTGAATGACATCCTCCCGGGCTCGCACTTCCTAAACGCTCCCCTGCGGCGTGCATTGGCAACGATCTGTGATCTCTACGTCTTTTAGGGTAAATATCCAATCACGGTGGCTCTTTACCATGTGATCATCTGTGTCCAATCACAGATGTAAACAGGATTTGCCGGTTATTGGCAATCCATTTCTCACGTTGATATGGCGTAAGAAGATCAGAGCCAAAAACCGGCAAATTCACACAGGGGAAATTTGCACCGACAATCAGGGCACTGATCATCAGTGCAGCATCAACAGTGCTGCCAATCAGTGATGCATGTCACTGCCACCTCCTCAGTGGCGGTTACTGCCGCTGCCTCCTCAGTGGCGGTTACTGCCGCTGCCTCCTCAGTGGCGGTTACTGCCGCTGCCTCCTCAGTGGCGGTTACTGCCGCTGCCTCCTCAGTGGCGGTTACTGCCGCTGCCTCCTCAGTGGCGGTTACTGCCGCTGCCTCCTCAGTGGCGGTTACTGCCGCTGCCTCCTCAGTGGCGGTCACTGCCGCTGCCTCCTCAGTGGCGGTCACTGCCGCTGCCTCCTCAGTGGCGGTCACTGCCGCTGCCTCCTCAGTGGCGTTCACTGCCGCTGCCTCCTCAGTGGCGGTCACTGCCGCTGCCTTCTCAGTGGCGGTCACTGCCGCTGCCTCCTCAGTGGCGGTCACTGCCGCCTCCTCAGCTGGCCGTCAGTGCCGCCGCCGCCTCCTCAGCTGGCCGTCAGTGCCGCCGCCTCCTCAGCTGGCCGTCAGTGCCGCCGCCGCCTCCTCAGCTGGCCGTCAGTGCCGCCGCCGCCGCCTCCTCAGCTGGCCGTCAGTGCCGCCGCCGCCGCCTCCTCAGCTGGCCGTCAGTGCCGCCGCCGCCGCCTCCTCAGCTGGCCGTCAGTGCCGCCGCCTCCTCAGCTGGCCGTCAGTGCCGCCGCCGCCGCCTCCTCAGCTGGCCGTCAGTGCCGCCGCCTCCTCAGCTGGCCGTCAGTGCCGCCGCCTCCTCCTCAGCTGGCCGTCAGTGCCGCCGCCGCCGCCTCCTCAGCTGGCCGTCAGTGCCGCCGCCGCCGCCTCCTCAGCTGGCCGTCAGTGCCGCCGCCGCCTCCTCAGCTGGCCGTCAGTGCCGCCACCGCCTCCTCAGCTGGCCGTCAGTGCCGCCGCCGCCTCCTCAGCTGGCCGTCAGTGCCGCCGCCGCCTCCTCAGCTGGCCGTCAGTGCCGCCGCCTCCTCCTCAGCTGGCCGTCAGTGCCGCCGCCTCCTTCTCAGCTGGCCGTCAGTGCCGCCGCCTCCTCCTCAGCTGGCCGTCTTTATAATCGAAACAAAGAACTTTTTTTTCTTTTTTTTTTTTTTTTTCAATATTTTGGGTAATTTTTCATTTGTTTAGCAAAACATAAACCCAGTAGTGATTGAATACCACCAAAAGAAATTTCTAGCTGTCTCAATAATAAAAATGTAATTTAGGGTACAGTGTTGCATGACTGCGCAATTGCCATTTAAATTGTCACAGCGTTGAAAGCTGAAAATTGGCCTGGGCATAAAGGGGGTTCAAAGTGCCCAATAGGCAAGAGGTTCATGGGATTTTTTTTTTTTTTTTTTTTGACAAGTTTTTCCGGTTAAAGTCCTCCCTTTTTTTTATTTTGCAACAGAGATGCCACTGGCCCTTTTAATAGAAGAAGATTTTATTGCAAGTTTGTGTTTTAATTTTCCTTCTTGGAATAGACTGTAGAATATGAAAACACGGAGATCTCTCTTGGAAGTAATTGTCTTGCTTTGCTGGTTCCTCCGTACTCTATACACAAGTATTGAGCTGAAATTCCATTATTGGATGAAGTCCTGGCGGAACTGATGACATCATTCAATGAAAATGTAATTGGTGACCTCTCCAGAAGGGGAATATACATAACGCTGCGTTCTATTGCTGTGCCGTGCCTAATTGTGTAAGACATATTGTTGCAGGGGAGGCTTCATAAATGTGTGTAGGCCTTGGGAGCCGGTCCTGGAGACGCCGGTGCTTGTGACGTTCCGAAGACTCGCTCTGCGCTGAAGGGAATAGCTCTGTAATATTCTTTGCCTCGTTGCCATCTTTGGATATTCATGAAAAGCACAACATAAAATGTTCCACTTTTTAAAGTTGTTTTTAATGACGGTGTTGATTCATTTCTTTAACTCCCCCCCCTCCCCCCCCCCTTTATAGAAGAGGCGATGTTCCGATTGTCCGCAGTGTGGTGGTCAGTCTTTTCTCCAGCGTGATGGGTAAAGTGGTTGTAAACCCTTCCATAATATACCCTGTAAAGTGACTGGCCTCAGGTGATACACAGGTGAAACCAATCCTCCTACAGAAGTTGTACCTGTTTATCTGCAGCTGTCTCTCCTCTACAGCCATTTAAAGTGCAGAATTTATACAGTTTTTTTCTGAGCTTTCTGAAATCAGGGGGCCACTACATTTACACACTGCAGAGCTCAGTGAGCTGATTGGAGGGAAGAAACCGCCCCACCCCTTCTTTACACACGAACAGAGCTAAGGCTGGCAATTACAAGCTGTGTGCAGGAGATCCCTCCCCTGTCACCTTTTTATCTCTTGGTGTCAGGAAAACTTGTCAGAAGGGACTCATGCTGATAGCAGAGGAAGGAGACCGCAGACAGAAATGACACTTCGTGCTCTGGATTGTTACCAGTACACACTTTAGAGGGATATGCTTTGTTCAGATTTCATTTCTGAGGTTTACAAATGCTTTAAAGTGATTGTAAAGTCTCGTGGTTTTTTTTTTTTTTTTTTAACCTCATTAATATTGGGCACTTTCACCCCCTTCTTGCCCAGGCCAATTTCCATCTTTTAGTGCTGTTGCATTTTGAATGACAATTGCGCGGTCATGCAACACTACCTAAACCAAATTGATGTCTTTTTTTTTTTTCCTCCCACAAATGGAGCTTTCTTTTGGTGGTATTTGATCACCGCAAGGTTTTTTTTATTTTTTGCTAAACAAATAAAAAATAAAGACCGAAAAGTTTTGAAAAAATAAAAAATAAACTTTTTTTGTTATAACATTTTGTAAATAAGTTTTTTTCTTTTTTCTTGCACTGATAGGGTGGCACTGATGATGAGGCACTAATATGCAGCACTGATAGGGGGCACTGAAATGCAGCATTGGTGGGCACTGATTGGCGGCACTGGTGGCCATGGGTGGGCAATGCCTGGTGGCTCTAGTGGCATCCCCAAGGGTCTTCAATGGGAATCAATGCTCTGATTACCATCACAGACCCCCCCCCCCCCTCTCCGTCAGGAGAGTCGCCAATCGGCTCTCCTCTACTCACGCCTGTGAGGCGCGAACTGAGGAAAGCCGATCAACGGCACTTCCTTTTTACTATGTGACCGGCTGTGATTGGACACAGCTGGTCACATGGTAAAGAGCCTATGTCAGTAGCCTCTTTACCGAGATCGGAGAGGATCCGGTGTGTCAGAGTGACACACCGCACCACCTATTGCTGCTCTGCATGTCCCCTGGGGCCAGGCAGAGCGGTCTATCCTGCTGGACGTTATATGACGCCCAGTCAGGACGATACAACCACTTTGTGGCCTTCCTTTAACTATATGAGTATATGAGGGGGGGGGGGCGGGGAGTGGTTAAATAACTAACATGTCATACTTATCTCCTCTGTGCAGTTGGAGCCCGGATCCTCCTTTTCTCTGCTCCTGGCCCCTCCCACCTATCGAGTGCCCCCACAGCAAGCAGCTTGCTATGGGGGCAGCTGAGCTGCAGCTCTGTGTGTCCATTCAGATATGGAGCTCTGGTTCGGACTCAACCCCCCCCCCCTCTCCTGATTGGCTCACTGACTGTGACAGTCGTGGGAGCCAATGGCACCACAGCTGTATCTCAGCCTATCAGGAAGGAGTGTCCTAGGACAGTCAAGGAACTCATGGACTTTACTTGACAGAGAGGGAGCTCAGGTAAGTATTAGGGGGTGCTGGGGGGGCTCCTACACAGTTTTTTATATTAATGCATAGAATGCATTAAGATTAAAAACCTTCCTGACTTTACAACTTCTTTAAAGCCTGAACCTTTTTTACCTTAACATATTTTAGCTTAATGCAAGGAATGCATTTAGTCGTCAAATTTGGTTCATTCAAACCAGCGCTGTGCACGTCTGCATCTCTTCTCTCCCCTCACTTCCGGGTCTCATTGGCTTTGCTGTCAATCAAAGCCAGTGGCGGGGGGGTTGGGGCAGAGTCCCGCTGTCTGTCAATGGATGCAGCAGCAGGGCTCGAGAGCGAGCACTCATGAGTGCCCCCATTGGAAGCTGCTTTCTGTGGGGGCACTGAATAGAGAGGAGGAGCCAGGCACGCAGGGGGCAGACCAGAGAAGAGGGGGTTCAAGGTCACTGTGCAACTCATTTGCACAGAGCATGCAAGTATAGACATTTTTTTTTTATTTAAAAAAAAAAAAAAAAGCTTTCTTTTGAAGTACAGGTAAACCCCTTTGCGCATGGTTACTCCTAATTCTAGTGCAGAACAGCATTAAAGTTCAACTCCGGACACAAAAATGTTCCTTTTAAATATCAACGCAAAACTAGTCTGGGGAGGACTTTCTAGGCATTCCACATATTCTCATAAATACCTGTGTAATATACTCACCGGCCACTTTAATAGGTACACCTGTTCAAATGCTTGGTAACACAAATTGCTAATCAGCCAATCACTCGGCAGCAACTCAATGCATTTAGGCATCCAGACATGGTGAAGACAACCTGCCGAAGTTCAAATCGAGCATCAGAAGTGGAAAGAAAGGGGATTTAACTTTGAGCGTGGGATGGTTGTTGGTGGCAAACGGGCCGGTCTGAGTATTTCTGGAATTTTCACACACAACCATCTCTCGGGATTACAGAGAATGGTGGGAAAAAGAGAAAATATCCAGTGAGTGGCAGTTGTGTGGAGCAAAATGCCTTGTTGAGGTCAGAGGAGAACGGGCAGACTGGTTCTAGATGATAGAAAGGCAACAATAACTCATATAACCACTCGTTACATCCAAGGTAAGCAAAACACCATCTCTGAACGCACAACACATCCAACCTTGAAGCAGACGAGCTACAGCAGCAAAAGACCACACCGGGTGCCACTCCTGTCAGCTGAGAACAGGAAACTGAGGCTACAATTGGCACAGGATCACCAAAATTGGACAATAGAAGATTGGAAAAATGTTGCCTGGTCTGATGAGTCTGGATTTCAGCTGCAACATTCAGATGGTAGGGTCAGAATTTGGCACATGGATCCATCCTGCCTTGTATCACCGGTTCAGGCTGGTGGTGGCAGTGTAATGGTGTGTAGGGAGGGGGGGGGGGGGAATGGTTAAGGCTGGTGGTCCAAGATAGAACATCTTGTGAGCGATCCTCCACCGACAGATGTACATATACTGACTCATACCATCCAGAGTGGACCACTACATACAGTGGTCAAGGGCACTTGATGCAGAATTGATCGAGCAGCAGCACCCTTCCACCCTTAAGTAGATTCCACTTCATATGGTCCTCAATGGATAAAACATTTCATCCAGAGTAGACCACTACATGCAGTGAACCGAAAAGTTCCAGGCGCTCTCCCCTATGTGGGAGGGTTAACACAGATGGACTCAAATGTGCAAGGTCAGTGTCACTGTGCTACCAGTCAGAAGCATAGGAATTGATGCTTCCAGAATACACAACGATAGTTGACAGTGCACAGGAACTGACAAACATGAATACCAGAGAAGAATCCAAATTTAACAATCAATGAGCAATAAATACGGTAGTTTATTTGAATAAAACCAGGAACAAAGAGGCACATTACCACACTGGGTCTTGGAGAAGGCAAGAGCACTGATGGAAGAAGGGGTGTCAGATGGAAGGATCTCTGGAACGCCAGATGCCGAGGCCCACAGTAGTGGTGGTTGGAGGTTAATCGAGCCGGACCCTGCTGGCGCATGGATAAGCCATCATTGTGGCACTCAAGGCAAATGTGCAGTATCCGGAAGGAAGGCCATTCATCCGAAAAAGAGAACCAGTGTGGAGCGCAAGCGTCCCTGTTGCCGTGACTTTTACTTTCTCCGTGACCCCTACTCAGTTCACCTCCAACCACCACTACTGTGAGACTCGGCATCTGGTGTTCCTGGGATCCTTCCATCTGGCACCCCTATTTCCACCAGTGCTCTTGTCTTCTCCGAGACCCGGTGTGGTAATGTGCCTCTATGTTCCTGGTTTTATTCAAATAAATATTTATTGTTCATTGATTGTTGACTTTGGATCCTCCTCTGATATTCATGTTTTTCAGTTCCTGTGCACTGTCTGCTATCGTTGTGCACTACATGCAGTGGTCGAATGCACTTGTTGCAGAATCCAGTCTATTGAACAGCAACGCTCTTCCACCCTTAAGCAGATTCCACTTCATATGGCCCTCAATGGATATAACGTTCCAACATAGATAGAAAGACAATTCATAGTGTAATGCGTTGCCTATAAAATGTATTAAAATCCACAAAAACTCACTCACCAAAGTTAAGATAGAATCTCTCATGTGCATCAAAAATCCACAGGGAAATGTTTCCAACCATTAAGATGGCCAACCTCCATGCTTGAAGAAAGAATTGGAGCCGCTAAGTGTACCAGAAGTAATTTTATTGCATGACTATAGTATAGACTCGCATGGAAGCTAATGCGTGTCCTCATGGCTCTCGGGTCACTTCCTGGTCCACAGTGGTTCCGTCCTCTGGCTGGAAGTCCAGTCGTCATTTTGATTGCCCTCTCCCATCAAGACCCCCAAATTGGGGACCCATCTCCCAGCATAAGCACCCAACAAACCTTTCCTTTCGACCTCCATGCTTGGCAACGTAAGTGATCCAGCTCTACCCAACAGGTTTCGTTGTGCTGACGCCATCAGGGGCATGAGAGACAGAGTCTGCAGGAGCCTGGCATTGCACCAGTGATCTACTGGTTACTGATACTTTTTTTTTTTTGCAAATATATGTGCATTTATAATTTTTTTTTCCCCCCAAAAGGTGAACTTCACTTTTAACACAGGAGGGCAATCAGCCAGTGGACACGGGCACCATTGATGGAATGCTTTGCGTTTTCTCAATAACGAGCGGGCGAGGTGGAGAACGTCATCATTGCATTCATTGAGATAATGCAAAGCAACCTCTGAAAGGTGGCATTGTCCAGTGGTGGATCTCCTGTCTTCACAGTGCAGTAGGACAGCCATTTGGCACGGGACCCGGAAGCAGGAGCGCTAAGCTATAGCAGCCTCCCATGGAATTCATTCATTCTTGGAATGGTTTGCCTTTTCTCAATAAATCCAAAGCATTCTCTGATTGGGCGAGGTGGAGAACGTCATTGCATTTATTGAGAAAATTCAAAGCAATCTCTGAAAGGTGCCATTGTCCGGCAGTGGACCTCCTGTGTTCACAGTGCAGTAGGACAGCCGATTGGCACGGGACCCGCAAGCAGGAGCACTAAGCTATAGCAGCCTTCCAATCCTTAGTACAGAAATTTTGCAGCGCGTGGCATCCATTCTTGACCTGTGGCTGCCCCTCGTGGAATTCATTCATTCTTGGAATGGTTTGCCTTTTCTCAAATACTAAGCATTCTCTTATTGGGCGAGGTGGAGAAAATCATAGCATTCATTGAGCTAATGCAAAGCAATCTCTGAAAGGTGCCATTGTCAATGGTGGACCTCCTGTCTTCACAGTGCAGTAGTACAGCTGTTTGGCACGGGACCCGGAAGCAGGAGCACTAAGCTATAGCATCCTCCCAATCCTTAGTATAGAAATTTTTCAGCGAGTGGCATCCATCATTGTCCACAATGACATGCATAGATGGAGGCGTGGCCTAGTGGTGGTCCTGTTTTTTTAAATCTCCCATATAAATGCGACTGTTAGTCCTCAGAAAGGATGTCTGTATTTCCACACTGAAATGGTTTGGATGTAAATAGTGCTTAGCTGAGATTTTTTTTTATTGCATATAAATTTCTAAACCTTGAAGCTTAGGCTGATAATAATCTGCGGCGCTCCAGATGAGATCTCAGTGTGGCGTCGCGTCTCTGAAGGATCGGAGCACATCCGTTTTCTTGTTTTTTTTTTTATTTGTGTCTCCCCCCATCTCTTTCCTTCCTGTCCTTGTAACACAACACCTGCCGCTTGCATTGCTAAACACAACTTTGTCAATTTCCCTCAGTCTTCGATCTGCTGATGCGCAGGTTTTTCCCCCCGCTGCGACTTCCTACAAATGGGCCCCAGTGTGCCAATTCCACGAATTGCACCGTCTTTATCAAGATCATTCATTTGCATTTTCGTCAATAACCGTTACATTTATTTGAAATTTTAATTCACTGCCGCAAAAATGTCTTTGTAATCAAATCGCGTTCTTTTTTGTTTACTTTAAATGTCCGGCCTCTATTAACCCTTTCCCCTCCGGTCCTCCTCCTTTTTGGGCTCATGTTTGATCTTTTCATTGTTTTACAACACAAGGAAAGCACAAGGATTTTCTATAGGAGGCAGATTCCCCCTTTAGCTGTAGAGCATTAGCCTGCAAAATGCTATTGGCCTCATTTTAGTCATTCATTGTCGTTTTTTTTTTTTTTTGGGGGGGGGGGGGGGTCTCTAAGCTGACCCCTTGGCTTCCCTTAAGGGTCCTTTCATACGGGCTTTCTTTCCACCCGGCGGACTGTTTTGCTCAGCAGGGATCGATCCACCAATCCCCACTGAGCAGACGGATGACCGGTCCACCTCCACTTACTTTGCAGAGACAAACCTACCAGATCCCTACTCTCCTCCATGGGAGATCGGATGAAAGTGGGACCGCATGTCTTATGGCACTTTTCCACTGCAAGTGCCGGCTCGGCTCCACTGGGCCCTGCTTGGCTCTGTTTGTTTTCCACTGCATGGTGTTGGAACGGTTCGGTATGGTTTGCTTTTCCACTAAAGTGGGTGGGATAACAATGATTCTCTGACCAATCAGTGGCTAGTAGTGACAAACAGTCAAGGCTGCATCCAAAGGATTGTGGGATATGGTACCGGTACGGCCCTGTTGGAACCACAACTGAGGTGGTACTGTTTAAGCGAGCCGTACCGTTCGGTTCCATGTAGTGGAAAAGCACCACTGTACCAAACCGAACCGTTCCTACACCGTACCATGCGGTACCAGCAGTGGAAAAGCACAAAACCGAACCGTTCGGTTCCATGCAGTGGACAAGTGCCTACAGATTGGCAACCATGCCTGGGAGTCAGAGTGGGTACCTGTTAAAATCATTTAACCGCGCCCCCCCCAAAAAAAAGTGTCAAATGTGGCAGTGGAGGGTGCAAACAAGCAGAGCTTCTCCTTCTGGGTGCAGCTCAGCTTTAAGACTAGTCAGGGCCCACCTCATATTCCTGTCTGGAGGACATCCAGCATCAACTATCATTTCCTCCCCAGCCTGTCTGTCCCTGGCCCGCCCCCTTTCACCCATCAGATTTAGGTTCTTTGAATCATGGAGGCTCAGCATCCCATGTGGGAGTTACTCTAGGGCAGGGATCCTCAAACTATGGCCCTCCAGCTGTTGCAGAACTACACATCCCATGAGGCATTGTAAAACTCTGACATTCAGACATGACTAGGCATGATGGGAATTGTAGTTCCTGAACAACTGGAGGGCCACAGTTTGAAGACCCCGGCTCTAGGGGGTTCTCCATGCAAAGACAGTCTGCCTAGGAATGCCCACTCCTACAGACTGACATCTGCCCATCAAAGCATTTTGATATTTATGTACCTCTCAAAAGAGGAGGAATTCCTCCATCAACAGTGACTGGTGGTCACTGGAAAGTGGTTGAAGGAAGGGAAATTGGCTACTGTGTTGCCATAGATGAAGCAATTTTCTTTTCTTGCAACCTTGGGTTGCAAGAGAGAAAATTATTGTACTGTCCCCGCCGTGAGAACACAATGGGCTCCGCAGGAGTGACTGTGTTGATGGGGGAATCCCTCTTGCAGAACCATTGTGTTCCCCCGATTGGGACAATACAGTGATTATTGCTAGTGGCTATGACATCCGCTAGCAATAATCGCATGTAAAATCTGGCAGGCTGGTTGTCCCCAAGTTCATCGATCAACTTGTAAGTTTAGCCTACCCATAGGTAGTTTGAATCTCGTCCTGTTCAGTAAGAACGGTCTATGGCCGGCGTTAGATTGTGTATAAGGAGTCAGGAGCCTGAGCAACCTAAGCTGGGCCATTGGTCAGAAAGAAGGATTTGATAATGTGGGGAGTTTACGCAGACACGGACTGCGGAGCTCAGCCTGGAAATTTTTAATTTTTTTATTTTTTTTTTATGCTGAACCCCCCTGCAACAGTAACTTGTGTAATGCTTTAATTTTACTTATTTTACTAATAAAAGTGAAGCGGAAGCCCTGAAACCTACTTCACTGGCTGGACTGAAGTTCCTGAAAGGTGCTACATTTGAGTAAACCCCCCCCATTGGAGCAGAACAAAGATTTATAATTGTCTATAGAGTATTGCATATGTATATTTATATTGACATAAAAGATCTACGGCTCCTCTCATGTGTGGTGTGATCTTAGAGTGGACCCTTACCTTTCAGTAATGGGTTATAGATTAGACTTCTCTGGTTATAGTGGGAGAGTGTCCTGAGAACATTAATCTACAGATTGCAGTTGTCAACTGCTTAAAGTGGTTGTAAAGGTTCAGATTTTTGTTAAATAAAAATAACAAACATGTTCTACTTACCTGCTCTGTGCAAGGGTTTTGCACAGAGAAGCCCCAAACCTCTTCTGGGGTTGCCCCTTCGGCTCTCTTGGCTCCTCCCCTCCCATCAGGTGCCCCCACAGAGAGCCGCTTTCCATGGGGCACCTGTGTGGGCGCGCTCCCAAGTCCTGCTGCTTCGTTGATTGACACAGACCATGGGACTCGCTCCCGTGTCTTTGGATTTGATTAACCGCAGCAGAAGCCAATGGCCAAATCCTCCTACGCGAGTTGTACCTGTTTATCTTTAGCCGTCTCTTACCTACATCCATTCAACGTGCAGAATTTACACAGTATCTCATCTCTGAAAAACAGGGAGCTGGAGTTACATCAGTGAGAAGAGCTCTTAGAGCTGATTGGAGGAAAGGGACACTCACCCCCCCCCCCCCGCTCCCACTCCCAATCACTCAGCACACAGGAAGAAGAGAGCTAAGGTTGTCAATCAACTGGAGATCCCTCCTGTGTCACCTTTTTTTTATCTTTTGGTGTCAGTGACTCATGCGGCTGGCAGAGGGAGGAAGCAGACAAACGACACTGCTCTGTTATGAGACAACTACACACTATAAAGCAGTGGTCACCAACCTTTTTGACCTCAAGGACTACTAAGCTCACAATTTTTGAATCCTGTGGACTACTAACATGAATTTTGTATACCTTGTACACACAATGCTCTGGTTCTCTGCCCTTTCTACCCCCCGGATTACCCTGCAGCCACAATGCTCCAGCTCTCTGCCTCTCCCCTCCTGGATCACACTGCTGCCTTATACACACAATGCTTTGGATCACACTGCTACCCTATTCACACATTGCTCCGGCTCTCTGCCCCCTCCCTCTGGATCACACTGCTGCCTAATACACACCATCCTCCGGCTCTCTGCCCCTCTCCCCCTAGATTACGCAGCTGCCTTATACACAAACTGCTCCCGCTCTCTCTACCTCCCTCCGCCTGGATTACTCTGCTGTCTTATGCATACAATGCTCTGGCTCTCTGCCTTTCTCCCCCTGGGTTACTCTGCTGCCTTATACACATAGTGCTCTGGCTCTATGCCCCTCTCCCCCTGGATCACGCTGCTGCCCTATACACACAATGCTCCAGCTCTCTGTTGCCCCCCACACTATGCATCACAAGGCTGCCTTACACAGTCCTCATTGGATTTCAAATCCTTATCCAAACATGTGCTCAAGCTCCATGCTCCCTCCCACAATCTGTGATCAGCGCTGCCATTGGAAGTTCCCTCCTCCTTCACTTCCTGCTCTATGCACTACTCCCAGCGCCTCCCTCTGAGTTCGCAGGAGCCAGAACTTACAAAGGAGGCATTGGGTATCAATGCGCATTGATAACAACCCTGGAAACATTGGGTGGTATACATCCACCACAATGTTGATTTGTGGCAGAACCTCTGGGGACCACCAACATTATCTCGTGGATCATCAGTGGTCCATGGACCACTGGTTGGCAACCTCTGCTGTAGAGGGTTATGCTTTGTTCATTATTCATGTCTGGAGTTTACAACCACTTTAAGGTAGAAGTTCCATTGTTTGCTGGTGATTAGCCAAAGCACCCATACATACCTGCATTTAGACAAAAAAAAACGCCCATGCTTGCCAAGCCCTTCAGAGTCCTCAAAATAAGTCCAACAGGGACCATCAAAGTATGAAGGACGCAGAGTTTTGAAGGTCTGACATGATCGATGGAGGTCCTTTTTTACAGCACACAAAATGGCTGCCGCACAGTTAAGGCAACAGCACCACTCCGAGGAAAGCTGTGGAGTTCATTGACATGGCTTCCTCGTGTAACTGAGCCTTTTGATGGAGTGCATTACAAGCCTTGTAGTTGATGCTGTGGCGAAGATTCATGAGAACACGGTGAACATGAGTTGCGTATTTGTCACAGTTACCCAAGTGAATGGTCTCGTAATGCCTCGCTGGCGCTGGCTGCATCTGGGGGGAGATGATCTATTTTCATGTGTTGGTTTTTATGTGAAATATAAGTCATCCGGAGCCAACAATGTTTCAGCTTCATTGCTTCATCTTGTACATCGGGACTTCCCAGCAGTCCTCGCTTCATGTCTACTTATTGTGACTGAGCAGTGCCGTTTCTGTGCCATTAAAAGGGTTAAACTGAATTGTTTTAGCCAGATGGAGTTTAACTAGTTTATCTTCTTCACGGAGCTGTTCATTTGAGTCGAGGCTTCATCAAGGATCTACGAGGCTTCGGGGTTAGTGACGGTGTGAAAAGTGCAAAGGTGAGGAGGTAGCCCTGCGTCCTCTCCACCATAGACCTATCCCCAGAACTGTATTGCACCCTCCCAAGGATATGTGTAAAAAGGCAATAAAGCTTTTAACATTTTTGGGCATTTTATTGCAACAGGATGATGAACTCCAAATAAAAAAAGAAAAAAAAATAGTTAAAAAAGAAAAAAAAAGCCTTATGCCTGAAAAGCTAAGTCCATTTTATGTTTAAAGCAGTAATAGTCAACTTTCTTATTATGGGGGGGGCTTAAAGCGGTAGTATCCCGCTTTTTGACACTTTTACCTACAGGTAAGCCTATAATAAGGCTTACCTGTAGGTACAAATAATATCTCCTAAACCGGCATGGTTTAGGAGATATTTACAGTGCATGTAGCCGCTCTTGCGAGCGGCGCATGCGCTCTGAAGGTCCGGGGGGACCTTCAATTAAGTTGCCGGGAGCTTGCCGGAAAAATCACTCCCGCGCGCGGCTCCGGCCAATCTTTGCGCCGGAGCCGTCTCTTCCGGCCAATCACCGCGCCGGAGCCGCTGAACCCGGAAGAGACGGCGAGGGATCATGGCAGTGCCCGCAGCGGTGTCCGGGGTTCCGGGTCGGAGCCATAATGGACTAGTATGCGATGCATACTAGCCCATTATGCCTTTGTCTTGCAGGTTTTTTTTTTTTTTTTGTTCTAAGGGTTTACAACCGCTTTAAATGCAGCCCTCAACATCGTCAACCACAATGGGCCTGATACAAGGCATGATCAGACTGCAGACATGAAGCCACTGATGGTCAGAGACTGCAGACATATCCGAGATGGCTAGAGACTGCAGACATGATTCAAGAGACGGCCTGAGACTGCGGACGTGGTACCGGAGATGGTCGGAGACTGCGGACGTGGCACCAGAGATGGTCGGAGACTGCGGACGTGGCACCAGAGATGGTCGGAGACTGCGGACGTGGCACCAGAGATGGTCAGAGACTGCGGACGTGGTACCGGAGATGGTCGGAGACTGCGGACGTGGTACCGCGATGGTCGGAGACTGCGGACGTGGTACCGCGATGGTCGGAGACTGCAGACGTGGCACCGGAGATGGTCGGAGACTGCGGACGTGGCACCGGAGATGGTCGGAGACTGCGGACGTGGCACCAGAGATGGTTGGAGACTGCGCACGTGGCACCGGAGATGGTCGGAGACTGCGCACGTGGTACATGAGGCTGCTAAAATCACAGGGCAATAGGCAAATACAAATTAAAGAAAATAAATTCGGATAGATTTCCCAAAAAAAAAAAAACTGTTAAGCTGGGTACATCTGTACTGAATGTCTGGAGACATTTGCCAGTTAAAAAAAGAAACGGAAGTATGTATGTTGGACGAGCATGCTGGAAAACCAGCAACCGACCAACTCCCGATCAGCACACTTAGCCAATGGACATCCACACTGTGAGAACACAACCGCTCAGCCGGGGACATTAGTGTACTTGGTGGGTACAGCAGCTCCGTCCGAAGCTGACACACCCATTGGGTTAAACTGGAAAAAAAAAAAGTGTGTACCAAACTTTAGTATTTTCAGGGACTCTGGGGGTCACGCAAATAGTATCAAAGGGTTACAGGCTGGGCACCAAGGATACGTTCACATTTAGGGTGTAACTGGAAGCATGGCCCATTCAACATCTGTAAAACCCAAACCACTCCTCTATCCTTATCTGAATCACAGGGTTACCTTTTCTGGTTGCTTTTTGTGTTAAACGAGTATCGACCTTGTCCTCTGGCCTCTTAATAACTTCTTGTTAACATGGTCCTTTGCTCACTGTAGTGCTACTCACTGGGTGTTTGCTCTTTTTCTAGCCATCGTCTTAAACTCTAGAGCCACCATTTTGGTAAAAAAAAAAAAAAAAAAAATGCAATTTCCCGGTTTTGAAATTTGGTAAAAAAAAAAAAACCTGAACCTCTTGAAAATGTCTGCCACTTCTGTTTTATGTAAGTAACTATATTATAAAGTGCCCTCTGGGTAGATAATTAAAACTAGGGTTAGGAGTTCAGTTTCTAAAACATTAAGATTTTTGCTCAGTCGGTTTACAAAAGTGGTTGAGTAATTCTTTTCGAAGTAAACTTAAATCACACCCACTTATTGGTACAGCCCTTAAAACTCTCCTGAAACCTGGACAGCCCTTGTTGATCCACCCCCTAGCCATCTACCTTAACCCCAGTTACAAGACAATACTTTATTTGTACCTGGAGTGTCCGACAGAACATTTCACCCACTTTTAATGACCAAAATCCCCTTTGAATTTTTATAGACTGCACAGGATTGAATTCCATCAGAAATATTTAACGACCGATGGCTCCTCCCTTACCTCTTTGGAGCTCCCTCCAAATTCAACATTTTTTAACACAAAAACGAGATCTCAAAGCTCCATTCTTAAATTTGTCTAATGCTGCAAAGACCTGAATACCTATAATGTGGATGTCACCATCTTCTCCATCCTAGGGAATGTGGATTTGCCAGGGTCCAGGAAATCCAGGTCCAGGACCTGAGGGTCTCTTTCTCCTGAACAAAGAGATATTTTGCTCTAATAAAGCTTCAATAAAGAGTAGGATGCAAGAAACCATTTTTAAAATACTTTCCCCCATGGTATAGAGCAGTGGTCCTCAACTCTGGTCCTCAGGGCCCACTAATAGGCCAGATTTTAAGTATTACCTTGGGGAGATGCAGACTAGAGTACTGCAATCACCGAGCAGCAAATTGTGTCATCTGGGATGTATTTCAGTTATCTTGCAAACCTGGCCTGTTAGTGGGCACTGAGGACCAGGGTTGAGGACCACTGGTATAGAGTACTGGCCCTGTCTTACAAAATATATCCCCAAAGCTCTGCTTTATGTTGGCATTGCCATGAAAGCACTGGCATACTCCACATCTTTTGGAATCGCCCCATCCTCAAGCCACTTAGGGATGAAGTAATTCCTATTCGGTTTACTGTAACCAACATTGATCTTTGCAACAACCTAGGTGCCCTCCCCCTCTATTTGACCCCTGTTCCAACGACCAGATACCAAAGCTTCATTCTCAAATCTTCTTGCGGCAAAAGCCCGAATTCCTAGAACACAGAAGTCACTATCTCCTCCATCCTTGGGCAATTGGGTTTCCAAGTTCCAGGAAATCAAAACCAAGACAGATCCTATGAATTCCCTATACAATAGGGAAGAAAATATTTCCAAGACCTGGTCCTATTAGATTGCTTTTGTCCTCACCTAATTATATCTGAGCTCTTTCCATTTAAAATGGTTATATAGTCTTAAGGTTTTTCACCTTGCATTCTATGCATTAAGGTGAAAACTTCTGTGCTGCAGCTCACCCCAAACCCCCTCCCCAGCGATGTGTACGAGCGCAGCAGCTCCCGCTGCTGTCTTGTTCCTCTTTTGGTCAATCAAATCCTGTGACACAGGAGCGGGGGTTGGGTTGAATTCCATTGTCTGTGTCAATAGACGCAACAGTGGGGCTCAGAAGTGAGCACGCACGGGTGCCCCTATAGAAAGCATCTCTCCATGGGGGCACCTGGTGCACCGGCAAGGGAACACCAGAAGAAAAGGATCGTGGCTGCTCTGTGAAAAACCATTGCACAGAGCAGGTAAGTATAGATATGTTTGTTATTCAAATACAATAAAAAAAGCTTTAGAACCACTTTAAAGTGGGACTTTAGTCAGAAATATAGGTCCTGCTAGATAACTTCAGGATGGCCCTTTTCGGAGGTATAGCTATGTAAAACATTTAAAATAAGTGCCTATACTATTTTAAATCTAGTAATATGTGGTCTTTCTCTGCTCTGCACATGCTCAATTGTCTATTCTCAGCACTGAGCCTAAAATCAGAGCCACTAGAGGCCGATCTGCTGACCGCTTTAAGATTTATTGTTGCTGAAGGAGGAAGAAAGCAACAGGAATGACACACTGTGCTGGGGGAACATGGATTAGGGAGGGAGAAAAGAAAAGCAGGTGATGGAACAGGACATACTCTGCTGCATGGGAGGCACAAAAAAGTTTAATCTGTAAGGATAGTAGGGTCTTATCTCTGCGATTCTCTCTCCTTTCTCCCTCATGGCAGCCTGTGAACTTCAGCACTGTTAAGCTTCTGTCCTCCTTCCTCTCTAGCAGAGCCAAAACATACAATCAAGACTGGAAATGTGCATATATTAATTTAAGAAAGTGATGTAAAGTTTTTAAAACCAAGGTGAGGGGGAGAGTTTCCAATAGGGACATGCCTGCTCTGCTCTGGGCTTCAACAAAATGGCAGCCTCCAGCAAGAAGAAACAGGAGCAATGCACTCTATCTTAAGTAGAATACATATTCATGTGGAATGTATGTTCTTTTGTTAAAGAACATTTTTTTTTATCAAACTGTTATGGGTAAAGTTACACATTGTCTCTCAGGGGTGCAAACTAAACCCTTCCCCCTACCCCACCCCACCTCTTCCCCTTAGCCTGTCCTTTTTGGCTATCTTTCTTCCCTCCTATCCCTATACTTGGCAGTGACTGTCTATGCAGGGCTTCCTTACCTCCATACTCCATACATTCTCCACCTGATGAAAGGAAGCCTATGAAATTGCACAAATCCATACCTGCCCCCCTCTAAGGGCAATGCCAACTATAGAGGAACAGGTACTCTTAATCACTTGTATTAAATGCTCGATTTTATATTGGATGTTTTTATGTCTGACAACATTTCATGATATCCTTATGCCTCCTTTACCTTTCTGCTACCCATCACCTATGTCTGTGCCTTTATTCATTTTGTCCTTGTGCATTTTATGTACAGCGGGTAAAATAAGTATTGAACACATCACCGTTTTTCTAGGTGAATAGATTTCTAAAGGGGATATTGACATGAAATTATCACCACATGTCGGTAATAACCCATGCAATCCATACAAAGACACCAAAACAAATACGTTCAGAAATGAAGTTATGTGTAATAGTATGGAATGACACAGGGAAAAAGTATTAAACTCATGAAGAGAGGTGCAAAAAGGCATTGAAAGCCACAACACCCCAGCTGAAATCTGAGTAATTGGAAAGCAATCCTGCCCCTTTATCAGTGCAAATTCATATTAGCTGGTTCAGTCTCCACTGATGGCCTCTAAAAAGATGTCTCATTACCAAGGTAACATCCTATGATGAGTAAAAGCAAAGAGCTCTCAAGACCTTTGCGACTCTGTTGTTGCAAAACATGCGGATGACCTTGGTTACAGAAGGATTTAGTTACTTATGATGGTTCAAGTGAGCACTGTTGGGGCCATAATCCCGAAGTGGAAAGAACATCATTTCACTATCAACCGGTCATGACCAGGTGTTCCTTGCAAAATTTCTGACCGAGAAGTGAAAAGAATTATCAGAAGAGTTGTCCAAGAGCCAAGGACCACTTATGGAGAGCTTCAGAAAGATCTGGAATTAGCAGGTACAATTGTTCCAAAGAAAACCATAAGTAATGCACTCAACCACCATGGCCTGTATGCACGTTTACCACGCAAGACTCCATTGCTGAAGAAAAAGCATGTTGAAGCTTGTTTAAAGTTTGCGGCACAACATTTAGACAAGCCTGTGAAATACAGGGAGAATATACAAAAGGAACAGACAGAGGGTGCACCAGCCTAGCGTATTTTCTCTATCGCTCATTGACAGACGTAGTCTTCTTGATTCTCAAGAGCTGGGTTATGTTGTCTCCGCAGGAGTAGGACTAGGCAGAAAGACAAAACGTTCTGGCTCCACCTTAGGGGCAGTCCCTGAGGGTATATCCTCCCTCTCTCTGCTACAGGGAATCCGTTTTTTTCTGTCTAGTCAGGAGTAAGGACCTAAGTTCCTTGCTGGGATCTTTTTGGTCCTGGCAAGATTTTTTCTTTAAAAAAAAAAAAAAAAAAATTTTTTTTTAGGCAGTTTTTCTCCAGTGTTTTTTCCTGTGAGATCTTCAAGCAAATACGCCGTACTGGGCGACACTAGTGGTCACCCCAGCCGGCCTACGAGCGCGCGCAGACCATTGCATTGCGCTTGGTCGGCCGCGACACATTCAAGTAAGTATGCGGGGCCGGGCGACGGGCTGGGTGTTGAGATCCAGTGGTCACCCCGGTTTCTGCCTACGAGCGCGTGCAGACCAGAGCTCCGCGCTGGGTCGGCCGTGATGGAGTCCCAGTGGAGGGACTGACCTTGCGAGTTAAAAGTCTCGCTTGGACGCCAGGAACCAGAGAGTCGAGGCGTCCGGAGTGGTCCACACCCCCCCACCCCGGTGGAGAGGGTATTGTGAAGAGAGGGTGCCTGTCGGTTCGGTATGGTGAGTAAACGTTCCCTTTTTTTCTTTCCTCGTTATGAGGCAGTATGAATTATGGGCCCCTCCATACATGGTCAGTATATATCTGACACTAAAAGTCCCCCTTGTAAATACAGTATGTGTTTGGTGGGAAGTGGACTTGGTTTGAGAGCTAACACTCTACCCAGCAGACTGTAACATTACAGCAGACATAGGAGGTATAATCCTACCTTATTTGTAGTGTATCTCCTGTAGATCAATAAATCGCCACTTAGCAGAGATGCAGGTGGATGTGCTGGGAAAACAATTTCGGCGGTCCGCCGCCATTTTGCCGTAGACCAGGTGCATGTATGTCCTCAGGTCACGCCGGCCGCCATGTTTTTGGAGTCTATTGTCTCTTGTATGGGGGCGGCCATGTTTCATGAGCCCAGCTACCTCGTGGAGAGCTGGGAACGCCGGAAGGCGTACACAGGGGGCGGAGCCACGTCCTTCTACCCGGGAAAAAGCAACAGCTCCTTCCAGTCTGTAAAAGACAGACGCTGACTGCAGTTGGTTGGAAACTTCACTGCATCGGTTGGTGAGCCTTGGGGGTCCCTCTCTCTCTCTCTGTGGGGATCGAGAAGCAGGTACTCTGAGGGGCGCTATTGCGCTAGGGGGAGACACATAAAAAAAAAAAAGTTTTTTTGTTTTTTCTGGCAAAGGTGTCCTGAATTAACATGGACCCTGCCACTCATGTATCTCCTCCGGATCCCCTCGAGGGGTCTGCAGGATCCGCCAGCACCCCACTGACGATTGAATCATTGTCAGCTATTATGGAAACTTTTGTGTCCCGGGTGGAAGTGGCTTGTCAGGGACAGGGCGCAAGAAAGCGACCCCCGCCTAACCCCTTATTATCTGAAACCTCGGATTCAGACTCTGAGCCTATTTCTGCAGTTGCAGGTACTTCATCTGGGATTGGTGTCTCGTGTACTGTCTCTTCAGACAGTGAGGAGGATGTTTCGGCATCAGCCATAGCCAGAGAGGAAGCGTTGGTAAACACACTCATTGTATCTGTTCAAGAAACCTTAAGATTACAGGGTATTCCGTCGGAAATAGCTGAAACTGAAATCCCTTTTGGGACTAAAAAGCGCATCAAAGTGGCGAAGGTTTTTCCATTGCCCAAATGTTTTGGCAATCCAATCGAAGAAGAATGGCGTCTGCCAAAACGCACTTCTGCTATTTCTAAACGCATTAACAGGCGTTATCCGTTTGAGGAAACCCTCATTAAGAAATGGACAGAACCACCTGTGGTGGATTCACCAATTGCTAGATTGAAAAAAGCCACGGTTATTCCTCTAGAAGACGTTCCGTCTTTTAAAGATCCAGTGGATCGCAAGATTGAAGCTATGTCTCGCACCATGTTTACCTTGATTGGATCAGCTTTCAGACCAATAATTGCTATTGGTCTGGTTTCGCAGGCTGTAACTGAATGGACCAAGTGGTTACGCCGGGACTTAGAAGAGGTCCCTCAGGCGGTATCAGATTTGTTGGAACAAATGATACAGGGGTTACAGTTTGTGTGTGATGCGGCGTTAGACGCCACTCCATTATTGGCGCGAGCATCAGTCTCAGCGGTGGTTCTCAGGCGTACACTGTGGCTAAAAGGTTGGTTAGCCGACCAAGGTTCCAAAAAAGCATTGGCTAATATCCCCTTTTTAGGAGAGCGTCTTTTTGGAGCCAACTTAGATGAGATAATTAAGGATCTCACGGGTGGAAAGAGCACCTTTTTACCGCAAAATGTTAAAGGTAAAGGAACTCGTCAAAAACGAGGGCCTTCTTTTTCTGCTCACAAAAGGTTTTTTCGTCCCGCGGGTGAAAAAATTAAGTCCTCCAAAGCTCCTTCAGGAGGCTTCAGGGGACGTTGGTCGGGCAAGCAAAAGCCCGCCCCCTCCAGACCTGAAGATAAATCGTCCAAAGCCTGAAGGTGCGCCCCCACCCATAACTGGGGTGGGGGGACGTCTTCGCCGGTTCCCGGATCCATGGCTTTCCAGAATCCCGGACAAGTGGGTTTGCGAAGTCATAAGGTCAGGGTACAAGATCGAGTTTCGATCTCTCCCACCGGCGCGATTCTTCCCTTCCAATATTCGACTATCCCCGGATCGTTTAGAAGATCTGCGGAGAGCAGTCACGGATTTACTACAACAAGGAGTGGTAGTCCACGTTCCTTGGACAGAACGTTTTCAGGGGTTTTATTCAAACCTATTTACAATACCCAGGAAAGAGGGCAAAGTGCGTCCAATTCTGGACTTAAGGGCACTCAATTCTTTTGTCAACATAAGAAAATTCAGAATGGAGTCCATTCGCACAGTAGCAGCCTTCCTGCATCCAGGGGATGTCCTAGCGTCCATAGACATCAAGGACGCATATCTTCACATTCCCATTTTTGCAGGACATCAGCGGTTTCTACGCTTTTCCGTAGAAGAGAACCACTATCAGTTTGTGGCGTTACCTTTCGGTCTCGCCACGGCTCCTCGGGTCTTCACGAAGGTGTTGGCCCCAATGTTGGCACTACTGCGCCAAAGAGGCATATCGATTCTAGGTTACCTAGACGATCTTCTGCTTCATGCAGAGTCTCCTCAGACCTTGCTACAAAACATAGAAATTACTATAATTTCTTTACAGGAATTCGGGTGGCTGGTGAACCAGCAAAAGTCATTTCTGGTTCCCACCCAGAGGCTCGAATATCTGGGTCTAATTCTAGACACAGTCAGGACAAGAGTTTTTCTTCCGGTAGGGAAACTCCGGAAGATTCAATTAGCAGTCCAGTTGTTGCTATCCAACAGCTGGTCTTCTCTTCGAAATTGCATGAGGGTTCTGGGGTTGATGGTGGCTTCCTTCGAAGCAGTCCCATTTGCCCAGTCCCATACCCGAATTCTTCAGCAAGAGATTCTTCTAAGATGGAATCGGAATCCGGAATCCCTGGACAATCAGATCCGATTGAGCAAACAGACCAGAGGGTCTCTGGTCTGGTGGCTTCGGTCTCCGATGCTCAGCCAGGGAAAGTCATTTCTGCCAATATATTGGACGATAGTGACCACGGATGCCAGTCTATCCGGATGGGGAGGAATTCTCGGTCAGTTATCTGTCCAGGGACTTTGGTCCCTGGAAGAATCCAGGTGGCCGATAAATGTATTGGAACTGAGAGCGATCAGACTTTGTCTGATTCACTGGACCGAGCAGCTCCAGGGCAGCCCGGTTCGGATCCAGTCGGACAATGCCACGGCCGTGGCTTATGTCAATCACCAGGGGGGCACCAAGAGTGTCCGAGCGGCCAAAGAAGTGGCTTGCATTCTTCGCTGGGCGGAACGATTTGTTCCAGCTATCTCTGCGGTGTTCATTCCGGGGGTGGAGAATTGGCAGGCAGATTATCTCAGCCGTCAGACTCTGGATCAGGGGGAATGGTCCCTCCATCCAGAAGTTTTCCACCAGTTGTGCCTACGGTGGGGCACCCCGGATGTGGATCTGTTGGCATCACGATTCAACAGGAAAGTACAGAGATTCGTGGCTCGCTCCCGCGATCCTCTAGCAGAGACCGCAGACGCACTGATCGCCCCGTGGGGGCAATACCAGCTAATGTATGCCTTCCCTCCTCTCGGGTTACTGCCAAGACTTCTTCGCAGGATAGAGGAGGAAGGAATTCCAGTAATTCTGGTAGCTCCGGACTGGCCTCGTCGAGCTTGGTACGCCGACGTGGTCAGACTGGTGGCGGACGTCCCGTGGAGACTTCCTCTCAGGGAGGACCTACTGTCTCAGGGACCGATCTTCCATCCTGCTTTACGATCGCTGGCTTTAACGGCCTGGCTATTGAGACCCAGGTGCTGAAGGACAAAGGTTTGTCAGCTTCAGTTATTCCTACTCTAGTTGAAGCAAGGAAAGCGACTTCCAGAAAGATTTATCATCGCACATGGAAGTCCTACATTGCATGGTGTGAACCTCTGGGGTTCCGTCCACGGTCTTATTCGGTTAGTCGAATATTAGCTTTTCTGCAACAAGGGGTTGAGCAGAAACTGGCCTTGAGTACTATCAAGGGTCAGGTCTCAGCATTAGCTATCTTCTTTCAGAAGCCTTTGGCTACTCATTCCTTGGTGCGGAATTTCATCCAGGGGGTGCGACATCTGGCTCCGCCAGTGCACGCGCCGTTACCCCCCTGGGATCTTAATTTAGTATTGTCGGTTCTTCAGAAACCTCCCTTTGAAGATATTAGGGAGATTCCTCTACCTACGTTGTCCCAGAAGGTGGCCTTCTTGGTGGCTATTACTTCTGCACGCAGGGTGTCAGAACTGGCCGCATTATCTTGTCGTTCCCCATATCTGGTGGTTCATAGAGATAAGGTGGTTCTTCCTCCGAATCCATCCTTCCTACCAAAAGTGGTTTCAGAATTTCATCTGAATGAAGAAATTGTATTACCTTCCCTGTGTCCTAAGGCGCTTAGTGCGTCATGGGCCTTTCGCCATCAGGCGTCAGTGGTCCAGGTGTGCAAGGCGGCTACCTGGTCGTCGGTGCATACCTTTACAAAACATTATAAAGTTGATGTAATGGCATCATCTGATGCCGTGTTTGGCCGCAAGGTTTTGCAGGCCGCCATTTGAGGAGACCAGTGGTCTGCCTCGAGGGTTTTTTTGCGTTGGAAATTTTTCTTTTGAGTCTCATTCTTTGTTTATAATGAGCCTTTAAAACTTCTAGTTTGGCACCGGTTGGGCCTTCTAGATTGGATTTTGATTTTAGTCAATCCCACCCCTCATTTGTGGCACTGCTTCTGGATGTCCCAGCTCTTGAGAATCAAGAAGACTACGTCTGTCAATGAGCGATAGAGAAAATCGGATTTTTGTAAGATCTTACCGTAAAATCCTTTTCTCTTAAGCTCATTGACAGACGTAGTACCCGCCCCTCTATCATTGAGTTGGGTTAAATTCTCTGTTACTGCTTTAGAACAGAACTGATTCCCTGTAGCAGAGAGAGGGAGGATATACCCTCAGGGACTGCCCCTAAGGTGGAGCCAGAGCGTTTTGTCTTTCTGCCTAGTCCTACTCCTGCGGAGACAACATAACCCAGCTCTTGAGAATCAAGAAGACTACGTCTGTCAATGAGCTTAAGAGAAAAGGATTTTACGGTAAGATCTTACAAAAATCCGATTATCTTTAAAACAATTTATCAAAATAAAATGGCATACACGTACTCACAAAACAAGTTGGAACACTGGCAAACAAGGACCACCAAGACTCTCCACTGGGCTTCCTCTGCTGATGCAGTCCTTGGTGGGATGTGGACCTCTAAAGAACTCCTTACGCGTTTCGGGGTGTCCCCCCTTCACTGGGAGAATATAGTCTGCTCAGATGAGACCAAAATATAACTCTTTGGATGCCATAATACACAACGTGTTTGGCCGTGAAATGGCACTGCACATCACCCCAAAAACACCCCCATACCAACCGTGAAGTTTGGAGGTCTGAATATCATGGCGTGGGACTGTTTTTCAGCATATGGTACTGGCAAACTTCATATTATTCAATGAAGAATGAAAATATGGACCAAGACATTCTTGATAAAAATCTGCTGCCATCTACTAGGATGATGAAGATGAAACGAGGGTGGACATTTTAGCAAGACAATGATCCCAAACACAAAGCCAAGAAAGCTCCCCATTGATTTCAACGAAAGAAAAGAAAAGCTGCTAGAATGGCCCAGCCAATCGCATAACTTGAATCCAATACCAAATTTATGGAAAGAATGAAAGATCAGAGTTCATAGAGGCCCACAGAACCTTCAAGATTTGTAGACTGTGTGGAAAAATGGTCCAAAATCACACCTAAGCAACGCATGCGATTAGTTTTTCCATACAGGTGGCGTCTTCAATCGGTCATTACCAACAAAGGATTTTGAACGCTATCAATTAGCATGTTCAATACTTTTTCCATATTATTTCACAAGGTAATTTCTGAACTTATTTGTTTTGGTTTCTTTGTATGTATGGATTGCATGGGTTTTTGTTACCGACGTGGTGAGAATTTAAGGTCAATATCACCTTTACAAATACACTATATTACTAAAAGTATTGGGACGCCTGCCTTTACACGCACATGAACTTTAATGGCATCCCAGTCTTAGTCCTTAGGGTTCAATATTGAGTTGGCCCACCCTTTGCAGCTATAACAGCTTCAACTCTTCTGGGAATGCTGTCAACAAGGTTTAGGAGTGTCTATGGGAATGTTTGACCATTCTTCCAGAAGCGCATTTTTGAGGTCAGGCACTGATGTTGGACAAAAAAAGGCCAGGCTTGCAGTTTCCATTTGACTTCAGGTGCAGGCCAGTCAATTTCCTCCACCCCAAGCTCGCTCATCCATGTCTTTATGGACCTTGCTTTGTGCACTGGTGCGCAGTTATGTTGGACCAGGAAGGGGCCATCCCCAAACTGTTCCCCCAATGTTGGGAGTATGAAATTGTCCAAAAGTCCTTTCTCTGAAACTTTGGGCCCAATCCTTGAAAAACACCACCACACTATAATCTCCACCCCCTCCACCAAATGATTTGGACCAGTGCACAAAGCAAGGTCCATAAAGACATGGATGAGTGCGTTTGGGGGTGGAGGAACTTGACTGGCCTGCAAAAAGTCCTGACCTCAACCCAATATAACACCTTTGTGATGAATAAGAGCACAGACTGTGAGCTGGGCCTTCTTTCCAATATCAGTGCCTGACCTCACAATTGCGCTTCTGGAAGTATAGTCAAACATTCCCACAGACACTCCTAAACCTTGTGGACAGCCTTCCCTGAAGAGTTGAAGCTGTTATAGCTGCAAATTTTGGGCCAACTCCATATTGAACCCTACGGACTAAGACTGGGATGCCATTAAAGTTCATGTGCGTGTAAAGGCAGGCGTCCCAATACTTTTGGTAATCTAGTGTATATTTACATAGAAAAATGGTGATGTGCTCAATACCTATTTTACCTGCTGTATATTTGAAAATCTAAATGGATTAAAATCGCTTCCGCTGTAGATTCCACTTAACATCTTAACATTCAGCATCTTAGTTTCATAAAAAACCTGAATAAAGCTTTTAGTGAGAAAATGTTGTTGTGCTGGGACAACACATTTAGTGTGAAGCTGGTGAATTTTTTTCCTTTTGACAGTTGGCAAAAATGGCAAAGCAGCTGGCACCACCTACAGCCGGTCAACATGTAGTGCAGCCCATGTGGAATGCAATGGTCTTGTTGCCCTTGACATAAAGGCAGCCATTGTGTAAGCTGAGGCTGTAGGGGAGGTAAATCAGGCAGGCAACTCTATATAAGACCGTACTGCGGTTCAAGCGTCTTGCAATGGATCTCAGGGTCCGATAGTGTAACTGTCTGTATGTCCTAAGACAACCAGTCAGCTTCTTGCTTTCAATCTGTAATCTAAAATGAAAAAATATAAGATGGTTGGCTGCTATGGATCTCACAGCTAAAGAATATCTAAACATGAAAAAATATTTGGTTTGCTAAAAATACAATTTTAATACAATGCGTCTGGAAAGTATTCACAGCGCTTCACTTTTTCCACATTTTATGTTACAGCTTTATTCCAAAATGGAATAAATTCATTTTTTTTCCTCAAAATTCTACAAACAATCTCCCATAATGACAACGTGAAAGATGTATGTTTGAAATATTTGCCTATTTATTAAAAATAAAAAAAACAAAATCCCATGTACAGAAGTATTCACACACTTTGCTCAATACTTTGGTGAAGCACCTTTGGCACCAATTACACCGTCTTTTTGAGTATGATGCTACAAGCTTGGCACGCCTATTTTTGGGCAGTTTCTTCCATTCTTCTTTACAGGACAGAGTTGGATGGGGAGCGTTGGTGTACAGCCATTTTCAGATCTCTCCAGAGATGTTTAATCTGATTAAAAATCAGGGCTTTTGTTAGGCCACTCAAGGACTTTCACAGACATTCGCACTCCTTTGTTATCTTGGCTGTGTGTGTAGGGTCGTTGTTCTGTTGGAAGATGAACCTCCGCCTTAGTCTGAAATCCAGAGTGCTCTGGAACAGGTTTCCATCAAGGATGTGTCTGTACATTGCTGCTTTTGCTTTTCTCTTAATCCTGACTAGTCTCCCAGTTCCTGGTGCTGAAAAACATCCCCACAGCATGATGCTGCCACCACCATGATTTATTGGGGTTGCATGAGTGCGTGTGGCATAGGCAGCTTACACATCTGGAAAGGCACCATCAATGCTGAAAGGTCTATCCAAGCTCTAGAACAACATATGCTCCCATCCAGACGTCGTCTTTCAGGGAAGACCTTGCATTTTCCAACATGACAATGCCAGACCACATACTGCATCAATTACAACATCATGGCTGCGTAGAAGAAGGATCCGGGTACTGAAATGGCCAGCCTGCAGTCCAGACCTTTCACCCATAGAAAACATTTGGTGCATCATAAAGAGGAAGATGGGACAAAGAAGATCCAAGACAGTTGAACAACTAGAAGCCTGTATAAGACAAGAATGGGACAACATTCCTATTCCTAAACTTCAGCAACTTGTCTCCTTAGTCCCCAGACGTTTGCAGACTGTTATAAAAAGAAGAGGGGAGGCCACACAGTGGTAAACATGGCCTTGTCCCAATTTTTTTGATGTGTTAATGCCATGTCTGTACATTACTGTCTTCACCTTTCTCTCAATCCTGACTAGTCTCCCAGTTCCTGGTGCTGAAAAACATCCCCACAGCATGATGCTGCCACCACCATGATTTATTGTAGGGATGGTATTGGCCAGGTTTCCTCCAGACATTGCGCTTGCCATTCAGGCCAAAGAGTTCAATCTTTGTTACATCATACAGAGAATTTTGTTTCTCATCTTCTGCGAGTCAGGTGCCTTTTGGCAAACTCCAACTCCATGTGCCTTTTACTGAGGAGTGGCTTGCGTCTGGCCACTCTACCATACAGGCCTGATTGGTGGAGTGCTGCAGAGATGGTTGATCTTCTGGAAGATTCTCCTCTCTCCACAGAGAAATGCTGGAGCTCGGTCAGATAATCGGGTTCTTGGTCACCTACCCGACTAAAGCCTTTCTCCCCCGATTGCTCAGTTTGGCCGTGCGGCCCACTCTAGATAGTCCTGGTGGTTCCAAACTTCTTCCATTTACGGATAGTGGAGGACACTGTGCTCATTGGGACCTTCAATACTACAGAAAGTTTTCTGTACCCTTCCCCAGATCTGTGCCTCCATACAATCCTGTCTCAGAGGTCTACAGACAGTTCCTTGGACTTCGTGGCTTGCTTTGCGCTCTGACATGCACTGTTAACTGTGGGACCTTAAATAGACAGGTGTGTGCCTTTCCAAATAATGTCCAATCAAATGAAATTACCACAGGTGGACTCCAATCAAGTTGTAGAAACAGCTCAAGGATGATCAGTGGAAACAGGATGCACCTGAGCTCAATTTTGAGTGTCATGACCAAGACTGTGATACTTATGTACATGGGATTTTTTTTCTTTTTAACAAATTTGCAAAGATTTTAAACAAACTTTTTTTTACGTTGTCAATATGGGGGGTTGTTTTGTAGAATTTTAAGGAAAATAATGAAATTCATTTTGTAAAAAGGCTGTAATATAAAAAAAAAAAATATGGAAAAAGTGAAGCACTGTCAATACTTATGGATGCACTATATACCATGTTTTTATACGTTATATGTTTGATGTTTGATAATTGCAAAGAATACCTGTTGATCTTGCTAGAAATCAGTGCAGAGACTGGAAGCCCAGAGATACATATGTGCAGTATGTAGGCATTAAAGCCCACCCTTCTGTCACCACACTTGTGTTACAGGGGCAGCAAGGGGGTAGACAAGTTTTTAGGCCTTGTTCACACAATTGAGCAGAGGTTGTTAAAACCAGGCGGCTGAGCCGTGGTTTTACAGTCCACTTGAATGCTAACATCCAGCCGCTCACAGTATATCGCCTATTCACTGCCTGCCAAATGCTCTCTGAAAACTCATTTGAACACATATCACTCTTCAGTGAACACCCTGCATGTGAACAAGCTTTTTAAACCCTGTTATTTCATAATTACCCCCAGCTCTATTGTTTAAGGCGTATCCTCTGTTCTAGTAACCAGTTCCGGTATAGCTGGGTGAATGGTCCAGTTCAGAGTGACCAGTTCCAGTGTAGCTGGGCGAATAATTATCCATTTCACATAGTGACCACTTCTAGTGTAGCTGGGTAAAATATCCAGTTCACTGGGTCACCAGTTCCTGTGTAGCTAGGTGAATGATCCAATTTGCAGAGTGACCAGTTCCAGTGTAGCTGTGTGATTGGTCCAGTTTAGGGTGACCAGTTCCAGTGTAGCTGGGTGACTGGCCCGGGTTAGGGTGACCAATTCCAGTGTAGCTGGGTGAATGGTCCAGTTTAGGGTGACCAGTTCCAGTGCAGCTTGGTGACTTGGTCTAGTTTAGGGTGACCAGTTCCAGTGTAGCTGGGTGACTGGCCCAGGTTAGGGTGACCAATTCCAGTGTAGCTGGGTGACTGGCCCAGGTTAGGGTGACCAATTCCAGTGTAGCTGGGTGACTGGTCTGGTCTAGTTCAGGGTGACACTTTCCAGTGTAGCTGGGTAACTTGTCCAGTTTGTGGAGTGACCAGTTCCAGTGTAGCTGGGTGACTGGTCCGGTTTGCAGAGCGGCCAGTTCCAGTGTAGCTGGGTGACTGGTCCGGTTTTCAGAGAGCGACCAGTTCCAGTGTAGCTGGGTGACTGGTCCGGTTTTCAGAGAGCGACCAGTTCCAGTGTAGCTGGGTGACTGGTCCGGTTTGCAGAGCGACCAGTTCCAGTGTAGCTGGGTGACTGGTCCGGTTTGCAGAGCGACCAGTTCCAGTGTAGCTGGGTGACTGGTCCGGTTTGCAGAGCGACCAGTTCCAGTGTAGCTGGGTGACTGGTCCGGTTTGCAGAGCGACCAGTTCCAGTGTAGCTGGGTGACTGGTCCGGTTTGCCGAGCGACCAGTTCCAGTGTAGCTGGGTAACTGGTCCGGTTTGCAGAGCGATCAGTTCCAGTGTAGCTGGGTGACTGGTCCGGTTTTCAGAGAGCGACCAGTTCCAGTGTAGCTGGGTGACTGGTCCGGTTTGCCGAGCGGCCAGTTCCAGTGTAGCTGGGTGACTGGTCCGGTTTTCAGAGAGCGACCAGTTCCAGTGTAGCTGGGTGACTGGTCCGGTTTGCCGAGCGGCCAGTTCCAGTGTAGCTGGGTGACTGGTCCGGTTTTCAGAGAGCGACCAGTTCCAGTGTAGCTGGGTGACTGGTCCGGTTTGCAGAGCGACCAGTTCCAGTGTAGCTGGGTGACTGGTCCGGTTTGCAGAGCGACCAGTTCCAGTGTACCTGGGTGACTGGTCCGGTTTGCCGAGCGACCAGTTCCAGTGTAGCTGGGTGACTGGTCCGGTTTGCCGAGCGACCAGTTCCAGTGTAGCTGGGTGACTGGTCCGGTTTTCAGAGAGCGACCAGTTTCTGGAACAATCTCTGTGCGTAAGGGTCAAGGCCTGAAAACCATACTGGATGGCGGTGATCTTCGGGCCCTTAGACGGCACTGCATCACATACAGGAATGCTACTGTAATGGAAATCACAACATGGGCTCAGGAATACTTCCAGAAAACATTGTCGGTGAACACAATCCACCGTGCCATTCGCCGTTGCCGGCTAAAACTCTATAGGCCAAAAAAGAAGCCATATCTAAACATGATCCAGAAGCGCAGGCGTTTTCTCTGGGCCAAGGCTCATTTAAAATGGACTGTGGCAAAGTGGAAAACTGTTCTGTGGTCAGACGAATCAAAATTTGAAGTTCTTTTTGGAAAACTGGGACGCCATGTCATCCGGACTAGAGGACAAGGACGACCCAAGTTGTTATCAGCGCTCAGTTCAGAAGCCGGCAGGGAAGAACTTGCATTTTCCAACATGACAATGCCAGACCACATACTGCTTCAATTACAACATCATGGCTGCGTAGAAGAAGCATCCGGGTACTGAAATGGCCAGCCTGCAGTCCAGATCTTTCACCCATAGAAAACATTTGGCGCATTATAAAGAGGAAGATGCGACAAAGAAGACCTAAGACAGTTGAGCAACTAGAAGCCTGGATTAGACAAGAATGGGACAACATTCCTATTCCTAAACTTGAGCAACTTGTCTCCTCAGTCCCCAGATGTTTGCAGACTGTTATAAAAAGAAGAGGGGAGGCCACACAGTGGTAAATATGGCCTTGTCCCAACTTTTTTGAGATGTGTTGATGCCATGAAATTTAAAATCAACCTATTTTTCCCTTAAAATGCTACATTTTCTCAGTTTAAACATTTGATATGTCATCTATGTTGTATTCTGAATAAAATATTGAAATTTGAAACTTCCACATCATTACATTCTGTTTTTATTCACAATTTGTACAGTGTCCCAACTTTTTTGGAATCGGGTTTGTACAATGCAACAGGTCACTCTGAACTGGACCATTCACTTGTGTAGCTGGGTTAATGGCCCAGTTTGTGAAGTGACCAACTCCAGTGTAGCTGGGTGAATGGTCCAGCTCAGGGTGACCGGTTACAGTGTAGCTGGGTGAATGGTCCAGCTCAGGGTGACCGGTTACAGTGTAGCTGGGTGAATGGTCCAGCTCAGGGTGACCAGTTCCAGTGTAGCTCGGTGACTGGTCCAGTTTGTGGAGCGACCAGTCCCAGTGTAGCTCGGTGACTGGTCCGGTTCAGAGTGAATGGTCAAGTTTTGTGGTGTGACCAGATCTGGTGTAGTTTAGAATTGGTCGCCCTTGACCTTGACTATTCACCCAACTACAATGAAACTAACTGGTCACTCTGAACTGGACCGTTCACTTGGGTTAATGGCCCAGTTTGTGAAGTGACCAACTCCAGTGTAGCTGGGTGAATGGTCCAGCTCAGGGTGACCGGTTCCAGTGTAGCTGGGTGAATGGTCCAGCTCAGGGTGACCGGTTACAGTGTAGCTGGGTGAATGGTCCAGCTCAGGGTGACCGGTTCCAGTGTAGCTGGGTGAATGGTCCAGCTCAGGGTGACCGGTTCCAGTGTAGCTGGGTGAATGGTCCAGCTCAGGGTGACCAGTTCCAGTGTAGCTGGGTGAATGGTCCTGCTCAGGGTGACCAGTTCCAGTGTAGCTGGGTGAATGGTCCTGCTCAGGGTGACCGGTTCCAGTGTAGCTGGGTGAATGGTCCTGCTCAGGGTGACCGGTTCCAGTGTAGCTGGGTGAATGGTCCTGCTCAGGGTGACCGGTTCCAGTGTA
The DNA here is from genome assembly GCF_965119305.1 of Pelophylax lessonae. Lineage (NCBI taxonomy): Eukaryota > Metazoa > Chordata > Amphibia > Anura > Ranidae > Pelophylax > Pelophylax lessonae. Next base: position 15,067,805 of record NC_138779.1, on the reverse strand, counting down.
GCTGGGTGAATGGTCCTGCTCAGGGTGACCAGTTCCAGTGTAGCTGGGTGAATGGTCCTGCTCAGGGTGACCAGTTCCAGTGTAGCTGGGTGACTGAGGGCTTCAGTCCTAATTTCCCGTATAAACTTTCAGTGCAACTCCAGCTTTTGTCTGGTCTTAGATCGACTCAGCAAACATCACACGAGCCGCATCTTTTCTCTGAAGAGTCGCTTCATGGTACTGTCGCTTAGGACTCAGAAAAGGAGTTCAAAGTGAGGAGAATTTACAAGGAGAATTCTCCGGAGCCTTCTATCAAAAAAGGAAGGGAAAAAAAGATCAATTTTTAAACTTGAAACCCTTGTAAAAGGCACGGCATTAGCAGCAAAATGTGTATTTGAATGCCTTGTAGGTTTGGCTTTGAAAGGGAGGTAAACAGTCTTTTGCTTTTGTACGTGGATGGAAAGTTTCCCGCAGTCTGGCAGAGGAGCTTTTTTCCCTCATTTTAAGGTCTTTTTTTACACCATGAAACAAACAATGGCAACCAGTGGGAAGAACATGTGCGTTCCTCCTCTGACAGCTGCTCATCTGCAGCAATTGAAATACACTGAAAAGCAAAGCGGATAAAGTGCCATGCCATCAACTACCATTTGGGATTTCTTGAACCCCAGTTTACTGGCATTCAGTTTGCAAAAGTATGATGTGTAATACTTTTACCTTTTCTACTTAAAAAGAAAAACTGCTTTCACCTTTTTCATTGTTGTGCATTCAGTGCTGCTGAGCATCTGCAGCCTCTTTTGTGGCCGCTTCCTACCTCCATGCACTCCAGAGATGGTTACATGAAGGGTCACTTTCCTAATGGTGACAACAGTGTCTGTATAATGTGCAGGAGGACAACTGGGAGACAAAGTACCAGATCACTCAGTTAAAGTAAGGATAAACCCTAACTTAAAAAGGCTCCCTCACCCTCCTAATATACTGACTAACCTGTGTAAGAAGGATTTATATACTTGCCTATTTTCAACCGTCTGCGGCCCGGTCACGTGATCTGACTCCCGGCGCCTGCAGGGAAGAAGGCCATAGAAGCCTATGAGTGACATCAACGGGCCAGGCTTTGATGGTCATTGTCGAGGGCGCTCTCTCCTCTCCCCTGCAGCCGCCTCTGGCTGACACGGGATCCCATGACCAGACTGGAGCGGGCTGAAATTAGGTAAGTGTGTGTGTGTTCTGTATGTGTTGTGTATTGAACAAAATTGTTCACGTAAACATCAGTTGCCCACACAGGTGTTCTTCCACATCAACCTGATTAGTCAACTAAAAATGCAGAGCAACCTGGCTCTCGTCAACAGCACTGCTGTTTTTTTTACCAGTCCCTCGGACTGTGTTGTCCCGCTCTCCTGGTTCATTTGGTTCACTTGGCTTCTAGTTGCAGCGCCCTGCTGCACGGCCCAGTCCTGGCTTCTGGATAGTGGTTCTCCTGACACTCCCATAGGTGCCCACCCGACTCCTTGGTTGAGACCACCTGGCTGGGGCACCTCTGACCCCTGGTTGAGACCTCCTGGCTGGGGCACCTCTGATCCCTGGGTGAGATCTCCTGTCTCAAAACTGGGAGCCTTGAGCTATCCTCAGGCTTAAGTATATAATGATCCAGCACACCTGGGACCCGGCTGGCTAGGGCGCCTCTGACCCCTGGTTGAGACCTCCTGTCTCATAACTCCTGGCTAGGGCGCCTCTGACCCCTGGTTGAGACCTCCTGTCTCTAAACTGGGAACCTTAAGCTATTAGGCTTGAGTATATAATGACTCTGCACTCCGGTGTACTCACACAGGCTGCAGACGCACAGTAAAATCCGGAAACAGGATTGAAGGTTCTGTCCCACCCAAGACACTTTGGAACCTTCAAACTCCACGCCCTGGAACTACAGAATCTGGAGAAAACCAAAAACATAGCTTTCTCCACTCAAACGATGGTCTGGAACTTCACATTAAAGAGGATGTAAACCCACCTTAATAACTTGTACCTATAGGTAAGCCTATAAAATGGCTTGCTATAGGTACTGTAAATATCTCCTAAACTTGCACCATTTAGGGAATATTTACATTGCATGCAACCGATGATGTCATAGGCACATGCGCTCTTAAGGAACTGCCACCTGTGCCCTGAATGACCGCCTCCCGTGCGCATGCGCGAGAGTGATGTCGTCATGCATCCAGCCAATCAGACGGCCAGAGGACACGAAACCAGGAAGCAGGACGGCTGAACAAGTCTGCCGTGTTACAGGTAAGCGGGGGGCACTGTGAGGGCTTCGTCCTAAGGTAAGTATTTCATAATGAGCTAGTATGCGATGCATACTAACTAGCTCATTATGCCTTTGTCTTTCAGGTTTTTTTTTTTTATTTAGCATAAAATGCTTCTTGAAATATTACTTGGTGATCCTTCCAAGAAGTTCCTTGGTTCAGGCACTTCCTGTTTAGGGTGAGTGCAATTTGTCAACCAATCGTGCTTTTGCAACTAGCAACTGGAAAATCGTTGTCTAATGAGCGCCTGCACCTTCAGCAGGTGCTCTTTTTGCTCTTATCAAAGTGCAACTTAACTCTCCGCACAAACAATTTTTAATCCTTATGCTGCTAGTATTAGTAGGTAGATAGAACGGTATAGTATATTATACTTGTTTTATTCTTTTTTTATTTGTTTCTTCAGCTGGTTTCTGGCCTGGGGCCTAAATGATGTCATACATTCCAGTAGTCTTCAGGGGAGGAGGGTCTTTCTCATCTAAGGACACCCTCCTGCCTGCATGCACGAGTCAAGGGCAGATAGATTCCAGGAAGTAAAATGTTACATGAATCATCTGCCCTTACTCAAGGTGGCCAAAGCTAGAAATCCACGCACATGTGTCAAACTGGCGGCCCTCCAGCTGTTGCGGAACTACAAGCCCCATGAGGCATTGCAAGACTGACAGTTACAAGCATGACTCCTACAGGCAGAGGCATGATGGGACTTGTAGTTCTGGAGGGCCGCAAGTTTGACCCCCAAAAAAACAGCTAAGGGGTTGTTTTTCAAAGTGATTTCTCATTAAAATAAAGCATGGAGACATGGACACCGGCAAAAGAAGAATGCACACCAGCCTGGTGCATTACTGTATAACCATTTTAATAAATTAAAAAAAAAAAAACAAATCTACTCACAAAAGAAGAATGATACAGGCATAAATGAACACCGTGCCATCGAACGCATTTCGAGGGTTGTGCCCGCTTCCTCAGAGCTGTAAACCTGGATGGATGGGGGAGTTTGCTTTGAATATAAAAAATCCAGTTTTTAAACCGTGTTTTCAGTTTGTGGTGCTCATATACATTTTATTTAAAAATGGAGGTATTGGGTAGAAAGTGCTTGAAATTGGGATCATTATTTGTCTTTATTGATCTTTTTAGGCCAGTCTAGAGGATTTTTGTTTTCTTTTATACACTGATATGCTTACTATGCACAATTGTTTTTCCAAAATCTAAAAGGGAAATCTGTCACCCAAATAGAATGTCCCTTCTATTTTCTACACTCCTTACACACAAAACAGGAGAACGGGATTGGTTACTTAGAGTAATGTGCTTTCCTTTCAGAAAAACGTAATGCGTGCAAGGCCCAGTAAGTTTGATGTCACCTCTGAGTACAGAAAAGTTCAAGATCGGCTGAACTAGTTCTAGTGAATAACTGCTTTGCCCACTTGAAACATATAATGAATACAAATTGAAATGTGTATTCCCGCTAGTGTTTTCATGGCTGCTCGTAAACCTCACATAGAGCCGGCTTAATCCAGGCAAGGCCCAGGCCTAAGGAATCCCGTAATGAAAAATGCCCCATAAATACCGCAGCTAATCGCAGGAAGTAGGCCACGTGGATTAATTTGGGTACAGCATTCGTCATAATTGAGTCTCTGAGGGATGGGAGGCCTGATGGATGGCGAGCCTCTCCTCCCGCGCTGAGAGCCGAGCGCGTCATCGGAAAAGGCCACTGCCACTGTAAAAGTGAAGGAAGCAATGCCATTAAGCTGCATGGCACCATAATGTGTTGTGTACATTCCCTCGGCTACAAAGTTAATCAGTTGACTGGATTTAGTGCGCCTCATTTCCTTTAATAGCTACGAGTTTGCTGATCCATCTCTTGCTTATCCGACTTTTCCTTTTTTTTTTTTTTTTCTAAATCTTAGCTACTTGGCTTTGAAAGGGAAACTTGTCAGAAGAGCAGTTATCTGTCACAATTGAGGCTACCGTTGCTCAGCTCCTAGAACTAGTTCTGAGGTTTGGGAACAGCTCTCGCATGCCATGGTGTATACTGATTCTGAGAGTTGGACATTGGTAGGCTTTTTGCGAGATAGAGCCTTCATCAAGAAACTGTTAAGAGATGTTCAGGATTGTAAAAAAAACAAACATTTATACTCACCTATGTGGATGCGGAATCGATCTGATGTTGCATCTGTCCCCTGCCATCTCTGCAGTGAGAATTGAGCGATCAAACCATGCTGATCAGTTCTCTCCCTCTGTCACCGGCTCTCTGCTCATCCCTCCAGTGCTCACTGGAGCTGTGGAGGGGGCAGGAGAGGCTGGCTCAGGCTCTCTGCAGATTGCTGATAGGCTGAGCCAGGTGCTGACCCAGGCAGCTTCTGGGTGGATCCAGACCAAATGGTTTAGGATCTTTTCCGACCCTGGTCCGGTTGATTGACGCCAGCCAATAGTGGGCTTTAGACTGCTTTCGGCTGAAAATAGGTCACGGGGGTGCAGAATGAACTTCAGTCCTGTGATCCATAGAAGTATGGCCATACTTCTCTTTTGAATGTCTATCTTGTACTGGACACAAGGTACTCTTAGACCTTTTTATCATGGAGTAACCCTTAAAATCACTTTTAGGCTCCAGGGAACCCTTGCTAAAAAGTATTTAAATTAAAAGCTCACAGTACATTAGTGTGGTGGTCAGTGAAAAAAATAATCCTTATATGTGTGGTATTTGGGAAGAATCCCCCCTTACAGATAGCTTTAAACAGAGGCATAACTAGAATCTTCAGGGCCCGATGCAAGAAACCATGAAGGCCCCCCCCCGGACCCCTGGCCGGGGCCCTTCCCTTCAAGCCTGGGGCTCTTCCCTCTGATCCTGGGGCCCTTTACTCATGTAATGGGACCCTTTATTACGGTCCCACAGCGGGACTCTTTCACAAGTTCTGCAGTGGGCCCCCTTCCTGCCATCTTGGGGCCTCCCCACGGTGGTGGAATGCCAGGGCTCTGTTGCAAGTGTGACCTTTGCGATCCTGGAAGTTCACCCACTGGTGTCAATAGTTTTTTATTTTTTGTTATTTTAATTGTATTATTTTTTATCTTTTTATTTTTTTTTTTACAATGTCACTGACTATGACTCTGTCTATTCAGAAAAGGAAGGAGCTAGTAAATTACAGCGGGGGCAGCATACAGAGTGGCGGGGCAGCATACAGAGGAACCAATCTCCTCCATTTTCCTCCTGCAGCTACTGAAGGAAAAAGGAGGACAGTGATTTCTCTACATGCTGCCCCCGCCGCCCCTCCTATTCAGGTGTACAGGGGAGCCACACAGGCCCCCTGGAGCATGGGGCCCGGTTGCAATTGCAACCCCTGTAGTTACGCCCCTGGCTTTAAAATAATTCTGGTGTTAGTAATTACTCATTAATGGGGCAGAAATTGCCTATTCAAAAATATATATAAATTATGTAGCGCCAAAGGATAAATAAATTTAATATTTATATCACCTGAAAAAATATCATCCAATTTAACCACTCAGGTTTCCATGTAATTGAAAATATCCATGGTAGCAGCTAATTATGTGTGGGAATAGGAAACTTGATATTTGATAAAGAGTGATTAATCAGCGCTGACTAATGAAAAAAACGAATAATTGGGGTATTAGTTTTTTTTTCATTGGTTAGCGCTTATTAATCACTCTTTATCAAATAGAAATTACCTATTGCTCAAGGAACCCCTAGCAGCCTCAGCAGGAACCCTTGGGTTCCATGGAACCTTAGTTGAGAAGCACTATTCTAGACCAGGTGTTCTATGCCGCTATCTCCAAGTGATTGGACACTGGCAAGAGCTTTGCTGTGAATGCCCAGCAGTGCACACTCAAAAACCCCACACACTTCATGGGACTCCTTTTTATGCTAGTGATGGACCTCATCTCTGGAGAAGTTTCTTCACCAATCCTTGTTTATTTTCCTTTACTAACTTGACTGACGCTTATATCAAGTTCCGACTGCTTATTGCCTCAGCGCTCATTAGCAGTTTCCAGATTGGTTGTCCTTGATGTAGATCTTGGGAACTGTATCTAGACCCTGTATCAGCATGGCTGGCCTGTAATTGGTGCTCACCTTGGCACGCGGTGCAACAAGTGTGATTAGCCTTGGGGTGCTCTACAGGGCCATGGTCCATTCCTTTGGCATCCAGATCCTGAAATCCCCTTTGAGGGTATGCCCACAATGACCGGTGAGGTTTGGTCCCCTCTGGGACATTGTACTAGCATAAATTCTTGAACCTCACCTGAATATCTGTCTTTGTAGTTCTCAGCACTTATGCTGTAGAGAATGTCAGCACTCTGAGACAATCATGGCCTTGCACATCATGAACATGATTGTAAGAGAATAGAGTAGTGACATTGCAAGACCTTCATAGTGCCCCATCGTTGGTAACAGTGGGAGGAATAGTGTCCCATCATTGGTATCAGTGGAAGGAATAGTGTCCCATCATTGGTATCAGTGGGAGGAATAGTGCCCCATCATTGGTGTCAGTGGGAGGAATAGTGCCCCCATCATTGGTGTCAGTGGGAGGAATAGTGCCCCATCATTGGTATCAGTGGAAGGAATAGTGTCCCATCATTGGTATCAGTGGGAGGAATAGTGCCCCATCATTGGTGTCAATGGGTGGAATTGTGCCCCATCATTGGTGTCAATGGGAGGAATTGTGCCCCATCATTGGTGTCAATGGGAGGAATTGTGCCCCATCATTGGTATCAGTGGGAGGAATTGTGCCCCGTCGTTGGTATCAGTGGGAGGAATTGTGCCCCATCATTGGTATCAGTGGGAGGAATAGTGCCCCATCGTTTGGATCAGTGGGAGGAATAGTGCCCCATCATTGGTATCAGTGGGAGGAGGAATGGTGCTTCATCGTTGGTATCAGTGGGAGGAGGAATGGTGCTTCATCGTTGGTATCAGTGGGAGGAGGAATGGTGCTTCATCGTTGGTATCAGTGGGAGGAATGGTGCTTCATCGTTGGTATCAGTGGGAGGAATGGTGCTTCATCGTTGGTATCAGTGGGAGGAGGAATGGTGCTTCATCGTTGGTATCAGTGGGAGGAGGAATGGTGCTTCATCGTTGGTATCAGTGGGAGGAGGAATGGTGCTTCATCGTTGGTATCAGTGGGAGGAATGGTGCTTCATCGTTGGTATCAGTGGGAGGAGGAATGGTGCTTCATCGTTGGTATCAGTGGGAGGAGGAATGGTGCTTCATCGTTGGTATCAGTGGGAGGAGGAATGGTGCTTCATCGTTGGTATCAGTGGGAGGAGGAATGGTGCTTCATCGTTGGTATCAGTGGGAGGAGGAATGGTGCTTCATCGTTGGTATCAGTGGGAGGAGGAATGGTGCTTCATCGTTGGTATCAGTGGGAGGAATGGTGCTTCATCGTTGGTATCAGTGGGAGGAGGAATGGTGCTTCATCGTTGGTATCAGTGGGAGGAGTAATGGTGCTTCATCGTTGGTATCAGTGGGAGGAGTAATGGTGCTTCATCGTTGGTATCAGTGGGAGGAATGGTGCTTCATCGTTGGTATCAGTGGGAGGAATGGTGCTTCATCGTTGGTATCAGTGGGAGGAGGAATGGTGCTTCATCGTTGGTATCAGTGGGAGGAGGAATGGTGCTTCATCGTTGGTATCAGTGGGAGGAGGAATGGTGCTTCATCGTTGGTATCAGTGGGAGGAGGAATGGTGCTTCATCGTTGGTATCAGTGGGAGGAGTAATGGTGCTTCATCGTTGGTATCAGTGGGAGGAATAGTGCTTCATCGTTGGTATCAGTGGGAGGAATGGTGCTTCATCGTTGGTATCAGTGGGAGGAATGGTGCTTCATCGTTGGTATCAGTGGGAGGAATGGTGCCCCATCATTGGTGTCAGTGGGAGGAATAATGCCCCATCAACGGTGTTGTTAGTAAGAGGAATAGTGCTCCATCATTGGTATTAGTGGGAGGAATAGCGCCCCATTGTTATCGGGAGACCTAATGCGCCATCATTGGTATCAGTGGGACGCTGCATGTTCCACCCTTTGAATGCTGGTAAACTTCTTGGTTTAATTAAACAGCCTTGCTGCAGGCACCACAATGGACACCGCACCACCACTGTGGGCAAGCTTGATAGTGAGTGGATAGGATATATAATACTGAATGCTCTTGCAGCCTTAAGAAGAGTATATCTATGTATAAAGGATGAGCATGCTTTATAGAAGTCAATTAACTCCTGCTTATATTTAAGTTGTCCATGGTGAACTGCAACTTCTGTCTTCTCTCACAGGGAACAATAAGTGTTGGGATTGATGCTACGGAGCTTTTTGATCGCTATGAAGAAGAATTTGAGGACTTACCAGGAAGCAGCTTTCCCCAGATTGAAATAAATCGTATGCACATCTCTCAGTCTATTGAGGTATTACACAGATAATCTCTCTCTGTGCTAAAATATGTTTGAATTTGCAAAGCAAAGCAGCCCCTGCTCTACATTAAGTGTCATTCAATTTGTATTTAACATGAATTCATATTTATCAACGGAGCGCTGCAGTCTGATGGAAAAGCAATATTTAGTTTTACAATGAAGAGCTGCTGAAATTGGCAAATATGATCAATTAGTCTTGGTGCGTCGTGGAATGAGTGTAGGGGGTTGTACGCTTTGTGTCCTAGGATGCAGAGTTAGGGGTTCTATTGTGTCATGGGGTAGGGAAAGGTGCTATTGCATTGTGAAATATAAAAAAGGGGACGTGTTGCATTGTGGAGGGGGATTTCCTATTGGATTGTATTATACAGAGAAGGGTGAGTCTTGCTGCATCATAGGATGCAGTGGAGTGATGGGGAGGGTCCTATTAAATTGTAGGAGGAGGGGAGGTCCTGTTGCATTGGGGAATGTAGAGGAAAGGAAGGTCCAATCACATCATAGAAAGTATATGGGGTTGGTCCTGTAGGAATACAGGATGTAGAGGAGGGGAAGGTCCTGTGGGATGTGGGGGGGGGGGGGGGGGGTTCTGTGGCATAGGGGGGAGATTCTGTGGCATTGTTGAATGCACAGGAGGAGGAGGTCCTGTAGCAACGCAAGATGCAGAAGTGGGGCAGATCTGTATTTTACGTGAGATGCAAAGGTGGGGGAAGTCCTATAGCATTGTGGCGTGCAGAGGAGGGGGGGGGTCTTGTAGCATTGTGGCGCGCAGAGGAGGGGGGGTCTTGTAGCATTGTGGCATGCAGAGGAGGGGGGTGTCTTGTAGCATTGTGGCGTGCAGCGCAGGGGGGGGGGTTTGTAGCATTGTGGCGTGCTGAGGAGGGGGGGGGGGGAGTCTTGTAGCATTGTGGCGTGCTGAGGAGGGGGCGGGGGAGTCTTGTAGCATTGTGGCGTGCAGAGGAGGGGGGTGGTGTGGTCTGGTAGCATTGTGGCATGCAGTGGCGGGGGGTAAAGGCCTGGTAGCATTGTGGCCTGCAGAGGGGGTGTGTCTTGTAGCATTGTGGCCTGCAGAGGAGGGGAAAGGGAAGGTCCTATAGCATTGTGGCATGGGGGGGGGGGGGTCTTGTAGCATTGTGGCGTGCAGAGGAGGGGGCAGGGGAGTCTTGTAGCATTGTGGCATGCAGAGGAGGGGGGTGGTGTGGTCTGGTAACATTGTGGCAGGGGTAAAAGTCTTGTAGCATTGTAGCGTGCTGAGGGGGGGGGTCTTGTAGCATTGTGGCGTGCAGAGGAGGGGACAAGGGAGTCTTGTAGCATTGTGGCATGCAGAGGAGGGGGGTGGTGTGGTCTGGTAGCATTGTGGCATGCAGTGGCGGGGGTAAAGGCCTTGTAGCATTGTGGCGTGCTGAGGAGGGGGGGGGGGTCTTGTAGCATTGTGGCGTGCAGAGGAGGGGACAAGGGAGTCTTGTAGCATTGTGGCGTGCTGAGGAGGCGGGGGGGGGTCTTGTAGCATTGTGGTGTGCAGAGGAGGGGGCAGGGGAGTCTTGTAGCATTGTGGCATGCAGAGGAGGGGGTGGTGTGGTGTGGTCTGGTAGCATTGTGGCATGCAGTGGCGGGGGGAGTCTTGTGGCATGGGGGGGGGGGTCTTGTAGCATTGTGGCGTGCAGAGGAGGGGGCAGGGGAGTCTTGTAGCATTGTGGCATGCAGAGGAGGGGGTGGTGTGGTGTGTTCTGGTAGCATTGTGGCATGCAGTGGCGGGGGGAAAGGCCTTGTAGCATTGTGGCGTGCTGAGGAGGGGGGGGGGGTCTTGTAGCATTGTGGCGTGCAGAGGAGGGGGCAAGGGAGTCTTGTAGCATTGTGGCATGCAGAGGAGGGGGTGGTGTGGTCTGGTAGCATTGTGGCATGCAGTGGCGGGGGGAAAGGCCTTGTAGCATTGTGGCCTGCAGAAGAGGGGAAAGGGAAGGTCCTATAGCATTGTGGCGTGCAGAGGAGGGGAAAGGGAAGGTCCTATAGCATTGTGGCCTGCAGAGGAGGGGAAAGGGAAGGTCCTATAGCATTGTGGCATGCAGAGGTGGGGGAGGGGAGGTTTTGTAGCATTGTGGTGTACAGAGGAGGAGGAGACTTGTAGTATTGTGGCACTCAGACGAGGGGAAGGGGATGGTCCTATAGCATTGTTGCGGGGGGGTTGTAGCATGGTGGCATGCAGAGGTGGGGGAGGGGAGGCTTTGTAACAATGTGGGTTTCAAATAGGGTTGCTGATAACAAGTTTTACAAAATGAAAGGCTCAAATGGCACTGCAAAGAATTGCACGTGATTTGAACTAAGTACGGTGCGACTCCTGTGTGAATTGCATGCAGTTTCCCGCACCGCTCCTTTGTGATCCCAGGCTTGTCATAGTGATTTCAGCCTGGGTTCACACAGGAGCAATGGGGCAAACTGCATGCAATTCAGATATGAATTGCACCACATTCCTGTTCAGATCGCATGTGATTCTTTGCAGTGCGATTTGAGCCTATTAGTTTTGTATAGGCTCATATCGCACCACAAAGTTATCGGTACTTGGCGAGTACTTGACCGAAAGTATCAGTACTCCTAGTTGCAGTTAAAAAAAATGGTATCGGATCAAACGAGGGAGGCGATTTGCTTGATTTCAACACACGCTATGATGTGTTTTGCTTTGGGTTGATACTTTAGTTAGAAATATTGAGCACCACTTTAGTAAAACAAAACTAGGATCTCTTCCTTCTGCCCTTCCACAGCAATATTATGAAAAACCGTGCTTATCATCTTTGTGAAGAAACTGGGAGTTGCACTTTCCAAACTCCTTGGACCACCACTGTGATTATCACCCTTAGTACTACAATTACATTTACACTCCTGCACATGCACCAGCCAGACCATGGGTTTTGCTGTAGAGAAACTCTGCAGCGTAGCACTTGTGACAAACAGATGACCTTTATGGTGTTTGGCAGGCATGTCAAATTTTGGTATACTGAAGTCCATATTGTGTATAATAAACATATAAGGGACGTCCTACCTACACATTTAAAAAAGAAAAACAGTACTTAAAACACGGTCCTCAAACTTTTTAAACAAAGGTACAGTTCACTGTCTTTCAGATCTTTAGGAGGGGTGGAGTTTGATCAGTAGGACTAGAAAATGCCTCAAGATTTGTGGGTAGCAGGATTAAAAAATAAAAAATGACCTGTGGTTGGTAGATAAAACAATAAATCCCCAACATTGGTATCAGTGGGAGGAATAATGCCCCATCATTGGGGTCAGTGGGAGGAATGGTGCCCCATCATTGGGGTCAGTGGGAGGAATGGTGTCCCATCATTGGTGTCAGTGGGGAGGAATGGTGTCCCATCATTGGTATCAGCGGGAGGAATAGTGCCCCATCATTGGTGTCAGTGGGAGGAATAGTGCCCCATCATTGGTGTCAGTGGGAGGAATAGTGTCCCATCATTGGTGTCTGTGGGAGGAATAGTGCCCCATCATTGGTGTCTGTGGGAGGAATAGTGTCCCATCATTGGTGTCAGTGGGAGGAATGGTTCCCCATCATTGGTGTCAGTGGAAGGAATAATTCCCCATCATTGGTGTCAGTGGGAAGAATAGTGCTCCATCATTGGTGTCAGTGGGAGGAATAGTGCCCCATCATTGGTGTTAGTGGGAGGAATGGTGTCCCATCATTGGTGTCAGTGGGAGGAATAGTGCCCCATCATTGGCGTCAGTGGGAGGAATAGTGCCCCATCATTGGTATCAGTGGAAGGAATAGTTCCCCATCATTGGTGTTAGTGGGAGGAATGGTGTCCCATCATTGGTGTCAGTGGGGAGGAATGGTGTCCCATCATTGGTGTCAGTGGGAGGAATAGTGCCCCATCATTGGTGTCAGTGGGAGGAATGGTGTCCCATCATTGGTAATGGCATCCCAGTCTTACTCCGTAGGGTTCAGATATTAGGTTGGCTCATCATTTGCAGCTATAACAGCTTTAACTCTTCTGGGAAGGCTGTCCACAAGGTTTAGGAGTGTGTCTATGGGAATGTTTGACCATTCTTCCAGAAGTGCATTTGTGAGGTCAGGCGTTGATGTTGGGTGAGAAGGCCCAGCTCGCAGTCTCCACTCTAATTCATCCTAAAGGTGTTCTATCAGGTTGAGGTCAGGACTCTGTGCAGGTCAGTCAAGTTCCTCCACCCCAAACTCGCTCATCCATGTCTTTATGGACCTTGCTTTGTGCATTGGTGTGCAGTCATGTTGGAACAGGAAGGGGCCATCTCCAAACTCCTCCCACAAAGTTGGGAGCATAAAATTGTCCAAAATGCCTTGGTATGCCGACGCCTTAGGAGTTCCCTTCACTGGAACTAAGGGGGGGTGGAGTTTGATCAGTAGGACTAGAAAATTCCTTTGATTTGTGGGTAGCAGGATTTAAAAAAAAAATGACCTGTGGTTGGTAGATAAAACAATAAATCCCCAACAGTGGGGGGAATAGTGTCCCATCATTGGTGTCAGTGGGAGGAATAGTGCCCCATCATTGGTGTCAGTGGGAGGAATAGTGCCCCATCATTGGTGTCAGTGGGAGGAATAGTGCCCCATCATTGGTGTCAGTGGGTGGAATAGTGCCCCATCATTGGTGTCAGTGGGAGGAATAGTGCCCCATCATTGGTGTTAGTGGGAGGAATGGTGTCCCATCATTGGTGTCAGTGGAAGGAATAATTCTCCATCATTGGTGTCAGTGGGAAGAATGGTGTCCCATCATTGGTGTTAGTGGGAGGAATGGTGTCCCATCATTGGTGTTAGTGGGAGGAATGGTGTCCCATCATTGGTGTCAGTGGGAGGAATGGTGTCCCATCATTGGTAAGGGCATCCCAGTCTTACTCCGTAGGGTTCAGATATTAGGTTGGCTCATCATTTGCAGCTATAACAGCTTTAACTCTTCTGGGAAGGCTGTCCACAAGGTTTAGGAGTGTCTATGGGAATGTTTGACCATTCTTCCAGAAGTGCATTTGTAAGGTCAGGCACTGATGTTGGGTGAGAAGGCCCAGCTCGCAGTCTCCACTCTAATTCATCCTAAAGGTGTTCTATCAGGTTGAGGTCGGGACTCTGTGCAGGTCAGTCAAGTTCCTCCACCCCAAACTCGCTCATCCATGTCTTTATGGACCTTGCTTTGTGCACTGGTGCGCAGTTATGTTGGAACAGGAAGGGGCCGTCCCCAAACTCCTCCCACAAAGTTGGGAGCATGAAATTGTCCAATATGGCTTGGTATGCTGATGCCAAGTCCAACCCCAACCCCTGAAAATCAACCCCACACCATAATCCCCCCCTCCACCAAATGATTTAGACCAGTGCACAAAGCAAGATCCATAAAGACATGGATGAGCGAGATTGGGGTGGAGGAACTTGACTGGCCTGCACAAAGTCCTGACCTCAACCCAATAGAACACCTTTGGGATGAATTAGAGCGGAGACTGCGAGCCGGGCCTTCTCTCCAACATCAGTGCCTGACCTCACAAATGCGCTTCTGGAAGAATGGTCAAACATTCCCATAGACACACTTCTAAACCTTGTGGACAGCCTTCCCAGAAGAGTTGAAGCTGTTATAGCTGCAAAGGGTGGGCCAACTCAATATTGAACCCTACAGACTAAGACTGGGATGCCATTAAAGTTCATGTGCGTGTAAAGGCAGGCGTCCCAATACTTTTTATAATATTGTGTGTATATATATATATATATATATATATATATATATATATATATATATATATATATATATATATATATATATATATATAATGTGTGTGTGTGTATAATAAATATAAACAATACAAGTGAAATAAAAAACAAAAACTTTTTTTTTCCCCTCTTCTCCCAGGCTCCCCTCACAGCAACAGACACCGCCATTCTTTCCGGAAGCCTCTCCACACAAAATGGCAACGGCGGCGGATCAATAAACGTCGCTTTGAGACGAGTGACCTCGGCCAAGGGATGGGGAGAGGTAAGCACCGTGAAGATATAACCACAGCGATCGCCGCGTGCGCCCGACCGAGAAAACGTTAGCTAAGCAAAATGGCGTACACGTGCAGAACATTACAGGTATAAATTGCAAAACAGGACAACGAGGTAGTTTGCAAACTGGTGTTTATGTAATTACGGCTGTCAACCATCCTGTCAGACACAAAAGGTTTTCTACATCGCCGGCTGCCTGTGAAGGACAACACTAATGGGATCCTGTACCGCGCGCAGGCTCCCCCTCTCGCGTTGCGCGGCAGCCTGTGCCCGTGTGGGTGATTAAGGGGGTATCAATTATTACCAAGGTCCCCAAGGCTACTAGTTAGTATCTTCTAAATATGCTGAAGTTGCTCGAGAGAAATTGTCTTATCGAGGAAAAAGAATCCATAAAAGTAAATGGCTCAAAATGGCCGCCCTCTTGCTGTGTCAGCGCTCGCCTTATAAATCTAGAACAGTTTGTACGTATTGAGGGTGGGTGCTGCGCTTTCTGGTTGTTAAGGACTACAAGTTCCAGTTTGCACAGGTGGCGTACTGGAAATGGAACTGGGGACAGTTTTCTGAAAAAAGTAACAAAAAGTCTTCATGCTGTTCACGTAATCCTACTGGGTCATCTTCCTCCTGCACTGCCCGATCCTCGATAATGCAGAGAGCTGTGCAAACATGTCAGCACCACCCACTGTTTCATTTGATGAGTGTAGGAAGCTGTGGTGGTGCTCCCTCAGGGGCAGGTCCATCACCCCTGCACTTACAGGATGTTCTTAGTCTTTCCAGGTTGTATGTTGCCCTTTAACACCTGCTGGGGGACCATTAAAGCTGAAGTTTAACCACTTTACCACCGGAGGATTTTGCGGTCTTGCGTCCAGGCCACTTTTTGCGATTCGGCGCTGTGCGACTTTAACTGAAAATTGCGCGGTCGTGCTACGCTGTACCCAAACAAAATTGACGTCCTTTTTTTCCCACAAACAGAGCTTTCTTTTGGTGGTATTTGATCACCTCTGCGATTTTTACTTTTTGCGCTATAAACAAAAAAGAGCGACAATTTTGAAAAAATAACAATATTTTTAACATTTTTTTTATATGAAATTCTCCCCCCCCCCCCCCCCACCCAAAAATGTAAAAATCTAATTTTTTTTTAAATTTTTGGCCAATTTGTTTTCTGCTACCTATGTTTGGTAAAAAAAAAAATCACATTAAGCGTATTTTGATTGGTTTGCGCAAAAGTTATTGCGTTTACTAACTAAGGGAAAGATTTCTGTCATTTTTGGTGTTTTTTTTAACGAGTAATGGCGGCGATCTGCGATTTTTTTTTTTTTTTTTTTTTTTTTTTTTTTTTTTTTTTTTTTGCGGGTCTGCGACATTGCAGCGGACAGATCAGACCCTTGACTGACATTTTTGACACTTTTGGGGGTACCAGTGACATTACTGCAGTAATCAGTGCTATAAATATGCACTGTTACTGTAAAAATTACACTGGCAGGGAAGGGGTTAATTTTATTGGAGAGGGAGGGGTTAATGTATGCCTGGTGCTTACGAACGTGTGTGGGGGGAGGTGACTGAGTGACACAGGGACAGATCGCATGTTCAGCTATGCTGAACCCTGC
The DNA here is from genome assembly GCF_965119305.1 of Pelophylax lessonae. NCBI lineage: Eukaryota > Metazoa > Chordata > Amphibia > Anura > Ranidae > Pelophylax > Pelophylax lessonae. The sequence continues at coordinate 15,051,540 of NC_138779.1, read as the reverse complement.
AATCTGTCACTGTTGATCACTTAGGAGATCCGCCCACTCTGTTTACACAAGAGGGCGGATCTCCACACTCGATTCCCCGACGATCGGGGAAGAGCAGCGACAATCTCCGCCACTTCTCCCCTGGCCCGACTCCCGCTGTGACTGAAAACAGCGGGAGCGCGCCTACAGGGGGAGGAGTCCAGAGACGTAGGTCTACATCGCTGGACGGAATCGAGCCACTTTGCTGCAGTACGGTCCCAGTGACTGGTCGGCAAGTGGTTAAAGTGGTTCTAAAGGCAGAAGGCATTAACCGCTTGCTGACCGCCGCAAGTAGATTTACTGCGGCGGTCAGCCCCGGCAGAGTGACGTTAATTAACGTCACTAGCCTGGAAGG